>NW_008341879.1:279656-327891 GCF_000622305.1 Nannospalax galili | reverse complement strand
CAGACCCATATCCTTAATGAACATAGATGCAAAAATTCTCAACAAGATACTTGCAAACCACATACAGACACACAACAAAAAGGTCATCTGCCATGATCAAGTCGGCTTTATCCCAGAGATGCAGGGATGGTTCAATATATGTAAGTCAATAAATGTCATAAGTCATATAAGTAGACTCAAAGACAAGAACCACATGGTCATCTCAAGAGATTCAGAGAAGGCCTTTGACAAAATTCAACATGCACTTACGTTAAAAGTACTAGAGGGAATTGGACCGGAGTGAACATACCTCAACACAATTAAAGCCATATACAACAACCCCACAGCCGACATCATTCTAAGTGGAGAAAAACTGGAAGCATTCCCATTGAAATCAGGAACCAGACAAGGCTGTCCACTTCTTTAACATAGTGCTTGAAAGACTTGCAAGAACAATAAGACAAGAGAAGGAAATTAAAGGAGTAATAATTGGAAAAGAAGAGATCGAATTATTTCCATTTGCAGATGACATGATATTTTATCTAAAAGATGCCAAAAATTCTACCAGAAATCTCCTAGAAATCATTAACACTTTCAGTAAAGAAGCAGATTACAAAATTAATCTAAAAAAGTCTGCAGCCTTTCTATATACCAATAACAAGGGATCAGAGAAAGAGCACATGGAAACATTCCCTTTCACAATAGCCTCAAAAAAAGATCTTGGAATAAACCAGACAGATGACATTAAAGTCTTCTACAATGAAATTTTGAAATCTTAAAGAAAGAAAGAGATTGAAGAAGACACCAAAAGATGAAAGGACCTCTTCCCTCTCCCATGCTCATGGATAGGAAGAATTAATATTTTAAAAATGAGCTTCCTACCAAAAGCCATTTATAGGTTCAATGCAGTGTCAATCAAAAGCCCCATGACATTCTTAACGGAATGTGAAAAAAAAAATCCTAAGTTTCATATGGAATCACAAAAGACCTCAGATAGCCAAAGCAACCCTGAGCACTAAGAACAATGCTGGGGGGCTTAATATACCAGCTTTTAAACTGTATTACAGAGCTATAGTCATAAAAACAAATGGTACTGGCACAAAAATAGACCTGTAGATCAATGGAACAAAATTAAAGACCCAAATATGAGCGCATGCAATTTCAGCTACCTGATATTTGACAAAGGGGTCAAGAACATTCTCTGGAGGAAAAACAGCATGTTCAGCAAATGGTTCTGGCAAAACTGGATCTCTACTTGTAGAAGAATGAAACTAAACCCCTATCTTTCACATTGAACAAAATTCAACTCCAAATGGACCAAAGACCTCAATGTGAAGCCTGAAACTCTGAAACTGTTAGAAGAAAACATTGGCAATAACCTACAAGACACAGGTGTAGGAAAGGATTTTCTAAACCAGACATCAACTGCCCAGGAAACAAGGTCAAGAACAAACATATGGGACCTCGTTAAACTAAAAAGCTTCTATACATCAAAAGAAACAACCAAGGAAGTGAAGAGAAAACCAACAGAGTGGGAGAAAATCTTGACCAGCAACACATATGACAGAGGCTTAACATCCAGAATATATAACGAACTCAAAAAACAAAATATCAAGAAAGGAAGCAACCCAATTAAAAGATGGGCTAAGGAGATAAGCAGTCTCAGAAAAACTACACATGTTCTCCCTCACTTGTGGATCCTAGCACCAACTCCTTATATGTGAGTATATATCCTGGTACAACTGCAGGAACCAGGAAAATGGAAAGGAATCCAAGAGGTAAAGGGATAGAAGGACGCTGAAAGGGAAGAACTGTAGGAGACAGGAGTTACCGAGGGGGAAATGTGTAAAATGGGGGTATTTAAATGGGAGGGGAAGAAGAAGGGTTCCATACAAGGAACTGTGGGGATAAAGGGGAAGAAGGAGATCAAGAAAGGAGAGACCAAAACAAGAGTGAAACAGGGAAAATGGGGGTGCTTAACTGGGGAAAGAGGAGGTAGGGTTAGAGGGAGAGAAAGAGGAGAGATAAATAAGGCTTAGGTGGCATGAAATAATCCCAAATTTAGAATGGCCAAGTTATCTTCCAAGTTTAATAAAACTTTGATTTCACAGATCTAAGAAACAACAAACTCCAAGCCCAAAATGCTTAAAGGAAGTTGTGCCATAGCACAAAGTAACCAAATCTACTTACAGATTCAGTGCTATCAGCTAGTCACACTGCAACAGCTCTTGGGCAGGTTCTGACCAATGACTCTGACACATGTAGAAATGTGGAGGACTTAGAATAATAAGGAAAAATCTAAAAATCACAAATTTTAGAATTTTTATTTGATTTCAAAGGTTTAGAATTCATACTAATTGATTTCAAGTCCTGTTCTAAAGCTATATAAGTCAAGACAGTATAGTAATGATATAAAGGTAGATTATGTGTATTAATGCACAAAAAAGTCCAAAAAGAGCCTCATACATATATGATCATTAATTTTTGGCAAAAATCCTAGAATATTAAGAGGCAAGCAGGTTTCCCCCAAAACAGTTGATATTGGGACAATTAATGCTTATATTTTTTTAAATGCACATTGACCTTTATCTCACACCTTAAAACAATTAAACCAAAATAGACAAAAGGCCTAAATATAATAACTAAAATTACATATGAAGACATTCAAGACATTGAAACACATATTTCTCAGTATATGAAAGCATAGTACTCTTAGAAATTCCAAAATGAAATGCATCAAAAATTAAAATCTTCTGAGGCTGGAGAGATGTCTCCACAGTTAAGAGCACTGGCTGCTCTTGCATAGGACCCAGTTTCAGTTCCCAGAATTTGCAGGGTGACTAACAACTATCCATAACTCCAGGTCCTGGAGATCTACCTCCCTCTTCTGGTCTCTGCAAGCATTGAACATGCATGGACACACTTACATATTTGCAGACATGAGTCATCAAGCCCTTTGGAATTGAAATCCCAGACATGGGACATAGAGCTATAGGATTTAGGTTTGCCCTGATAGTTTTTGGTTTTGTTTTGATCCCATATTTCCTCACTCTGCCCTCATTCCTCCCTTTAGTATGGGAGTGTGTACTCTAACCCATTGTTTATTGGAAGTATGTGATTTTCTTTTTGATTTTACAGGGGTTTACAATTAAGATATTGTCTCAGAACAGACTTCAGCCATGGGACTCTGGGACAAAGTCGAGACTGTTAAAGACTATGGGGACTTTGAAGTTGAACTAAATGAATTTTGCATTATGTTATGGCTATGAGCCTTTGGGAACCAGAGAGTGGAATGTTACAGTAGTTTGAATAAGAAATGTTCTCCATAGGCTCATGTATTTGAACAATTGGTTTCCAGTTGGTGTTGATGTTTGCAGAGTAAGTGTGGCCCTTATGGAGGAAGTATGTCTCTGAGGACAGACTTTGAGAGTTCATAGCCTCATCCCACTTGATTTACTCTCTCTTCTTCTTGAATGTACTTGAAGCTGTGAGCTCTCAGCTTTCTGCTCCAGTTGCTTCCTGTCATGCCTCCCCTACCATCATGGACTCATCCCTCTGAAATTTTAGTAACAAATAAACTTCTTAAACATTGTGGGGTGGGGAAGGTCAAAGAAATTCAATTAAGGGAAACATTGGGACCAGAGCAATGGCTCAGTGGTTAAGAGCACTGAATGTGCTTGCAGAGGACCAGAGCTTAGTTAAGAGCACCCACATGGAAGCTAACAATGGTGTGTAACACCAGTTCCAGGGGATCTCACACCCTCTTCTGGTGAGCTTACGTACATACATATAAAAATAATAAAATGTTATTCTTAATAAGGGAAACATCAGCCACTGCAAACATTCATTGTGGCTATATTCTAATCACAATAGCACCAAAGCCTCCTCCCTACCTTCTCAGGCCATTTTGTACCAGGTTGGACGCTTGTCCTTATGCATTAAGAAAGTCCCATTTGTGAGTAATAAACATTGATGTGAGTGCATGGCATCACCACAATAAACATTCAGAGAGATGTTTGACACCTTTACAGAGCAACTACCAAAGGAGTTCTGCGTGTGTGTGTGTGTGTGTGTGTGTGTGTGTAGGAATGACTTTTACAACATGGACATACTATGGACCGATGACTTTTACCTCACCTTGCAAACAAAAAGTTAATTTTATATTTGTTTATAATGTAGACAAGCTCATTGAGGCTTGAGAGCCTCTTGTAACCTAAACAAAGCTTAAATTCCTCTTGACTCTTTATTGCCCTAGATCTAGAATAATGTATGTATGGATGTGTGTAATGGTGAATGTCAAAAGCAACACAAAGGTATGAAGTTAATCTTATTTGTGTCATAAACAATAGATGTAATTCAATTGATAATGTATTGGTCCAGGTCTAGGGACCAGAAAGGGCAAAAGTTTTGATAAGGGCTCAAATTTTCCCATTTCATGCTGTATATGTTGTTTCAATCAAAAAAAAAAAAAAATGTGTGAACCCCTTGTTTGGGAGCACAATTCTGAGAGACTTCTGAAGGGACAGGTTTTCAACAGTTTGTATCTGCTCTTGGCTGAAATGGATGTTTAGAGTCAGACTGTTTTTTTAATTAAGGAATAGCCATACCATGACATTGAGTAATAAATGCCACATAAATATATACACACACACAGAAGCACACAAACATGTTCACAGCAGCTTTATGCAAACAAGGCACACGCTATCAATGGGTAAATAGATAAGCAAAATAGTTATATAACAGATCACTACTCTGTAAGAAAGCAAATTATTGATGCATGATTCAAGTGGATGAATCTTAAAAACAATATTATATGGAGGTCATACTCAAAAGTACATAGTATATTAGTTTATTTACATGCAAATCTTTAACCAAAACAATAATCATCCTAACAAACATGGGATCAGTAGCTTCCTGAGGTTGATGGAGAGACTGATTGCAATACCAAATAAAAGATCTCCCTTGGAATGAAGAAAGGTTTCATGTTCCAATTATGATGGTGATTTTGAGGATTATCTTCAGCAAAAAGTCCTGAAAGTTTCAATGAATGAAATTTATTGTATGTAATCTAATCTAAGTTGACTATAGAAAAAAAATGTTTAGAGTTTGTTTTATGATCTCTAGATAGGTCTTACAAAGATAAAAGAAAGTATTCCTTTGCAAACTGGTGCGGCCACTATGGAAATCAGTGTGGAAGTTCCTCAAAAGTAAGAAATAGATCTGCCACATGATCCAGCCTCCCCTCTCTTGGTCATATACCCAAATAATTCTGAATCCTACTACAGAGACACCTGCTCATCCATGTTCCATACTGCTTTGTTCACAATAGCCAGGAAATTGAAAAAACCTAGACGTCTATCAACTGATGAGTGGATAATGAAAATATGGTCCATTTATACAATGGACTATTACTCGGGTTTTACGAAATGAAATTATGAAGTTTTCAGGCAAATGGATGAAACAGGAAACTAATCATCCAGAATGAGGTAACCCAGACCCAGAAAGACAAACATCACATGTTCTCATAAGTGGATAGTAGCTATGAATCTTTAAATATGTGTGTTTCAACTGGAAAATCCATAGAAATCAGAAAACTACTAAGGGACTATGAAGGGACTATGGGGGGGTTCTCCCTAGGAGGAGAGATAGAATGCAGTCATATAAAGAGAGAAAGGGGAATAATGGAATAGTAGGTGCTAAATAGGGTGAGGAATGGGAGTGCAGAGTAGAGGGAGGAATATAACTAACATTAGGGACCTTTTGAAAATGTCACATCATGCCAGATGTAGTGAAACACCCTTTAATCCTAGCACTTGGGTGACAGAGGCAGGTAGATCTCTGTGAATTGGAAGCCAGCCTGATCTCCATAGAGACTTCCAGCCAACTGGGTCTATAGGGAGATCCTGTTTCAAGAACTCCTCACACAAAAAAAAAAGAAGAAAAAGAAAATGTCATATGGAAATACATTAATATAAAAGCTTTTTTTTCATTGTTTTTATTTTACCTATATGAATGTATTGCCTACATGTACTTAAATGAATCTGTGTTTTATAGTACCAGCAGAGGTCAGAAGAAGGTGTTGGATCCCTGGAATTGGAGTTATGGACAATTGTTACCCACCATGTGGGTGCTGGGAATCGAACTTTTGTCCTTTATAAGAGCAGTCAGTGCTCTTAATCGCTGAACCATCTCTCCAGCCCCAAAAGAAGGTTCTTAAGATTATTTATATATATATAATAGAAAAAGAGTTTAAACAGAGTTATGCATGAACAACACCCCAGACAACATAGGCTAGTAAATAAAAAGCCCAAAGCCAGGAATGAACTCCCTCCTTTTAATTTCTTGACCAGGAGGTTCCACAGACCCTCAAACAATACCACTATTGTCATAGTTCTTGGTTACCCACCAGAACTTGACAGTAAAACCCTATTGCTAAATATGCTGCATATGTAAGTCATAGAACAAACATGGAAAAATCAAGCTGGTACTAACCTTGAAGTGTCCTCTCTATTGACTAGATTTCATAGGGCTGAAAAATGCTATGCCAGAAGAGAAAAGTAATCATCAGCCTCACCAGCTATGAACCCTGTGAGCTACAGTAACAACTGGCCTGACAAGATATGCCCACTGGTGCATTAGTGGCATGAATGTCATGGGAGTAACCAACTACTTTCTGATTGGATTTAAGGCCCATGTCAAAAAATGAGCCAGAGACCTGTGGCAGATGGGTCACAGATCAATATATTATTCTGGTAAATGAACATAGTATTAAACTGACTCCTAATGAATTATTGTAATAACCATAGATTAATGCAGCTCACAATGCTCACTGGGGAAGATTTTTTTATATCAGATTATTAATCCAGAAATCCACAACTGGTGAACATGCAGAGAATAAGAGACAATAGAGTGCTCAACCATAAATGGGACACCTATACCACACCTTCTTCTTCCACAACTCAGGTATTATTGTGGAAGAGGGGTCAGAAAGATTTTAAGAGCCAGAGGTGGTAGGTGAATATAAGAAAACCCTGTTTTCCAGACATAACAGAGTAGTTGCACATATGAACCCACAGTACTTGTGACAGCATGCATAAGACCTACACAAACCCAAGCCAGAATAAAACCCTGTATGGATGGGGATATAACTCAGGGTGATCACCTAGCATGTCCAAGGCCTGGGGCTTGATCCCAAACACTGGATAAAAAGGAAGAAATAAACAAGAAAGAAATGAAGGAAGGAAGGAAGGAAAGAGGAGGAAGGAAGGAAGGAAGGAAGGAAGGAAGGAAGGAAGGAAGGAAGGAAGGAAGGAAGAAGGAAACTATAGAATCTACTTGCACTCCCCATCATTCATGAGAAAGCTGGAGAGAAAGAAAAAAAAAAAAAACTATGAGCTGTAGAAACTCAACTTCAAACGGTTTTCAAGGCTTGTAGATCTCAGTTGTTACTGTTATACAAAGTTGAGTAGTGAATATTGGGATGGTGATGTGAGGAGGTGGGCAAAAAAACCCAGCCCTAGCTGAGGAACTACTGGCGATTAATAGCTTCTGGGAGAGGGAAGATTGCAATGCTGGGTACGTTTACCATACTCCAGGGAATGGATCCATACCCATGAGCATTTGAGAAACACAAATTAGATGCAATGAGCCTTTAAAAATAATTATAGAGCCAGGTGTTGTGGTGCACGCCTTTAATCCCAGCACTTGAGAAGCAGAAGCAGGTGGATCTTTGTGAGTTCAAGGCCAGCCTGGTCTATATAGTGAGTTCCAGGACAGCTGGGACTACAGGGAGACCCTGTTTCAAAAAGACAAAAAAATTATAGAGGACATGACATCAGGATGGGTGTAGTAAAGTGGGAGTGGAGATGGGTGAAGAGTTCTGAATACAATCAAGATATGTTGTATTAAATTGTCAAAGAATCAATTAAAAAAGCAATCCGAGCTGGGCATGGTGGCACATGCCTTTAATCCCAGCACTTGGGAGGCAAAGGCAGGTGGATCTTTGTGAGTTTGAGGCCAGCCTGGTCTACATAGTGAGTTCCAGGACAGCTGGGGCTACAAGGAAACCCTGTCTCAGAAAAAGACAGAAAAAAAAAGCAATCCGCTTATCAAGGACATGAAGAATATATAGCAGGCACAAAGCTATAGAATCTTGGCTGGGCTATGAGAATTGGGAATGCTTTCTGGGGATTGGCATGTCCCAGAGTGACATGACAAGTAATTACATGCTGATATCAAACATAAGCCTAGCCACTACAATGAACAGCAAAACTATTCTCTTATTAGAGTTATATACGTGAATGAATGGCAATTACTTATGGATTGGAGGTCTAGGTCTATAAAATTATTGCTATTCCAATATACATTTCTCAATCTTGTATAATAATAATAACTGAGATCCACAACAGAGTTTTAATTCATAGGTTTTCTTTTTTTCTCTTCCAGTTTCCTCATGAATGATGGGGCAAGCAAGTAGATTCTATAGTTCATTCTTCCTTACTTTCTTATGATCTCTCTTTTTTCAGTGCTTGGAATCAATCCCTTGGCCTGGCACATGCTAGGTGATCACCTCTGAGCTACATCCCCAGAAAGACTAATGACTTTGAACAAGAGCCTTACATGGGCATTGCCACCGTCATGAAATCGTGCTATTCATTCTCAGTTTGGAACTTCAAATGAACACTAACATAGATAAATCATCAGAAATCTACATTATTGAACAAATACAAAAGAAGCCTGCTCAGGGCAGACTTATAAGCTCTGGGGAGTAATGCTACCACAACAGTCTAGACTAGCCTGGTCTATTGTCATATTGAACTACCATCCATGTTTTTCAGAAACATAGGTTATAGATGACAGTTTGTTCTTGTTCGGAGGATCAAACCTCTATACTAATTCTCAACGTTATGCATAGGAGTTGTTTCAGTTACTTTTCCAGTTGTTTTTATAAAACACTGTCAAAAGTGATTTAAGAAAGAAGGATTAATTTGGGCTCACAGTTCAAGGTTACAGTCCATAATAGGAGGAAAGTCATGGCAGCAGAAGCTTAAGGTTACATTGCAGAAAGAGATGAATGATTGTGCTCAGGTCTCCTGCTTAGAGTCTAGGATTCTATCCCAATGTAGGGTGTCACCCTCAGTGTGTGGGCCTTCCGAGGTCAGGCAATCTAATAAAGATAATTTCCCACAAACATGCCCAGAGTCCTATCTCCCAGGTGATTCTAGATCTCATCAAGTTGATAATTGAGATTAACCACTAGAATTTCACCCCTTATCAATTGACACCCAAACACATCAGACTCTTCCACTCTAGTGCCCAAAGTCTTATGTTCATCTCATAATGCAACATGCAATCCAACTTCAAAAACGCATATAGTAATTAACAATTTCACCAGTGTAAAAGTCCAATGTTGCTCTTAAAATCTATGACCTATTAAACAGAAATACCTATACGATCTGTAGGATACTTTCTTAAGAGTTGTTGGTTATCACCTAATCATTGGGAAGAAGCATTTTTAAATGCCTAGAACCACTGAAATCAAATCTTTATCAAGATACTCAATGTGGGATTATGGAATGCTTTCAAGGTTCATGAGGTAATTTTTAACTCTGCTTTAGCTTTTACTTTCTGATTATAGAGTCTAGAGGTTGGTAATTGTATGACTTACAGATCATCCTAGTATTAACGTTTACTGTCCTAAACCTATGCGCAAACCTATATACGTGTGCTGACTTCTAGGTTTCCAGAAATGTGTTATTGTAGGAGGTGAAGTGCCAGACCAAAGCACAGGCTGCCTTGAGAGCATAGTCTGTGCTTCCACAAAAGAGCCAACCTATAATCTGCCCCCTGACCTAGAGACCAATGACGTGAGCAACCCGGATCAGGGGATTTATCAGGGAGCGACACACCAGCTCATGGGACACTGGGGGCAGGGGGAGATATATATAAGGCCTGCCCTTCCCAGCAATAAACAAGTCTGCAGCACCTCACTTAGTGCCTACTTTCACCCGACTCCCAGTGTCTGTGTGTGGACTCTGTGCTGCTCACGCCCACCTTGGCCAGAACCCTCGTTCCCTGCAGTCCCTTGTGGGCTGGACCCACGAGGAAACCTGCAACAGCTGGCGCCCAAACACGGTTCTCGACCCCCCAGTGTTGGCGACGCCCCCAACTTCAGTTCATTCGGTGACTAGGCCCGAGTTTTGTCTGTCCCTTCAGCTGCTCAGGGGTGAGCGAGTGGCCCCCTCCTCTGTCCCCTCTATCCTGTTTTTCATATTTGTTGTTAAATCAGGAAGGCACACTCTGCCACTTGGTCCCGAAGCCCACGTCGACACCTTTTATTCCTTGGCTCGTCCCAGTGAGTTCACATAAGGGCTGATCCACCCCAAACTCAGAGCCCAGGCTTCAGGTCATCCTGTTGCCTGTCCCGGCAACACCATGTGAGCATATGGCCGAGGGTGTCATGGCCCTTGGAAGTCCCTCAGTAAGCACAAGACATTTGGATCTGATATGCCTTTTCATGCTGGAGTGGCTTACATCCGAGTGGTTCATGGTCCTTGTTTGCTTCATTTCTGCCCTCTTGGTAGTCACCCTTGCCTTTTATTTTTGTGGCAAGTTTCCCTTCATGGGACCTTCCCATGATGGGCAAATTACCACCACAGTGCAGGGAGCCATAAACAGCAGAGCGCAAATCACTCCTTAGAACTCAGGGACTGAAAGTGAAACCAAAAGATATTGAAAATTTCTGGGATGAAGCCACTAACGTGGTCCCTTGGGTCTCCCCTGAAAATATGTGGGATCCTGACCTCTGGATGCTGGTCCTCTTCTTGGCCCAAAAAAGGGAAGTAGGATTGGGAGTTGTTCCCACTACCTCATTTGTCCTGATCCTTTTAGCTTTCATTGCCAGCCTTAAGTCCTCCTCCCCTGAAGAAGTCATTTCAGCCCACAGTAAGCATTGTCAGGATCAGGCCAGTGTAGACCTTGCCATTACTTCAACCCCTGCTGACCTTGATATGGGAACCAGCCCTGAGGTCGATCCAGACAAGGAAGGGGCCCCCTTGCCTCTACATCAGACCCCGCTTTCAAAGCCACAACAATCGGAGACACCACCACCCCAGTACCCCTGGAAGGAACTATGTTCCGCATGCTCTGACACACCTCCCACTCATTATACCCCCCCATGGCCTTCCCACCCCTTGCTGCCCCTTGCCCGCCATTGTCTGCCTTTCTGGTTAATGTCGGCCCAAACGCTGCACAGCAGCCATGGGTGCCCACCACCCTCATAGACCTTGCACTCATCTGCAAAGCCGCCAATGAATCAGGACCCGATTCCCCATATTTTGAGCAAGTTCTCCGCCAATGGGCCATCCAGTTACAGACCCATTACAATTGGTATAACTTATTAAAGGCGGTTTTGGAGCCCTCAGTCTTCCTGACCTGGCGTTTGGCTTACAACAATCAGGCTGAAAATCAGACATGTCTCAACCTTCAATATGGCCTTAATGTTGCTCTGGATATGCTCACAAGATGTGGACAATATATTGACCCCATTTCCCAGTCCACTATTGGCCTTCATGCTTACTACCAATAAGTTAGCGACCTGGCCTTCAAGGTCCTTAAATGTTGCTCCCCCAGTGACCCACAGGCATTCTTCCACAATTTGATTCAGCAGCCAGGAGAGTCCTTCATGGGCTTTCTCACCCATTTAACCAGGGAAGTGGAATGGAGGGTGGAGTCTAGACCCACCTGCAATATGCTTATCAAACAACAGGCATGGGAGAGCCTAAATACCCCTACCTTCAATGCTATCACGCCTGTCTGCAATGATGATATTCATAAATGGGTACTTGCCACTAGAGACCTAGACCCCAGGACAGGGCCCATCGAGGCCCTGACCACCTCCTTAGAGGCGTTTTTATTACAAGGAAGGCCCACCCCCACGATTCAAAAGATGGCTGCTGGAACTGTGCGAGGAAAGGACACCTCCACAGGGACTGCCTGAAAAATGGAGCTCATCCCAAGACCCACTTCCCCAAATGCAAAAAGGGATTTCATTGGGCAAAAGATTGTAGGTCACAGGCCCAATTGGACTCGGCTCCTTTAAACTCCACCTGGGGCGCCCCTCAGCCCTGCAAGTAAAAGGGGGAAAGAGACAGGTTTTATTGACCATTCCAATTCTTAATCACTCCCCCCAATGACTTTATTTCTGGATGGGATCTCTGTGAAGGGCCTAGTGGACATGGGAGCCAATGTTACCATCATCACTGAGAGTGAGTCTCTTCAATTTCCCCATTAGAAATATCAGCCTGGCCTGACCATTAAGGGAGCGGGGGACAGCCAGGACACAAAGCTAGTCATCTGCCCAGTACACTGGAAGGACTTAGACAAGAGTAAGGGCACATTCACTCCCATAGTGGCTAATGTCCCCTGCAACTTGTGGGGTCAAGATGTCCTGGAGGACATGGGTGTGGTCCTTACCACAGACAATCAGGCCTTTTATGGTGATGTCATAGCCCATGATAAACTTGGCCTCTCTGGGAGAAATCAGAGCCCTGACCAGCACCCCCAATTCTAAGGGCCACTGCCCTCCTTGGGACATCCCCTAAGGAGTGTCCCACACCAATTACGCTTACCTGGCTCTCAACAGATGCGATCTGTTATTATAAAACCTAAATTGTCTATCCTCAAAAATTTGGTCCAGGAACAGCTGGACTTCAGACATTTGGAACCATCCACTAGTAAATATAATACTCCAATATTTGTTATTAAAAAGAAAAATGGCCATTTTAGATTGTTTCAGGATTTACATACCATTAATGACCAAACGGAAAAATTGGGCTCAACACAGGCCAGCTTGCACCACCCTGGTGCTATTCCTCCTTCTTATTATATCATAACACTTAATATTAAAGATTGCTTCTTCTCAATCCTGCTGGCCCCCCAAGATCGTGATCACTTTGCCTTTATGGTTTGGGAACCGAACTTCCACAAGCAGGCCCTCAGATATCAATGGAAAGTCCTTCCCCAGGGAATGAAAAACAGTCCTACTATTTGTCAGCTTTTTGTCTCACAAGCCACTTCAGCCATGCCTCATAGTGTACAATTTATTCACTATATGGACAACATTCTGTTGTCCCACCCACAATTTCTCTGCAAGATAACCAGAGACTTACTCTCCCGCCCATCGTCCCTTGGCTTCCCTATCGCCTTAGATAAGTTACAGGAGATGCCTCCTTATGCCTTTTTGGGGCATACCATTTCAGCCAGCGTATGTCCTATGGCCCCTGCTTTTAATTCAAAGCTGGTCTATACACTAGCCAATTTTCAACAACTCTGTGGCACCATAAATAGTCTTAAACTGTTCTTACCCATTCCCTCAGAGGAACTGAGGACGCTGTTTTTTTCTTTTGGAGGCCCCACCCGCCCTTCAGCAAAGATTAACTTAACTCCCCCAGCCATTGCATTATTACAAAAGATCATTGAGTTACTCTCATCAACAATCCTCGACAGATATGCTCCCTTACAATTCCTACAGGCTTTAGTGCTATTGACTTCTTCTGGCTTCCTCGGTGCCTTTGGCAGACTGGGCCACTTATCTGGGTCCATCTCTCATACTCAGAGCTCCAGCAGGTTTCCTCCAAGTTTGATCTGGCCTTTAACCTGGCAGTCAAACTGCCCATTCAAGCTCAAAGAACCTGCAATAGAGAACCTATCACTATCATGCTCCCCTTTCCCCTCCGTAGCCTACAGGCACTCTGGGCCAATTCCATAAGTTTTCAGACTATGACATCAGGCTTCCCTGGTGCCATTGACAATCACTTTCCCCAAGACAAAAGAATCCAGGCCCTTCTCACATTGCCACTTGAAGTTAAGCCCCACAGCACTCCTTCTTCCCCAATTCCTCAAGCAACCATTGCCTTTCCAGACACTGGTAAGAAGAACTTTGGGGTCTTGATACATCATCCTGGAAAAAAGGACATCACCCACATCATCCCTAATCCTGGCTCTGTCCAGTTGAGAGAACTTCTTGCTATACTTAAAGCTTTAGCAGAGTGCCAAGACGAACCCCTAAATCTCTTTTCTGATAGCACCTATGCTGTTCAGGTCGCTAAGGTCATCACCTTTTCTCATGTTAAAAACTCCTCCACCCCACTCCACCTCACTATGGTCAAGCTACAGGAATGCCTAGAAAATAGAAGTCACCCATAGTACATCTCACATATCCACTCACATACAGCCCTTCCTGGAATCCTAGCTCGGGGGAATGCCACCACAGATGCCCTGATCATGACAGCCCAGTCTAACCTGTTAGAACAAGCAAGAGCTTTACATCAACAATTCCCCCTGTCCCCTCAGAGTATTCATAAACTCCTCCCAGAAATCTCCGTGTCCCAATGCAAACACCTTGTCCGCTCATGTGCTACCTGCACCCCACTCATGCCTCTCGGGCCTCTTAACAGGGGAGGAGTGAATCCCTGTGGTTTGATACCCAATGCCATTTGGCAGATGGACGTGACTCACTATCCCCCTTTTGGGAAATTGAGATTCGTTCATGTTATAGTTGACACATGCTCCTCCCTTACTTATGCTTTAGCTCTCTCAGGGGAAAAGACTATACATGCCCTTAAAGCTATAAAGTCCTCCATGTTAATTATGGGCATACCCTGGGCACTTAAGACTGATAATGGGCCCACTTATTCCTCTCAAGAATTCAACAAATTTGTTTCCTCCTGGGGAATCAAACATTTGGTATTCCCTATAACCCATAAGGACAAGCCATTGTTGAAAGGACCAACAGGATACTTAAGTCCTTCCTAGCTAAAAGCCCCTCAGCTGATGCCAAACATGATCCCCATTTGGCCATTACTGAGGCTTTGTTCCACCTTAATTTCCTCATGTTTGATGACCAGGGTCTCAGTCCAGCATGCAAACGTTGGTCCTCTTTGCCTCAGGCTATGCCTCTGCCACTAGTTAGGTGGAGGGATCCTATTTCACCCCCATGGCAGAAACCAGCCCCCATCCTGTCATGAAGATACACTTGTATTTTTCCACAGGACACTACAGCCCCCATCTGGATTCTATTGAGGGACATCCGACCAGTTACAGAAACCCATCTGGAGACCGGGCCCAACTGCGAGTTTGATAAGCCATGACATCCTTTTCCAGCTTCGTTATCTTTGGCACCCTTTTTTCCTTTGGCTGTGCTTCTCCCCAGGCTTCAGATTTCTGGGCACTGGTCCCCTTACCACCTCTGATCCTCCCTGTAGATGAACAGTCACCCACTTTCCTGGTTCCCTTTATTACTAATGAATCCCTTGGTCACCCCACCATGGAATTGATTCATGCATCTGTTCCCATAAATGGCACATGGTCCCTTGCAGGATTGCTCTACTTCAGCCCAGGCCTTAACCCCTCTTCCCCTAATGCCTCTCACTGTCACTCCCTCTTTAACATCACAACTGGCGACTTTCATGGAAACCAGAGCCAGGGCTCCTTATGGGGCCTCAAAATCAGGTCTCTCTTAGTCAAAGACACTTCAGAGACTACAGTGTCCCCTGGGGCCACCACCCATCCCCCTCCAAAGGGTCAGGCATCCTCCATGGACACGGTGCCCTCCCACCCATAAACTTACCACCACATTGCGCTTTCCTATTCCATGGGAATACTACCTCCCACTCACTCCTGGAGGTATGCTCCTCTTTACAGATTATGATGGATGCCCACAGGCTTCCTCCCTGGCAGTCTGGAGACACCTTGTCTCTACAAAATCTTACTCCTATGTCTACCCTGACCACAGGTGTAAAGACACTGTCGGGGAGCCTGGTAGCTCTGCAGACTGGCGGCTTGCCTGGATTTGCATCCTCTCTTCGTTGTGTTAGGTGGGGCCATCTTTAATGATACATATACAGGCGATAACTCAGAGACAGGTTCCTCAGGTGTCACAGACCCAACTTGGATACCTAATGAAGTCTCTGTTAACATCTCCCATTGGATCTCCTCACCTGTTTGTGTTCAACCACCATTTACTCTGCTCCTTGCTAATTTCTTGGATGGCCCGGGGGATACCCTTAACTGCTCCCTTGTTAACTGCACTCTCTCAGCATGCTGGATTTTCCCTGCATCTCTTGTTCTCTTTGTGCATGAACCTGAGGCACTCTGGAGTCCCATTCCTAATGCCACTCATTTCCATGCTGTCACCCTCATGGAACAGACAGCTATCCAGCCCTTCTCCCAGGTCAAGAGAGATTTTGGTATTACCGCGGCAATCGTCACTGCATTATCCTTTCCTTAGGGGCTGCTGCCACTGCTGCTGCTGCTATCACTCAATCTTCCATTACTGTGGAAACACTCAATGAGGTCGTATCCAAAACCTCTGCAGCCTTACACACTCAATCTCTTATTAATCAACACCTCTTCCACTCCACTTCTATCATCCAACAACAGGTAAACCTCCTTGGAGAGGAGATGGTGATCATCAAACAAATGACTCTAATGACCTGTGACCAACGGTTCAAAGCCCGGTGTCTCACATCTTACAAAGTAGATAACCTCGCTAGGGCCAGGATGGAACTCTCACAGTATATCCATGGCCGATGGAACCAAAAGTTTCTCAACTACTCCACCTTGCTCACTGACCAGATCATCTCCCTAAATTATACATGGGCTCAGATGTTAGATATAAACTCTGGGTTCTTTGACAAACTTTGGTCAAACTTAAAAGCTTTATTTGACCCTTCATGGATCGTTACTTATTTACTCTTGGGTATCACAGTCTTAATTCTTTTCTTGCTCATAAAATGCCTTGTTCTACACTTTCTCAGACAAAACTAAGTAAATTACTCGGTATATCAGGTTTTCAAGACACTCGAGGATCCAGACTTTGACCCCCCGCCCCCCGAGGTCTGGCAGGTCTGGCTTGCTGATATCTAAGAAGCGGTTGTGTAACTTCTTGTCCTTCTCCTCCCTCACATGGTCATGCCAGAGGTCACACCCTTCGAGGGCTGGTAGTCAATGACGGGTAAGATCCTGATGGTCAGGATGACCTAAGACAGGTACAGTCCATCAAGCTGGGTGCCCCCTGAGGTGGGGGTCAACTATGTTGAGGCAAAGAACCTTGGCTCCCACTGACCTTATTATAAAAAAAAGGGATAGATATGTAGGAGGTGAAGTGCCAGACCTAAGCACAGGCCACCTTGAGAGCACAGCCTGTGCTTCCGCAAAAGAGCCAACTATAATCTTCCGCAAAAGAGCCAACTATAATCTGCCCCTGGACCTAGAGACTGATGACACAAGCGGCCTGGATGAGGGGATCTGTCAGGAAGTGACACACCAGCTTATGGGACACTGGGGGCAGGGAGAGAGATGTATAAGGCCTGCCCTTCCCAGCAATAAACGAGTCTACAGCAGCTCGCCTAGTGCCTGCTTCCACCCGAATCCTGGTGTCTGTGTGTTGACTTCACACCACTCACCCCACCTTGGCCAGAACCCTCATTCCCTGCAGTACCTCGTGGGCTGGACCCATGAGGAAACCCGCAACAAGTTATGAAATTTCAAAAATTTTTATATGAGCAAGAGTGGGAGAGAGGTCATCGGTGATGCTAGAAACTCAAATCAGAGGCGGAACACAGCAGGGCAGGGAGGAAAGAGGGTCCCATCAAACCACAGACACATATCAGAAGGGGATAAGGAATTTGAAACTGGGAGATTTCTGCAGTCTACCGTCTTTCTTCTCACAACATTGCCTGGAGGACAAGCAATTGTACCACAGGACACTGTTTCACTACAAGACCTCCACCAACTGACAACTTCTCAAAGTTAGAAAACAAAGATGATGAGATAGCTGAAATGCCAAGAAAGACTTCAGGGTCCTACTTTATTAGGGATCAATAACCAACTAGAAAACTCAAATGAACAGATAAAGAAATTAATTCATAACGTAGACAAGAAAATTATGAAATCAATTCAAGACTTAGATTAGAAAGTGACCAAAGTGGGTGAAATAATAAAAACTTGATGGAAAAAAATTAAAACATGGAGGAAAACCTCAACAAGGAATTGAGAGTCTAAGAAAGAACCAAATGGAAATTCTGGAATTGAGGGAATCTTTCAATCAAATAAAAGAAACCACAGAAGAAACCATCATCAACAGACCAGACCAAGCAAAATAATTAATTTCAGGGGTGGAAAAGAAGGTCAAAAAATACAAGCATATCAAAAATAAACAAAAAAAATGACCAAAACTGCCAGGAAATCTGGTATACATTCAAGAGACAAAACCAGAATCCATGGAATAGAAGAAAGAGCTGAGATAAAGTCAAATGGCTTAGATGATCTATTCACAGAAATTATAACTCAGAACTTATTCTAGAGAAAGAAATAGACATCTAAACACTAGAAGCATTTAGAACCCCAAATATACATGGTAATTACTCAGGGTTCTCTAGAGGAACAGAACTGACAGAAAGAATACATATAAATATTAAAAAATATTAATTGGCTTTCTTTGAAATAGTAGCAATAGCTGAATTATACCTAAGGGCTTGAGAACCCACGTAGTTGCTCAGTCCATGAGGCTGGTTGCCTCAGCAGTCCCTCCTGAAAACCTAAAGAGTTCCTGAAAAGCCACTGCTCTTTAATGATAGAAGCCTGGAAACACTGACTCCACTGTCAGCAAAGGAATTAGCAGCAGCAACAAGATAAATCGACTCAATGAGAGAAAAGGCCATAAAAGTCAAAGGTGAATAATGGTCCTCCTTCTGTACCCCTTTTTGTCTGGAATAGTACCAGAAGGTGCCTTCCACATTTGGGTCTTCCTACATTAAGGCAATTAAGAGAACTCCTCAACTGAGGCTCCCTACTCAGTTTATTCTAATTTGGGGCAACTCACATTGAAACCAACCATTACACAGGGCCAGAAAAGTACCTTCCATGACTTATAGTCAAGATGTCAAAAATACAAAGCAAAGAAACAATATTAAAACAGATGCAGAAACATTAGATAACATCAGATCTCTCATTAGCAGCCTTGAAAGCCAGGGAAACAGAATGACGTATTTCAAACCCTGAAAATAAATAACTTTCAACCCAGATTGCTACCCCGTAATGTTATCTATTGAAATTGATGAAAGACTATTTCACTCGGGATAATGTAGGAAAGAATACATTTCATGAGAGGACTTGAAAAACGGTTCAGTGAATAAGAGCACTGACTGCTCTTATAGGGGACCTGTATTGGGTTCCCAGCACCCATACGGCAGTTGACAGCCAACCATGACACCTGTTCAAGGGGAATCTGGTTCCCTCTTCTGACCTCTATGGGCATTGTGTGATATGGGTGCACTTATATACATATAGGCAAAATACTCAAACATATAAAATAAAAATAATAAGTAAAATATTTATTTCTATTATTATTTTTTAAATTTTATGTATAGGCATGTATTGTCTGTATGTAGGTAAGTGCTCTGGTGTGGTGCAATGCCCACGGAGTGCAGAAAAGGCTGTTAGATCTCCTGGAACTGGAGTTACAAACAGTTGTTTGCTGTCATGTGGGTGCTGGGATTCGAACCCTGGTCTTCTGCAAGAATAACCAGTGTTCTTAACCACTGAGCCATCTCTCCAGCCCAATACAAGAAAATACTTTTAATTGATGGAAAAGAAGAATATTTCAAAACAATCAAAAGTTAAAATAAGTCATGACAATGAGTTAGACCAGCACTGTAAAAATAATTAAGAAATATCACACATAGAGGAAGGAGAAAGACTATTTCACTTGGGATAATGTAGGAAAGAATACATTTCATGAGAGGAGCAGTTGAACAGAGGAAAATCTGGAAGCAATAAATCACGTCCAACACAAAAAGCCAGAAAATTCCAAATACTACCAAAAGAGAAAAAAAGAACTACACAAAACCCAACCAGAACAACCACTAAGAAAATTACCGTCAATAGCAAACCCCTCTCAATAATAACCTTGATGCAAACAGTCTTAATGTCCTCTATTAGAAGATGCAGACTGATTAACTGGCTTAAAAACAAGAGCCAATCATCTGTCATCTCCAGGAAAGCCACATAACTGGGAAAGATATGCTAAGAATGAGAGTCAAAGATTGAAAATCAGCCTACCAATCAAATGGAGGAAACAAAAAAAGTTGGCATAGTCAACCTTTGACTGTAGACTTTAAACCAAAACTAGTTAGAAAAGATAAAAAGAACAACTACATATTAATAAAGGGGTATAACTGTTATAAATATCTATGCACCAAATCTTAGAACTCCCAGTTTCATACAGCAAATGCTAAAATGCCTAAAAGGTAACATAAATCCTTCTACAACAGAAGCTAGCTACATCTAGATAGGTATTCTAAATTAAAAATCAAAGAAAATTCTGATTTAAGTTATAACTTGGATCAAGTGGATTTGACAGATATCTATAGAATATTCCACAGAACAGATAAGAAAATACACATTCTTATCATCAGTGCACTCGTCATTTCTAAAACTGGTTACTTGATAGGCCACAAAGCAAGTGTTAAGAAATCCCTACATCTTAACAGGCCACAGTGGACCAGAACTATAAATTATAACAGGAATTATTTCAGAAACTGTACAAATACTTGGAGAATGAACAATAACTTTTCAATGAACAGTCATTGAAAAAATATAGAGAAAAAATTTAAATTATGTTTTCAGTGTTTCAGGTTTTATGCATGTGTATGTATTTCCACGTTTATTCATGGAAGAGTGTGCGTGTATGCATATACCTGTGTGCACAGTGTGTGAATCATGAGAGGCTGAGGTTGGTTCTCTTGCTCTATTATGCTCTGCCTTAGTTTTTTAGACAGATACCTCACTGACTTTGGAGCTCACCAATTCAGAAAGCCGAGCTAACCGTTAAGCTCCAGGAATCATTCTGTCTCCACCTCACTAGAGCAATGATTACAGGTGCACACATTACACCTGGATTTTTATATGCATGCTGGGAATCTGAACTTGGGTCCTTATGCTTGCATGGCATGCACTTTAGTGACTGAGGTGGACACCCAGTTTCGCTAATATCATTTATTGAATAGACTGTCTTTTATTCCACATATATTTTTGACACATTTGTCAAAAATCAGGTACCTATAGCCATGTAGGTTTATTTTTGGATCCTCTACTATGATCCATTAGCCTACAAGGAGGCTTTTGTACAAGTACCATGCTGTCTTTGTCACTATGCTCTGCAGTATAATTTGAAGAACCTTTGGCAGTGTTTTTCCTGTTTAGGATTGCTTTAGTTTTCCATGGTCTTCTGTATTTCCATGTGAATTTTAGGATTATTTTTCTAGTTCTGTGATGAACGTCATTGGGATTTTGATGAGATTTGCACTGACTTTTTAGATTACCTTTGGTAACATCCAAAATATTAATGCATATGTTTGCAATAATAATTCTTCCCATTTAGGGCATGGAACTGTTTTTCATCATTTATTGTCTTCTTCAATATCTTTTTTCAGTACTTAGCTTTCATTGTGGAGGTCTTTCATCTCCTTTATATAGGTATTTTTTAAACTATTGTTCTTGCTGACCAGATGGTCTTGGCAATTTGATGAGCTCCAGGTACAGTGAAAAACCCTGTCTCAAAAAATAAGGTGGAGCAAAATGTGGAAAAATACTGGATATCAACCTCTGGCCTCTATACATATATGTACACATGTGCACCTATACCCACACATGAACATGTATACATGTATAACACACACACAAAGATATTACAAATAAATAATTAAATATATCCTGAACACATCAAGATTTAGGTAAAGGCAAGAACTTTCTAACTAGTACACCAATCACATAGGAAAAAGCACCAATAATTGACAAAGAAACTATTAGCAGGGTAAAAAAACAGCATATAGAATGGGAGAAAATATTTATTAGCTATACTTCAGACTGGGACTAATATATAGAATATATAAAGAACTAGAAAAAATTGGCACACATAAAACCAACAAAACTTCCGATTAACAAATGAGCCAATGAACTGACTAGATAGTTCTCAAAAGAAGAAAGACAAGTGGTCAAGAAATATTATCAAAGTTCATTGTCCTTAGCCATCAGGGAAATATAAATTAAAGGTACTTTGAGATACTTTTTCCTCTCAGTTGTAATGGCTGTCATCAATGACAACAAATGATGGTGAGGATGTAGGAAAAGAAGGACCCTTATTCATTGCTGATAGGAGCATTAACTAGTTCAGCCACTATGGAAATCAATATGGAGTTTCCTCAATAAACCAAGAAAAAAAAACCAAAAAACCTGCCATATGACTGATTTACTCCTGGGCATGTACCCAAAGGACTGTATATCATGCTGTGGAGATGTTTGCTCATCCGTATTTATTGCTGCTCTATTCACAACAGCAAGGAAGTAAAATTCGCCTAGATAGCCATCAATTGATAAATAAATAATGAAAATGTGATGCATGTGTGATGAAATGCTGCTACGTAGCTAAGAAGAAACATGAAATCATGAAATTGGAAAGAAAACTGAGACAACTAGAAAATATTATAGTGTCAGGTAACTTAGCCCCAAAAAGATTAATAATGCCTGCTCTTTCACATACAGTCCTAGCCTCCCGTTTTTATATATTTATTAATGTGGGAATGAGTGTGAGTAGAGGTCTTGAGAGAGGAAAAGGAAACCTTAAAGGGGGGATAGTAATAGAACATGGGGGGGCGGAGTAATAAAACACATGAGGCATGAAAGTGGAAAGGCCAATACTGGGGCCAGAATGGCACAAGCTGGAAAGGGAGGCATGAGACAGCAGGGAGGAGTGGGGGATTGGAGGGGTGAGATCAACTCAAACTACATAGGCGGGGGTGTGCCATCAGAAAACTCGTTAATTTGTGTACTAGTATAAAAAATAAGTAACTTTGAAAGAAAAGCTATGGTAAAGAGAAGAAAGATGCAAGGCCAATTTGCCCACAGTTGTTAATACTGTCTCACATATGTAAATTCTTGAACCCCCCTTAGGAGTTGTGCTTTGACAAATGCCTGTTGGGAAAATGTTGTCTATACTATTGAGCTGTTATTGCAAAGCACTCTGGAGGTTTCCACAGAGTTGGACAAGGAAATGTGAAGAGGACAAGTTAAAGTGTCACAAATTTCACTTTTCCTAAAGAAACTGGACTGTTTTTCTTCAGCAAAACTCAAATTTTAAAGATTGAAATTTTTTAATTTCCATGTTTATGAAAAGTTTTTAACTTTTTTTTAGAAGAAGCATTTCATATTGAGTATTTAACATACTCAATAACAATTTCCAGAACAAAGATACATCTCTTTCAAAATTGGCTATAAAATTTTTAGGTTTGCTGTTGAATTAATACAGTTACTTTTTTAAAATTTCTTTGACGGAGTTTTCATTGTGTTCATGGAAATTGTGAGTTTAGAGTCCCTTCCTCTGCCATTTCACCCAAGTCACTGCCCTAGCACCAATTATGATACTATTACTCACCTTTCTGGGTCAAGACTTTGAAATGATGTTACTCAACTTTGTAATGATGTTTCTCCTGGGAATCTAGTTTAGTGTGTATTAACAAATTTTCATTTATAACTATGCATACATGCCACAATAGTGATAAAAAAAATGTTGTTTGCAAGATCATCCAATAATCACGGGCACACAAACAAACGTGGCCTCTCTTCTCTCTTCCATTACAGAATTCTTACTGTACCACAGCATTGGAGCTCTTGCTGTTTTTAATACATATTCAACTGGAGAGTCTCTAATTATGCAGAAAGTAAAAGTGATGCAGAATTGCAAGAATCATTACCCTACCACCTCATGTCATCAGTCTTCAGCTCTCATCATAAATGGTGGCCTTCCATAGTTGAAGAAATACAACAGTGTTCTCTTTGTATCACAGTATTCTACCCTAACCATTTAAGTGGGAACTGGAAGACAGATGTACAGGATTTCATTTAAGGTACCTACACTAATTTTGGATGTGCTTGTGCATTTTCATGTCCCTCAACTGTTTATCTGTCCAATTTTGAATCTTCATCTTACAGACTTCACTAAAAACCTAGGAAAGCTTCCTTCATTCTAGAGATTACATTGCCAATGTTGGGCCAATTACAGTTGTGCTAATTACTAACCAGGAAAAGGAATTAGACACTGAAATACAGAGTTAGAAAATGTGATGCCTACTTACAACAAACATACCTGTCAAGTGTTACTCATGTTGAAGCAGTATGGTGTTATTCTACAAGGAGGGAGAAGCTTCTAGGCACTGTCATGTATTTGTAAATGAAACACATTTGGAGTTTTTTTTTCTACTACCAACTCTCTAATGCCCTGGCACCAGAGGCATAACACACAACACCAAAGACCCCAGGAATTGGGTGAGGCCTGCCAGTGTTGGGAGCTATTATTATTATGGGCACAGCCATTGCTGCATTAGGCTGTGGCAGCTTGCCTTGACTTAAGCATTGGAGATAGAATGCTTCCATCCTGGGAGTTTCCCTGCTCTCTGCTTCTGTGGTCTGAGTTGACAGGCTATGCTTCCCTGATTAATTGGCAGTCTTGGAAACATAACTAAAGAGTTCTATTTCAGTTTATGGGTACCGGAGTTTCTCAGCACTGATAGCTTGGTTTCTATGTAGAAGTAATGAACTAGAGTAGTTGCTAAGAGTAATCACAAACAGTGCACCTTATATCTAAGATATTATAAATATTATGTAGCTGAATCTTGGATACTGTAAATATCATGTGAGTTTCAGTTGGTGAAGTAAGGAATTCTTGGTAGTAGCGTAATGTATCCTTGGTTATTCCTTGGTTACTTTCTGTTTAGTGACGTATCCTTAGTTATTCCTTGGTTACTCCAGATCTGATTCCTACATAAGCTTGGTTTGTTTCATAATAAACATGCACTGGCACATAGATCTCTGCATCTCCTGTGTCTTGATTTCTATCCATCGGGGTCCCCAAGCCCTTCAGGCTTAGACTATGGTCACTACACCATGACATGCCAGAATCTCAGTACTGTTCATGTTAAGTACAATAATAGCTTTGTGGACTAGAAAATAATGTATGGCCTTCAATAAAGTAAAAGTTACAATAGAAAAGATCATATCTAAGAAGTGTTTTAAAATATTAGAAATAAAAATAAATTTAATATTCCTTTACTAATTAAGAAAAAGAAGAATTATGGGGGCCCTTTTTGAGACATGGTCTCCTTGTAGCCCCAGCTGGCCTGGAACTCACTATGTAGACCAGGCTGGCCTTGAACTCACAGAGATCCTCCTGCCTCTGTCTCCTGAGTGCTGGGTGTGAGCCACCACACCTGACAAAAGAAGAGATTTTATCTGAATGTTTTCATCATAAGAAATTCATGAGGGAGAAATTGATATGGCTACACTTTCTCTCATACAGTAACATAAAGGTCAAGATAAACCATAAAGCAAAACAAAAGGGACAATTGAATCACAAAGAAGGAAGCAAAATATTGAGGATTGTTCAGACTAATCAGAATCTAGTTCCATATACATAAGTTTGCTCTTATCAACAATTACTTACTATTTGAAATTTAATATCTGATATCTATACCTTATCACAGAACCTGACATAAAAATTTGAGAATACTCATTCTAAAAATGCATTCTGTATCCTACCATGTCCCAAACAGAAAAATCAGCATATATCATTTGACCAGAACGTTAAACATCTCTCTAATTTTGATCTTTCTGAAAATTCTTCATAGTGTTTTTCTGTAGAAATTGTTTACATTTAAAATGTAACATGGTCTGTGAAATGTAGTCATGGAAACCATGACAGTAGGGGGAAAACAAGGAAAATTGAGAATTTAGTGAATATTTTTGATTTTTCAAATACAATAGCTCCCCTAACAAAGTCAGCTGTGCCATATGGTGAACTATGTGTGGTACTTTTCTAGACTTACAAATAGAATTCTGCAACATGTAATCAACTGCTAAGTAAGTGCATTCCAAGTGAGCCCAAACTCCATTCCTGCTCACCATTTCCAAGGTATTAGATGCTAACACTTTAAATACTGCAAAGAACACTGTCTTAATTTCTTTTCCTGTTGCTGTGATAAAATAGCCTGATGACAGCAACACAAGGGAGAAAGAGTTCATTTTGGCTTACAGTTCCAGAGAGATATAGTCCATTATGGCAGAGAAAACATAACAGCAGCCAGGTGCAGGAGCTGGAGACTGATTGGTAATTGTACATCAATATTCAGGGAACAGAGAGTAAACAGGAAGTAGCACCCATCTATAAAGCTTCAAGGCCACTCCCAGTGGTTCACTTCCTTAAGTGAGGCATCACCTACCAAAATTTGCACAACGTTCCCAGAGTCACCCATTTGTAGACCAAGTGTTCAAATATGAGCTTATTCTGGACATTTCATATTCAAGCCACATACAAGACTTAGTTCTTAATTTAAAAGACTTACAAAATAATGATTCATGTGATAGGACAGAATTTCACCAAAATTATTGAGTAAAAAAGTAGAGAAGCCATGGGTTCAAGAGACAAAGACTTATTTGCAGGCTCATTTCTGATCATGTATCTGGGACTATAAATTAGATTGAGATTTAGATAGTCCCCTCTTTCCAACACCAAATGCTGTAATATTGCCATTTTTCTCTTCTTGAAGCAAGCATTTTCTGTGTAATAAATCTAAAATAGAAGTCTGATTTTGCTGCAAAATAGACCATCACAAACATCAAATTTGCAAAACAAAGAATTTATTGCTTTCTCATGCACCTGTAAACCAGCTGAGACAGCTAGCTTTACTATAAGCTGCAGGTCAGTTAGTTAAGGCAGACTGGGCAGATGAGTCTAACACTGGTGCCTGGGCTGGAAGGCTAGCACCTATTGTATTTGGTCTTCCTAGGGCAGTGGCCAAAGTGCAAAAGGATAGGCCCAACCGTCATGCAAACATATCTGAGGTCCCACTTTGAATCACAATTTCTACTATTCCCTTAACTAAATTAAGTTACAGAGTCAAGCCCCACATCAATAAGAAGTGAGTTATGTTCTTCCCATTGAGATTAGGCAACAGAATCAATACTTACACAATGATATTTTTACTGCATTAACTATTTTGTTCTCAAATATTTTCTACAGTCCTACATGTAAAATATATTGACCCCATTTCACCATTAAAACCATAGTGTCAAATGCAAAATCCATGACTTTATGGTCGATATCTGGTGTGGATACAGTTTCTTTCCATTCAGTGCACTATGAGCTAAAAATGCAAGTTCTTTGTTCTTCACATCCTTCATATGAAATTGGATAACTTGGAGAAAAAATTCACAGTAAATATTCCTACCATTAAAAAGAAAATTGAAAAACACCTACCGGTTTCCATTCCTCAGTAATTTTGGAACCTAGTAGAGTAAATCAGGTCTTATATTATTGCCTGCTAACCACTCTTCCTCCAAAGATGGACCAAAATAATATGTATTTTATGATAGGTAAAAAGTAGCCTATGGATGAATCTGGTTGATCTGGAGAAAGCACCAGGACACAGATGAAACTCCATTGGAATAGAGTTTATTAGCAAAGGAACAAGTGGGACAGATTCCCTTCCGGGCAGGGAAAATGCCTGCCCTGGGTCGTGAACTGGGATCTTTGTAAGGGGGAGGTTTCTGCTTCCTGCAGAAGGTGGGAAAAATTTTTTTTTTTTTAAAGCTGGGCAGGGAAGTGGGAGAGCAGGGCTGTTGAAACGTGTTCTCTTTAGAGATCAAAGGGGAAGCCTGCTGTGTTGGCCAAACAATGGAGAAAAGTCTGCTTCTCTTGACTGCGAAGACCAAGTGCTTCTCAGCTCAGATCCCTTTTCTCAGGAGCTTGAGAAGTCCCTGAGACCCTGTTGTTGAGGGGGTGGGGCTATCTGAACCTTAACATTTTTTACTGTAACCATTAGGAATGATAATTTTAAATCACACCTGTAGCACTCCTACATGAGAGGAAGACGAGTTTTTCTGAACAAAAACATTCATTGGAAACTCGTTTCTATGCAATTGTTTAGTTCAAACAAGATGATTGGACTTGTCTTCTGAGAATTTACAGTCCACAAACAGAATCATGGCCACAATTCTTGATAAAATTCAGTTCTTTTCCATAGGATAGCTCCCGACTCATTGCTTTTCACAGATCTTGGTTAGCTCTCTTGGAGGTCCTTTCTTCTGCCATTGCTATCATCTTTTAAATTGCATAATAGGGCATTTGAAAATCTTTTCTCACTTGCTAAAAGTTTCTTTTTTTAATTCTTGAAAACATAATTTTGGGGAGCAAGAGATCTTTGTGAATCCACAACATAATGTCTTTCAATCTAGGCTAATGGTTCTTTTGCCAACCTAAGTCTTTCAAAAACTTGATTTGTTTACAATGCACCTAATTTTTAAACTTTTATTTCTTTTTTAAAATTTTTATTTTATGTGTGTGAGTGTATTGCCTACATGTGTGTAAGTGCACCCATGTTGGGCAATACCCTCAGAGGTCAGAGGAGGACGTCAGATTCCCTGGAACTGGAGTTACAGATGGTTGTTAGCTGCCATGTGGGTGCTATGGATTGAACCCAGATCCTCTGCAAGAGCAGCCTGTGCTCTTAACCACTGAGCCATCTCTCCAACCCACAATGCACCTAGTTATAACACAATCTATGTGCAGTCTCCAAGGATGTCTCTATCCTAACTATGGCACTTTGCATAGTATGCTAAGCTTTTGTGTTACCTTTCCCTTAATATTCTAGAGGCCCTTTGTGATATGCTGTGTCCTCTGAAGTGAAGCATTCCTTACTGGAATCATAAGACTTCCTGGAGCCATAAGACTTGGGAAGCTAACAGAACTTACAAGGCTCCATGATTTTTTTCATTACTGAGACAAAATACCCAATAAGAAGAGATTTAAAAGAGGGAGAGCTGGTTTCGGCTCAGGGTTCCAGAGTACAGTTCATCACGAAGGGAAAGTCACCACAAAAGGAGCTTGGATCAGCTGTTCAAATTGCATCTGTACTCAGGTAGCAGAGAGAGATGAACGTTTTTGTTGAGCTCACTTCCTCCTTTTTATTCAATTCAGGACTGAAGCCTAGAAAATGGTGTCATACACTTTTAGGGTGAATTTTTCCCCCTCATTAACCTAATCAAGATAATCCCTCACAGGCATGTCCAGAGGTTTATTTCTTTGGTGATTATAGATTCTGTCAAGTTGACAATATTAACCAATACATTCAGGAAGTTCATAAAATTTAAGAGGTATATGAGGACCTTCCTGAGGCTGTATAAGTAGTAAACCACTTATGGGAATAAGGGGAATTTGGAGTAGAGCTCCATATAAGTTGTACAGGTAACTACAGTTACACAGATCTCATGGCTCATCACCCATGCTTTGGTGGGCTTTTTGGTGATGCAGCTTCCTTTGAGTCATACATGTTCTTATAAATAACCCATTACCCTTTGTGCTGTAAGTAACTCCAATAAACAAATCGATTGAGAAAGGCTAGATTTGACTGGAAGAATTTCTTTGGTCTGGAGTCACTGCCTTATCTGGAGTGAGACCTTTTTTCTTGTCTCCCTGGAAAAAAATAATTCAATGCAGTTGATGCTTTTACAGGGACCAACAGAGCCAAAGATGAGCTGGGAAAGAGCTGGTAGATGAGCCCTTAAACGTGTGCTCCATCTGCATGTGAAACATCTGTAGGTACAATCTCAGTATGGCTGTCTTTCCCCGTGTGGTACAGGATGGCATGACTCCCTGTAGGAGGAACAGTTGCATGTTTTCTGTGATGGGTGATAACATGCAACCAAGCCCGAGCTCTTTAAAAATGGAGTAAATTTGGTGGGAATCCCAGAGTGGCTACCTTCCTCTACAAGGTCTATGTTGACTCGCCTCTTTGATGAATGATGCCTGCTATGTGAATATGTGGATACCCCCCAAAATGACTGATGGGCTAATTAATGTGTTTGCATTGTAGTCTGTGAAAGAAGCGCATGTGGGAAACAGATCAAAAGCAAACAGAGTCAGCAGCTATGGTTGTCCTTGCTATGGGCAATAAGACGTGGGAATGAGGCTCAGCTGTCTGTCCAGAAAGAACTTGCTGAAATAAGAGAAGACACACCAAGACAAATATACCTGGTTGTTGTCGACTGCACTAGTCTCTGATTTGACAACAAAAGTGAAAAAAATGGGAGGATGAGATGGAAATGTTGGCTTGCTGGGTTTTTTTGTTGTTGTTGTTGTTTCTTTTTTTATACCTGGTGTTATGCAAAGGAAAAATAGCACAAGTTAGATCTGTGCTAAGGAGCCCTTGCTGGGATCCAAAGCCTTGGAACTAATGAGAAGAATCAGATAGTGAGGAGGGACAGACTGAGGCAGAAGTCACAGAAGTTATTCCTTAGGTTCATGGAAGAGAAAAAAAACCTGTGATTCTATGTGCAAATGGGAGCCTTAATAATGGTGAAGAAATTATGAAAATCGGGACTCTACATTTGGAGTTCTGAGATTGGGAAAGACTTTTAAAGAAAGAATTAAAGAGCCTCACCCAACCTGGCTCATGAAGCTGGGGGCAGATGGGATCAGTGTGAGTTCTATGGAAATAGACAAACAGTAACATAACTATATATTTCTTCTCGAGACAAAGCTACATAACCTAAGACAATGTGAGAGAAATCATCCCATAATGTAATGACTAAGAGAAGCATTATGGACACTCTCTAAAATCAAACCACAGAGCTCATAAATGTCATTCTTAACACCTCCACCACCATTTGGACTATAACAGCAAGGATTACTAAGACAGCATCATGAAGGATTTGCCTAATTTAGCTTATAGAGTGTGCTGAATTCTTACTTGCTCAATCCATGATTTTCAAGTCAATAGTTCTTGTCCCAAATTAAGACCATTTCCTTGCACTCTTATGATCATAAAGGATTCATGGAGTACTAAAAGCAAACTCATCCCTAGTCTCAAATGGCTTTGCAGTAGGAAATAAACAAGGGCTTCTAGCTTTATTTCAGGAATGTAAAACAAAAAGGTTGACAAGTAAATAAGGCAGATTAGATTCTGAGTGTTAAACTAGTAACTAAATTCAATCAATAAAGAGGTCCTCAAAATCAAGTTAGTTTAAAATTTATGGTTAAAATCAAATTTTGTAGGCCAGTCATTTAGCTTCAATAAGGACATTCTACTTACTGATCAGTCAGGTGAGATGGCTCAGCCATTAAAGGCATTTGCCACCAAGACTGACAACCTGAGTTTAGTCCCTGGAATCCACACGGTGGAAGGAGAGATCCAACACCCAAGAGTTATCGTCTGACCTCTACATACACTTCATGAGTTCCCATACCATGATAAAAGAACACATGTTTTAAAAAAGCCTTAACTCTACTTTTGGGGGCCTGCAAGATGGTCTTAGAGGGTAACCTGTTACTATGCTGACAACATGAGTTAGTTCCTGTGGACCCATATTATGGAAGAAAAGAAGAGACTCTCACAATTTGTCTTCTGATTTCCAGCCATGTGGCATTGCAGTGGCATTCACTCACACACACACACACACACACACACACACACACACGCATGCACGCACACACGCACACACACAGATATATAAAATGTAAAAAAGCAATTCAAAATTAAATTTTTATTAAGTTTAATTTTCTTTTAATTGTGTGCACTTACTATCATGATCTTAATATTTGCTTTATGTTTAATTTTATCACATTGAAAAACTTATTTTTACAAGAAGAAAGATAATATTCTTAGTACTATGGTACTGAGATATATATTTCCAAAAAGCTGCCTATCTATTATTTACTTATTAATTACTAATATTTTTAATATCAGTCTTAATCTTGTCTGTGGCTCTCACACAACTATAACTGTTATCATTTCCAAGTTATCTTCCCCAAAATGAAAAAAAAAAGTGAAATAGCTTGGTTTTGCACTCATCATTACAAGTGTGATGGACAAAGTTAGTGCACAGACTAATGGGAGCTTTTTACCCAGAATTTGGGCAGCAGGAAATATATGGGTGATAGTGGTAGTAACAAGTCCTACAATGAGAAGAGAATCAGAGGTAAATGAGAACTACAACATGGAGTTATCTGAACACAAGTTTGCAAATTTAGACTTTATTTTACAAAGCCATTTTAATGTGGAAAACTCAGATCATCTACATTTTAGGACCACCTTCTTAGGCAGAGAAGTAGATGACTTGGAGAGAATCAAGCATGAAGGTCAGCACTGACTAGAGGCAAAAGAAAATAACTGAACCCTCAAGAAATGTAAAGCATATAAGAATGCTTAGAGATGGTGAAGCATTTATAATGATGTCACATAGCAAATTTTTTCAGATAAAATATCCCATCCTGGAGGAAATCTCAGTAAGACTCAGTAGTTCTAAAGTGGAGTGAACATTCCATTCTGCAGAGAAGCTCATTAAAACCCTAGAAGAAATCAACTCCAAAACTTCAGAAAGTTCCTGAAACTGACCAGATTCACTAAACCCCTCCAGGCCAAGGTTCTGTAAGCAGATCTATAAGGGATACCAAGAGACACTATTAAACTGGAGGACAGAGAACAACTGATCTGTCTGAAAGAAGCTCAGATCAACTGGAAGACAAAGACATTCTCCAACCTGTCAAGCTGCCTCCAAGTTGTGCAGTGAGTTCCAGGGTTCCAGTTTTCATAAGCCTTCACCCATACTGTCTGTGGTGTATCTTTAGTGGTACGGATGTTTTGATTCATTCCTGCTCCTGTAGGTAACCCCAGCAAAATTCATTGGTTCACCAAGCTGGTGTCCTTACTTTGATCTGTCATTGGTTCTCTATCTAGGGTGAGTAGAAAATTCTTAACATCTCCCAAGAAATAGCGTCACATGATAAATAGTCCTATTTTTAATAAAATGTGAATGAATTACATATATATGTATATACATATATATATGCAAATACATATCCCTTCACCCATCACCTAATACAAGAAATAAAATGCTACACATATGGGCTGGTCTCTTCCATTTCTGTTAATTGGCCCTCCACCCTATGGTCATAAGCATCCTCCCCTCAACATGGCATAAATCCATAAAGATTTTCTTGGGATTGGAGAGATGGCTCAGGAGTTAAGAGCACTGACTGCTCTTGCAGAGGACCCAGGTTCAGTTCCCAGCACATACATCACAGCTAACAACTGTCTCTAACTCCAGTTCTACAGGGTTTGATGGCCCCTTCTGAACTCCACGCTCATTGCATGACACAGGTGAACCCACTTACACACAGGCAATGCATTCATACACACAAAATAAAAACAATAAATGAAATATTTTTTAAAAAATCCATATGTATTTTCTCACTTATTTTCTAAACACTGGTGGAAAAGAGTTATGTGTCAACTCCTCTAGCAACTAGAAATACAGTGTCAATTGACATGGTAGGTCCATTGGAATTGCTTGATAGGTATTTGTTGAATGAGCTAATAATGAACTCTCTACTGCAGAGCTTCCAGAATAAAGAAGAAAAAAGACACAAGCTATAGGAAAAGTAATATTGGGTGGAAGAGCACGGGGTTAAAGAATGTACCCTTACATATCCCGGAGAGATGTTCCTTTGGTACATTCCATTATATATCAGAATCTTGTCACTTAAATGGATGACCTACAAGATATTTGCAGACTACCACCATTCCTATCCCTTTTTGAGGCAGAAACATTAAGAAACATGTGCTTACCAGCAAAGACCGTGGCAAATAATTTTCACTTCCCCAGAGTGGCACTGGAGAGATAACCCCAAGTCATTGTCAACCATCAAATCACTCCCCGTCCTGATCAATTACTACAGTTCCTATGAATAATTTTATTCACACAAGAGCCACTTTAGAGGCTGGAGAGATGGCTCAGTGGTTAACAGCACTGACTGCTCTTGTAGATGATCCAAGTTCGATTCCTGGTACCTACATGGCAGCTAACAATCATCCATAACTCCAGTTCCAGGGGATCCAACTCCCTCTTCTGACCTCAGTGGGCATTGCACAACATGGGTGCACTTACATACATCCAGGTAATACACTCATACACATAAAACAAAAATAAAATATTAAAAATGAGTCACTTCAAAAAGTTATATTTCTGCTTCTACTTCTAACAGTGAGGACCTACCTATCTATCCTATGACGTGAGGGGACTAGTAACTCCTCATAGTTATCCAAAAATAATTGTAGTAGCGGCAGAGCAAAGCTTACTATGTTGGCAAGCCTATTACACTGATCATTTGCCATGTGGTACAGGCATAAACCATCCATCACATGTATAAAACATCTCATGGGAGCCTTACAGATTCTCTGTCAGACATCAAGTGTCATTATTGACCCTGAGAGTTCTTTGAAGGCTTTCCAACAATCCCTCAAGGGTGCTAAATAATATGCCCAAGAATGGAGACACAGAAAAACAGAAGGCTTATCTGAAATCTATCTCTTTAGGAAATGTTATAGCCATTAAAATAAACTTTAGTGCCACCGACAGGGGATTATTGACAAAACAATGTAATACTAACAGTGATGCTGACAGTATTGTTACTGAAATGGGGTATCATGACCTTTGATGAAGAGGACATCTCATAGAAAGCAAGTCCAGACATGGTGTTGACAACACTGCTCATTTGGTTAGTCTCTAACTAAGAATGGGATAAGTGCTCACCTTCTCGTTACTTGTCATACTGTGTTGTGATTTCAATTGCCTGAGGCAGCAGAACCCCTGCTGCAGCTTGCTTTGGTAACAGGGAGTTATTTCCATGGCTCCCTTATGGTTTCTAGAGACAATAACATATATTTTCAAAGCTTGGCTGATTTTATTCATGGAATCCACCCAACAGCTGACACATTAAAAGTGGCACAAGTCCACATTTTGTAATGTGAATCAACATCTCATAGTTATGGGGCTGGAGAGATGGCTCAGTGGTTAAGAGCACTGGCTGCTTTTGCAGAGGACCTGGGCTCTCTTCCCAGCACCCACTGGGTGACTTGCCATAACTCCAGTTCCAGGGTAGCTGACGCCCTCTTTCTGGCCTCCATGGGCATTACATGACACAGGGGCACTTACATGCATGCAGGCATAACACTCATACACATAAAATAATAAAAAAATGTTTAAAAATCTTACAGTTATGAACTACAGGGTTCTAGACTATCAGGTCTTTTCAAAATGCTCTGTATCTACCACAGTCCTACTCAGACCACCAGGCTGTTGATCCCTATGGCTGGCCAGTTCCATAGTGGTCCTCTGGGAAAGCAGAGATGCAGATTGATGAATGTTCTCACCTTGGGTGCTAATGTCAATGGATGACAGCACAGAGGACAACACAGATGCAGAAGAGGAAAATACAAATCTTTAGGTTGAAAACTGGTCTATTTCCCGGGGGAGAATGATTTACCCTCCTTAGGTGCTAATTGTCAAAGAAAATTTTCCTTAGAAAGCATAATATTTAAGCTAGATGATGAAGGAAAAATAAGAATTCACCAGGTGGGGAAGTGGGTGAAATCTCAGCAGATGCTAAAACATGAAGGTATTTGGATGTTCTCAGTCTATATCAAGAGGATCGTGAAGAATACTTGCATTTTTAGTGAAGCCTTACTACTTACTAGTTTTGTATGGAAATTTTTCTTCAATACTGTATCACAGTCACTTTTTTGTTTGTTTGTTTGTTTGTTTGTTTGTTTGTTTGTTTTTGGTCTTTTTGAGACACAGTCTCCCTGTAGCCCCAGCTGACCTGAAATTCACTATGTAGACCAGGCTGACCTCGAACTCACAGAGATTTGCCTGCCTCTGCCTCCCAAGTGCTGGGACTAAAGGTGTGTGCCACCACACCCTGCCACAGTCACTTTAAAAAAAACTAAAAAGAATACTGTTTTTGAAATAATATCTTATATAATTGGGTCATAATTTATTCAACAATTTAGCCATTTATATTTCTCCAAAAATATTCTGCAAAGGACAGCACTGTGTATAACTGTCCATCAGACTTTCTGGATTTTATTTAACTTATAGTACCATATGTGGAATTGCTGAACCATGTGAGCTAAGAGATGGGAAGACTGCAGCCCACAAAGATCTTGGGACAATGGGAGGGTGGAGGTTGCCCTCCCTGTAGTTGAAGGACAGGTGCTCTCTTGGAGTCAGGTGCACCTTAAGACCAAGAAACATGCAACACTTACCATCTGCTTGGATTTGGGGAATAGACATATTTAGTATTTGTTGTAAAAGCTTTGTTTCCTATGATGAAAAATGTTCCAACATGGAGAACATTTGGTGCTACATGTAATTAACATGATGAAGTAAATAAATAGAAAGGGTTTTCTCACCATCATCTATTCGCATAGGACATTATTTTAGTGGAAACACCAAATTAAGGAAGAAAAATGGGCCCAGAGTCTTAGATGACAGAAGGAAATCCTGAGAACCCTCAGGGTTGAGTGGAATCAGGAGATGGGAACATGGAAGGACTAATAGCACGGGAGAATCTCAAACACACTGGCTGGTGTACTGGTCAGTGTTTGTCACCTGGGAAGAGGGGACCCAAACTGAAGAATTTCCCTATCTGAATGGTCTGTGGCCATGTCTATGAGGCATTTTCTTCATTGCTGATCAATGTGGGATAGCCTAGCCCCCTGTGGGTGGTGCCAGCCCTAAGTAGGTTGGCCTAGCTGTATAAGAAAGGGACCTTGCTCATATGAACTTATAGGAGTGGTGACAACATGCATAAGACCCATGCAAACTCAGACTTTTTAAAAAGCCAACATAGAACTGAGGAAATAGACAGCAGGCCCCAACCTTAGCCAAAGAACTACTAGCAGCTGAGTACTGCTGGGTGAGGGAAAGCTGATCTTCTTTAAGGGGGAAATTCTAGACAGGCTGACTAGACCTTAGTGGATGAACTTCTGTTGAGGGACATCTGGGCACACTGACTTGACTCGATAGGCCATAACATATGTGACAGAATGCATGAAATCTGATGCTGACGAGGCAGAGCTTTGAGAAGCTGCAGATGGGGGAGAACGTATAAAGATGACCAAGATGTTTTGTATGGAAGGCATACAAATTCAATAAAATATACACAAAGAGCCAGGCGTGGTGGCGCACGCCTTTAATCCCAGCACTCCAGAGGCAGAGACAGGCAGATCCTCGCTGAGTTCGAGGCCAGCCTGGTCTACAGAGTGAGTTCTAGGCAGCTGGAGCTACAGGGAGGCCCTGTCTCAAAAAGGCCAAAAAGAAAAAATATATATACACACACACACACACACACACACACACACACACACATAAAGAAAGAAAGGTAGCTGAGCAAGGTAGGGGAAGCAAGCCAGAAAGCAGCATTCCTCCATGGTCTCTGTTTCAGTTCCTGCCTCGAGTTTCTGCTCTAACTTCCCTCAGTTGTTTTTGGTCTGTGTTTTATCACAAAAACACAAATCAAACTAGAACACACACTAAATAGCAGTAGCCTGTGAAAAGATATGTTTCCTTTTTATTTTATTTATTAGTATTGTGTATATGTGTACGTGTGTGTACACACATGTAGGTATATTTATGTGCACACCTGTGTGCTCTGGGACATGTATGCAGATCAGAGGACTACTTTGGGGAGTCAGTGTTTTCTTTTTACCCTGGGTTCCAGAGATTGAACTCAGATTTTCAGGCTTGTGCAGCAAGTGCTTTTACCCACGGAGCCATCTCAGTTCCATATTTCCTTTTCTATGAATTCCCTGTGTTCTTAGCTTATTTTTTTTCTTTTGTGCTTTTGGTACTTATGTTTTTATTCATATCTTAGGCACATAGGACGGACTATGTAGAAGACCCTAAGATGAGGATTTGTAGAAATGTGACACCTTAGGAAGCATTCCTAGGAAGATATAATGGGGACATGGGGGAGTGGGAGGGAAGGGAAGGAGTGGAACATGTTTGGTGGCAGTCACACCTGAAGATTATCCTGATCAAATTAAGGAATTTGTCTCTGGGCCATGGTTAAAGACTGTTCTGAGGGTGAGGAGACTGGATTCAAGCATGAATTCCTGGGCTGTCCTGACATTTCAAGTACCCTGGTAAAGCCAGATCCTGTTAGCTAAGAGAGCAGAAACATTGCTAAGGTCTTAGGAGGGAGCAGATACTAGAAGGCAGAGCTGCAGAAATGGTGACGAACCTGAGGTGATATATGGGAGACACTGACAGCGTCACTATAATCTTTACTATTTCTTGTTCTGCTTCCTGTGCTCTGTTCCAGCCAAACTCTATATTAACTTTTGTCATACCTACTCAATGTTTTCCCAAGATTATTGTTGTCATTTTTAATTACACTTCTGTTATTTTCTAATATGTAGATTTTTCAATATTTACACAGAAGACTGTTCATTATCATTTCTTTGAAAATAAAGGACACTATCCATCTTGCTTATTATTACCTGCCAAAAGACCTAACACACAGTAGGAGCTTAGTTCATGTTGCATTATCCTGTACATGGAATTTCATATTTTGAATGTTTTTAGTCTTGGAATATAGCACATAAAACAATAAACTGGATTTCATCAAAGCTTCTAGGATGGAGAGATTGCTCAGCTGTTAAGAGCACTTGCAGCTCTTGCAGAGGACCCAAGTTCGGTTCCCAGCACTCACATGGTTCCTAACAACCATCCTTCATTCCTGTTCCAGGGGATTTGATGCCTTCTTCTGGCCTCCACAGGCATTGTACACATGGCTGTGCTTACAATCAGGCAAACACTCATACACATAAAATAAATGAATATTTTAATTATAAACTTCTGATACATACATGGAAGTACTCTCAACTAACAGAAAGAAAACCATAGACTAAGAGAAACTATTTGTAAAATACATATCTGATAAACAGTCTGTGCCAAGAATATACAAATAATTCTCATGACATTATGAAAATTGTCTTTTGGAATAGCCAAAGTTTTGAATACTTTATCAAAGAAAATATATGAATGTCAAATAAGTATATAAAAAAGATGTTTAATGATAGTAGTTATTAAGGAAAGCAAATTAAAATCACAAAGTGGGCAAGATGGGGTTCACTCAGCAGATCTGGACTGTTCAAACCTTCATATTCCAAAACAAAGCCTGGAGCTAGGGAGATAGCTCAGTGCCTAAGAGCTTGCTGCTCAAGCTTGAGGACTTGGGTTCAACCCCCAGAACCCATGTAAAAGCCAGGCAGCATACTTTCATGAGCCCAGTGCTGGAGGGCAGCAGTTCTAAATGTTTTCTTTACCATCATTTTTAAGTTTAGAGAACTCTCTCTATCCACTATTTGAGTTAGAAGTTTTCTTGCTTCCTCTTTAGTATTTAAGGGCTTAATTTAAACTAATGTTTTAACTTTCATAGGCTGCTTCCTAATTATTCATTTGGGTGAATTTCCCCCTTTTATGGTGAAAATAGTATAAAAAGAGTTGACTTTTCACTCATCTTCTGGTTCTATCTATCACAAGGGTATTTAGCCAGGGCAACGACTTGACCAGGGCATCTTGGACAAAGAAATGCATGATAGCGGTCTGAACAGCTGGGCCCTATTGCTACTCTTTGCTGTAGCAGTGTAAATGTGGTATTCTCACTACATCTGCTCATTCAAGGTAAACTCCTGCTTGTTTGCCTACCCTCCACAGAAGCATTTGTGTTTGGAGTGTGGTTCTTTGTTCTTTGCCTCATCTGACATTCAAGGGTCTCGGGGACTTGCTTGCCATGAAGAGATTCTTTGTGGAAAGCAGTCAAGTGGGAGGCTCAAATGATAGGTTTCAGAAACAGAATTCTTGGGATACAAGATAAGCTTTGCTGCTTATTGGTTATAGTTTGGAAAGTGAGTGTCTTCCTCCATGTTTGGTAAACAGTGGTACATTCTTCCCAGGGTGAGGTGACACTGTAAAGACCACTGTGCATAGGTGAGGTACAGGAAAGGTGACTTCCTTTGGTATTAGCTGTGTCCTCCTTCTAGCCTATCTGTATTGAGACTGTGTTTTGTGAAGAACATTGGACAGATTGACTCACACAGGTCAGAACACTTCGTAGAAGACCAGTGGCAAAGTGAAGTACATTCTTGTGGCCACTCACCTTGCAGGCCGGGCAGAGGAAACTCCTTCAGTGTTTCTGCTCCAAGTGCCCTCAACACTGAGCTCTGAGATTAGCCTGTCAGCCACCTCTGATTGATAGGAAAGGCTTCTCAGCAGGCTTTGCTCTTGTGCTCTGGCTGTACAAAGATGAGCCATTACTTTTCCTCTCAGTCCTGTCATCAATGTCCCTCAATTGTCACTTGGTGTTTCCTTCCACTTAGCTATTTGAGGAAAGGTCTGAAAGCCGAGAGACCCCCTTTATTCTAGCTCCATTCGGGCTGTGATTCTCACCTATTGAACACTGTTCCATTTGGCTGTCTTTCCAGCAGCCGGCTTCCTCCTGTTCTTTTTATTTCTCTTGTTTGCTTTACAAATTAGAGAGAAAAATTCTTTCCTCAATTTTTATCTCTGTCATGGGGCTGGGAACTGAGTGGAAGCCGGATTTCAAATGTGTCTTTCTAGATGCACAAAGAACAAGAACTCTAAGAAACCTGTAGCATTTGCTTTTAAGATTAAGTGCCTGCTGGGATTGTACCTGCTGGGTTTCCAGACTGTAAATAAATACTAAACTAGGGGTTATTTCACAAGGATTTTAACTACAGGCTCATTTGCTTCAGCGAAATTCTAAGTGATACTCGTTTTTGAAATGACTGATGGAGAGAGAATTCAAACTCTGTATTCTAAGCAAATGGTGTAGCCTCCCAAGGCCATCCACCATCTGCCAGCTATGTGTCTAAATTGCCACCACTCAAATCCCACTCCAGTAAACAACATTAACCAAAAGGTTCACTTTGCTGAATCATTTTCAAGTCCCGAAAAGTAGTCCACACTGACATTCAGTGTGGCAATGAGGGAAAAACGTTTGAGAGAAAGGATGGTCAGAGTAGTTTGAGTATTTTGAAGAGAATTATGAGGGTTAATAATAAAATCATATTAAATAACACTTATTGAAAACTCAATTCCATACTGAGTCCTGGGTTTAGCACTTTACCAGAATTTCCTATATAATTCGTAGCACAACCTAGTTTTGAAGTATAGGAAAGCATAGGAAAAGCTTAGCCAGCTGGGACTCCACTTGGCTTGGGTAATAAGCACACCCTTTTTACTAGCAATGCACCTAAGCAGCCTGTTGGCAACCTGAGACTTCCAAATGCATCAAGCTGCATGTATACCTGATTTAAACAACAGAAATAGATGTTACTCTCCTTAGCAACCTCTTGATAACATCTCTATTCTATTCAAACACATTCCTGGAAATATCCAGGATTGGGAGGCAGGGAACAGATACAATCTGGTTTTAGGTGGATGAGCAGTAAGGGAAACTGTACTTGAATGAACTCTTATAGGGATAATTCCATGTTTACCTTCTTGTGCCTGTGCATAATTGAGTATATATAATTAAAATAAGATGTATCAAGGGAAAGAAACTGCCCAGTAAAATTTACATAACCCATCTGTCAATCAAAGCCAAGAACCACCCAAGTCACATGAACCACCCTAGCAAAGAATTCTTTCTTCTCCTGGACCCTAAGAAAAGTAACCTCAAGCAATAACTGGGCCCTTGAATGCTCTCTCTCACTCAGCTGGCCCACTGCCTTTCGTTAGTGTATTCAAAACTTGTAAGTTTACTTTAAGAACAGTAGAACCTCATGATGCTTTACTTTTTCTGTGTGCATTTTTCCCAATTCTTTTAACAAGATGCCAAGAACTAGAAACACTTAGTCCAAATAGTGACCCCCAGGCACAGTTTTGAAGGAGAGAAAAGTGAGAAAATGCCAGTGACTTACTTAAACTTAGTAACTAAACCCCGTCCTGTCTAAAACTCACATCTATGCTCCAAAGCACTGACCTTCCTAATCAAAACTGGTAGTCATGCTTCCTTAACCATAGAAGCATCCTTCAAGGAGCCGATAGAATTGGAATCCTTCAGCACCATGCTATGAGGTACTGTAAGAGTAAAATGTTGGAGTCAAGGAAGTCAGGTAAGAACAAGCATTTTATCATCTAGTCTAATAGCTTCTGGGTCCTGATACTGTATCAGAGGCTTATAAAATGCTCTTTAGCCTGTTGCTGCAAACTAGAGAAAGAAGGCTGGGTTTGAGATTACATATAGCCTTTCATCATTTGGCTAAATTGCTTGGTGGTGTTGCCCTTCAATTCCATAAATCCAAAGCCAGTATGATGTTATGTATATCGCTGGCTATTAATGGCAGTCATAAAAGATAGTGAACCTGGAACTATGAAACTGACAGAGAGCTCAGTGTCTACGTAGAACACATTCATTACTGTAGTTCTCTATGTTTGTGTCCTGTGTGCAGTAGACTTCAGCATTCCATTCACAAATTGGATGCTGTTTTTACAGTCTGTGCAACTATATTGCCAAATCCGTACTGAGTGAACACTTCTGTTTCCAACAGCTATCACCTGTGGCCCTTCTAAGGCTGCACTGGGAGAACTGAGGTTGCTTTGTTGTCTGAGGTTTACCTCTGTGTCAGGAAGCCCTTGACTGAAAGTGAGGAGGTGTGAGGGAAAGAGGGGCCAGCTTGCTGACTTGGGTCAAGATCTCTAAGGTACAAAAGGGCCACACAGAGACTGGATAGAATTCAACAGGATTCACCCTTTGCTTGCAGATTAGATCTTTACTGACCTACCTTACTCATTTCATTATTGATCTTTCCTGAGAACTCAGCTTGAATCTGCTTAAGATCTGATTCTGGAAACCAGAACCCTAGTTTTTTGTCTCAAAATCTAGAAGGGCGCTCCTACGCAGGGCTCACACTTCATCACGCTCGCCACACCTCCCTGTGTCTTCTTTCAGGCCAGTGTCTTCTTAGTTTGGAGGTGGGAAGCAGTTCTCAACTCTACCGCCCTTCAACACTTTTTGGACTTTCAAGTGAAAGGGCCTAGGTGCTGGGGAAGGGCTGGGATGAGGCCAGGGGTAGACATAAGCCATTTGTTTGGTGCTCTGACGTATCTGTTCCCTGAAACAATGAATGCAAAAAAGAAAAAAATGATGGTGGTGATATGAATTAATACTTATAGAAGACTGTCATACCACTCCATTCAGGAGCACAACTGCTTTGAAGTTTGGACTTGATGTTTGCTTTTCTCCTCATAGGTTCTCAGTGTTCAACATTTTCCTAAAAGCTGCTTCTGCCAGAGTTCTCTGGTTTGAGTCTCTTCTCTGCAAGGTAAACAAGGAGCCTTCAAATTTGACTAAGCTGACAGCCCTCTCTTTAGCTCCTATCGTGTGTTGGACATGATTTCCTGGGTTTGAAGGAAGCAAAACCTATGAAATCACCAGATAAAAATGGATATCTCCACCTACAGGAGTAATTAGCCTTTGAACCACTTACTGTTTGCAGAATTTGACCATTTCAGTTTTGCCTGTTTGTTAAAGCTGCAGGAAGAAAGCCTCCTTATAAACAAACCAGAAATTTAAACTCACTGTTAGTACATCCTTTATGGAAATGCTGAACAGTTATAGGCTCAAAATAGCTCAGGAAACTATTTTAAAGAGCGTATTGACACAGTAGTCCTAAAAGGAGTGTTACCAACTGCTGCGCATCATATATTTAGAAGGAATCTGCTTACATTGTTCTGCTGTTCTTTTCAATAAAATCTGAATGATTTTATCTTTTAGACATCAAAGAATCCTTATTTTGGTAAATATTGTTATTGGTCTAGGATGTTAAGCCTTAGTCTGAAGCTAAGTAGTCATTTCTGTGTCAAAAAAAGTCCAACTATGTGACCTCACAGATAACAAAGGAACTGCCACACACACCTAAATAAATGCCTGGCATAACTTGTGATACTGAAACAAACAAAAATCACAATGTTCCATCCTCTTCAACAGTTGTTTAGCTATATATTGGCAAATAGTTATACTGACAGTATTTCACTTATATTAGTTATATTTTTGATTAGCTAATGAGACAACTGCATTTTACTCTTTTTTCATTTTCATTTTCATTTATTCTTTGAAAAGTTCATATATGTATACAATGTATCTTGACCATAAGCACAGCTGCCACTTCCAAGACTCCACAGGAATCCCATCTCTCTGCTCTCAACGCAATTTCATGCTCTTTTTTCTTTTCTTATTTATTTATTTATTTATTTATTATTTTTGGAGATGGTCTCACTCTCTAGCCTTGACTGGTAACTGGCCTGGGACTCACCATGTCAAGCCTGGAACTCACAGAGATCCATCAGTCTTTGAAACCCAAGTGCTATAATTAAAGACATGGGCCACCACACCCTGATGATGTATGTCCTCTTTCCTTATTTATTTATTTATTTTTATTTATTATGCTTTTAACCTGCTGAGGTCAGTTAGTGCTCCCTACATGGACATGGGGTCATGCACTGGGGCATGAGAGCCTATCAGTGACCATGTTTCTAAAGAAAAGTGACTCTCAGTCTTCCAGTGGCCCATGCATGACTGGGGGAAGAGCTGAGAACAGGTTTCTGTGAGTGCTCAGGAGTAAGTGGGACATCTGTATCCACTCCCCCACCACCAAGTCTCAGAGAACATCTTGGAAGAGAGAGCAGGAAAAATGTAAGAACTGAGCTGACACACACCTTTAATCCCCATACTCAGGAGTTAGGAGCAGGCAAATCTCTGTGAGTTTGAGGCCAGCCTTGTGTACAGAGGGAGTTCCAGGCCAGCTGGAGCTACAGTGAGACCTTGTCTCAAAAAAAAACTAATGGAAGAAATAAATTTGTCATGATTGATTTTTTAAAATGCATGAGCTGAAGGCTAGGGAGGAGTGCTGTGCAATGCTGTCTTTTGGACATGACATGGTTGTTGCCCACATGAATATGTTATTACACACACACACACACACACACACACACACACACACATATATCTTTTTATACTTGATTTTAGCCATAAGGCCAAGAAGAAATATTTTTCTATTTTTTTAACAATGTTATGCAGTGTAGCTGGGATTACAGGCATGTAATGGGATTACATGTTTCTATGCATAGCCTTGTATTTTAAAAATATATAAAAATTTATGCTGATGTGACTTAGAAAGGAAGACTGACTAAGGAAAAATAATCAATTTCCAATAAAAAACCAACAAATAAAGACTCCAAATAATAATAATTCAGGGCTTGTGACAACAAGTTGCTTAAAGTCTTCTGAGAAGGGATAAACACAAAGTCAAGGGATGAAGAAGAGGAGTAAGTACCTTTAGTCACATTAAGCTTAAAAAGATGGAATCCTGGGCTGGGCGTGGTGCCACATGCCTTTAATCCCAGCACTTCAAAGGCAGAGGCAGGCTGATCTTTGTGAGTTTGAGGTCAGTCAGCCTGATCTACATACTGAGTTCTGGGACAGCTGGGGCTAAAAGGAGACCCTGTTTCAAAAAGGACGAAAAAAAAAAAAAAGATGGAATCCCATTTTGGAAAATCATCAATGATGGTTATACACATTATAATAACCTGAAAATATGACCCTATTATCATACAATGCTACATGTGTGGGAAAGTTAATGTATAATAGTTCATAACATTGACAGGTGCAAAATTGCCAACTTTCTTTTAGATTTGAGAATTTTATGGCTTTAAAACTTTAGGTACCATGGTTTAGTTTGTCAAAAAATATTAAAATATGAATTCATTGAAAAAATGTTTCAGTTTTTTTTTCAGTGCTGGGGATGGAAACTGAGGCCTTGCATATCCTAACCACACCCCACCGCTGACCTTATCCCCAGCACTACTGTGTGATGGAATTTCAAATCAGAGCCCCCCAGATTAAACTGAAACTAAGTTTCCCAGGCTATATTCTGGGAAACTGTACAAGGAAGTAAAAGAAAAATAATTCTAACTGTAGAGAAGAAAAGATGATCTTTTCATGCTTCCTTAAGCTAGAAAAATACCCGACGTCACCCGAAACTTCCCCCCTCCCACTGCTGCCGGTTGCTGCCGGCCCCCTCCCACTGCTGCCAGTTGTAGTTTGTGGTTTTTGCCTTTAAAAGTCACCTGTAAGCTGAGCTCAGGGCTGCTGCTCTCTCTCTCTCTCTGAGTGAGGCAGGGGCCCCGTCTGCGCAAACGATTAAATCCTCTTGCTTGTTGCATCTCCTGGTCTGAGGGGTGCGGCCTCCCGTGGACGTTGGGTACCCCAGCCTGGGGGGGGTCCTACATTTGGGGGCTCGTCCAGGATTCGGTCACCCCCAGACCCATTTCCTCAGATCAGCAGGAGGTAAGATTTGTCTTGTGGTTTGTCTTGGTCTTAATGTCTGCCTGTCATTTCCTGCTCTGGGAAAGTTCCGTCTGAACAGTTGTGCCTGTACAGGACCTGTAAGTCTGTATTCAGGGAACCAAGGGGAGTGGCAGACGTGCCTAGAGACCCCAGGTTCCAGCATTCTGTCCCTAGTGACCAGAGTGATCTGAAGTGAGGAAGACAGTGTCTCCTCACCTCGGGAGAAGGGAGATTGGCTTGGCTACTCCCCTCCCGGTCTGTACTTTCAGTTTTGAGTTAGAAAGTGCACCGAGGATTTTTGTTGTCTATCTGTATCTGTATTTGGGGATCTTGAAAGTAAGAATGGTGAGAGCTGTGCGTGTCTGGGTGTAAGAAGGACCGGTCCACTTGAATGTGATATAGCTCAGTGTATGTGTACTTGATAGTGTATTAGTATCTTAAAAGGGGAAGGTCTGGTTTTGTATTTTTCTCTGCACTCTCTATTTTAAGCTTTCTCTGTTTCTCTATTCTTGGTCCAAGTCTTTGCGAGGGACCGTTAAAGGCGAAGGAACAATTGAGGTTTTCTGGTCAGGGCCACTCCCTGATGTAAACCAAAGGCTCTTAGCCCTCTTGGCGGACCCCGACTGCCCACACGGGTGGAGACAGGACGGTCTTTCTATATCTTCCTTTCTTTCTAGCCACTAAAAAGCCCCGCGGGCACGGGTCGAGCAAGAGCCACAGGGCGCTCACCGCTAAAAGACTCCCATGAAAGGATAAGGGGGTCCCAGATGTGAATCCCAGATAAATTCATGTCCCCCGCAGAAGAAAAACTGGGTACCGATAGGTACTCATTCACAAGCACACTCACTGGTCATCACTGTTTGGAGTGGCATCTGTATATCTCTCTCTCTATCTATCTATCTCTCTCTCTCTTTCTCTCTTCCTCCCTTTCTCCATTTCTCTCCTAAAAGTCTTTCACCATGGGTCAATCACTAATTACCCCCTTGAGTCTAACTCTAGAACACTGGAAGGAAGTTATAGAACGAGCCCGTAATCTATCATTAGAGGTCCAGAAGAAGAAGTGGCAGATCTCTCTCTCTCTCTCTCTCTCTCTCACTCTCTTTCTCTCCTCTCTTCTGTGACCTCCACCATGGGTCAATCACTAACTACCCCCTTAAGCTTAACTTTAGAATACTGGAAGGAGGTCGTGGAGCGGGCCCACAACTTATCAGTGGAGGTCCGAAAGAAGAAGTGGCAAAGTCTCTGTTCCTCTGAGTGGCCCTCTTTTGAAAAAGGATGGCCAAGGGATGGGACTTTTGATCTTGCTACTATTTTGCAGGTTAAGGAATACATTTTCCACCCAAGACCACACGGACATCCGGACCAGGTGACCTACATAGTCACCTGGGAAGACTTGGCCCGGAACCCCACATCTTGGGCATGACCGTTCCTACCTCTTCGGGGAACTGGAGAGAATGATCAGGGCCCCCCTACCCCTTCTGCACCCCTAAGTCTCACTTCCTCCCTCCTGCCCCTTCAGTCCTCCTCTGAGAAGAAGAAGCAGAAGCCAGTCCTCCCCAAAGACCAGGCTTCCCTAACCCTCCTTGATCTCCCACCTCCCTATCCTCCTGCGCAGGCACCTCTACCTCAAGAACTACCTCATCTATCTCCTGATTCCACTGAACCTGATCACTCCTCCCCACCATCTAGTAGACTCCACCTGAGAAGAGATAGAGGGGGTCCCGCTGATGGAACTGGGACTGCCCAGGTTTTCCCTCTGCGAACTGTAGGGGATCAGATCCAGTATTGGCCTTTTTCAGCCTCTGACTTGTATAATTGGAAAACTCATAACCCCTCTTTTTCTCAGGACCCTCAGGCTTTAACTGCTTTAATTGAGTCTATTCTTCTTACCCACCAACCCACTTGGGAAGATTGCTAACAACTCCTCCAGGA
>NW_008341879.1:278643-279482 GCF_000622305.1 Nannospalax galili | reverse complement strand
AGACTCTGTTAGCGGGTCTCAAAGGGGCCTGAAGGTGCCCAACCAATTTGGCAAAGGTACGTGCTATAACCCAGGGAGAAAATGAAACTCCCGCAGGATTTTTAGAATGCCTGATAGAGGGATATTGGATGTATACCCCTTTTGATCCCACAGACCAGGAGCATCAGGCAGATCTTATTATGGCCTTTATAGGACAATCAGCTCCTGATATCCGTGGTAAGCTCCAACGGCTGGAGGGCCTTCAGGGGTACTCTTTACAGGATTTAGTAAAAAAAGCTGAAAAAACTTTCAATAAGCGTAAGACATTAAAAGTTAAGATAAATTTTGGCCACAGTAGTTCAGGGAACAGGACCAGGACCAGGTAGGAACCTGGGAGACAAGAGAAGGCCCCGAGTGGATAAAGACCAATGTGCTTATTGCAAGGAGAAAGGACATTGGGCTTGAGAATAAACAGACTTCAGGGGAGTCGGGGCCAGGAGCTCCCACCTGAGCTCAGGACAACATTGGCTGACAGAAAGCAGAAAACAGACAGTAGCCTCTATCCCCCCACCAACCTCAGCCAGAGGACTCAGAGAGTTCTTGGGAAGCACAGGATTCTGTAGATTATGGATACCGGGTTTCACTGAAGTGGCGGCTCCTCTATATCCCTTGACAAAGAATGGGATTCCTTTCATCTGGACTGAAGAACACCAGAGAGCCTTTGACAAAATAAAAAGAGCACTGCTGATGGCTCCAGCTCTGGGATTACCAGACTTGACAAACCTTTCATCTTATATGTAGATGAAAATAAAGGAATGGCAAAAGGAGTCCTTACTCAGACTCTGGGACCCTGGAAAAGG
>NW_008341879.1:266454-278265 GCF_000622305.1 Nannospalax galili | reverse complement strand
TTTGAATGGAAGGACCCTGAAGCTGGAATATCGGGACAACTAACCTGGACACGACTCCCCCAAGGGTTCAAGAACTCCCCTACTCTGTTTGATGAAGATCTACACCGTGATCTGGCTGACTTTCGGGTAAGAAACCCACAGATTATGCTTCTTCAATATGTGGATGACCTCCTCTTAGCAGCTGAGACAGAAGCTGGCTGTCTGCAAGGTACGGAGGCTCTCCTACTGAGACTGGGGGAACTTGGATACCGGGCCTCAGCAAAGAAAGCCCAGATCTGCCTACAGCAGGTGAACTATTTGGGCTATAGGTTGGAGGGAGGGCAACGTTGGCTGACAGAAAGCAGGAAACAGGCAGTAGCTTCTATCCCCCCACCAACCTCAGCCAGAGGACTCAGAGAGTTCTTGGGAAGTGCAGGATTCTGTAGATTATGGATACCGGGTTTCGCTGAAATAGCGGTTCCTCTATATCCCTTGACAAAGAATGGGACTCCTTTTGTCTGGACTGAAGAACACCAGAGAGCCTTTGACAAAATAAAAAGAGCACTGCTGACGGCTCCAGCTCTGGGATTGCCAGACTTGACAAAACCTTTCGTCTTATATATAGATGAAAATAAAGGGATGACAGACGGGGTCCTTACTCAGACTTTGGGACCCTGGAAAAGGCCAGTAGCTTATCTCTCAAAGAAACTGGACAGTGTGGCCACTGGCTGGCCCCCATGCTTGAGAATCATGGCAGCAATAGCATCCCTGGTTAAAGACTCAGACAAACTCACTATGGGTCATCCCCTAACTGTTATAACACCTCATGCAGTGGAGTCCATCATTAGACAGCCTCCTGACAGATGGCTGTCAAATGCCAGGGTGACCCATTATCAGGCATTACTATTAAATCCAGAAAAGATCAAGTCTGGTAGCCCTGCCACCCTAAACCCTGCCACGCTGCTACCAGCCACCGAGAAAGGCACTGAGATTCCTCATGATTGCCAGCAAATACTTGCGGAGACACATGGGACCAGAGAAGACCTCACTGACCAGCAATTTGGGCCCAAGCCCTGCGGGCTGGAACATCAGCCCAGTGAGCTGAATTAGAAGCTCTAACTCAGGCCCTAAAATTAGCAAAGGGCAAAAAGGTCAATATTTATACTGACAGCCGCTATGCATTTGCCACTGCCCATATACATGGGGAAATTTATCGGAGGCGGGGACTCCTCACCTCGGCTGGTAAGGACATCAAAAACAAAGAAGCGATAGTGGCCCTTCTACAAGCCTTGTACTTGCCAAAACAGGTCAGCATAATTCATTGCCTTGGGCATCAACAAGACCAGGGGCCGACTGCTCGAGGCAATCAGATGGCGGATGAAACTGCCCGTCAGGCAGCAGAAGGTACCTACATTCTTTACACACATGCAGACCTTCAGGCTGAGATGGAGAGACAGGAAAAGGAAGCAGAAGCTCCTTTTACTTACACTGAACAAGACTTGGAACTTGTTCAAAAGCTTAACGCTACTTTGGATCCTGAAACCAAGATGTGGAGATATCAAAATTGTACTATACTGCCTCGGGAAGCAGCACTTGAGTTAATCTCCCAACTCCACCAGTGGACACATTTAGGACACAAGAAACTAAAAACACTGCTAGAAAGAAAAGAACAACATTATTACTTCCCAGACCTTAACCAACTAGTTCAGAAAGTAGTGGGAGATTGTGTCTCATGTTCCCTGGTAAATGCAACTAGGTCAAAGGTCCCATCTGGCAAGAGAGAAAGAGGGACACGACCAGGGACTAACTGGGAAGTAGATTTTACTGAAGTACTCCCAGAAAAACATGGTTATAAATATCTTCTAGTGTTTATAGACACTTTTTCAGGGTGGGTTGAAGCTTTCCCCACCAGAAAGGAAACAGCCCAGACTGTGGTAAAGAAGCTGATTGAAGAAATCTTCCCTTGATTTGGACTGCCCAAGGTAATTGGATCTGATAATGGCCCAGCCTTCGTCTCCCAGGTAAGTCAGGGAGTGGCCAAAGCATTGGGGATTAATTGGAAATTACATTGTGCTTACAGACCCCAAAGTTCAGGAAAGGTAGAAAGAATGAACAGAACCATTAAAGAGACCTTAACCAAATTAGCTCTAGAGACTGGCACTAAAGACTGGGTACAACTCCTGCCTCTAGCCTTATTTCGGGCTAGAAATACTCCTGCTATACATGGCTTAACCCCCTATGAAATCCTTTTCGGAGGACCACACCCTGTACTCGATGTAACCTTGTCCCCCTTGCCCTCTTCTTTTGATAACCCCAGCTTAAAATCAAGGCTCCAAGCCCTCCAGATCATCCAGAACCAGGTTTGGAGGCCCTTGGCTGCAGTCTACCAGCCTAATGATCCACAAATGCCTCATTCCTATCAAATTGGAGATCAGGTGTACGTGAGAAGACACAACGTAAAGACCCTTGAACCACGGTGGAAAGGACCCTACACGGTTCTCCTGACCAGTGATGGGAGCCCCCATACAGCTGTGCCAACTACCTGGCAAGTAATTAATCAAATGGGCATTGTAGTATTTGAGGTCCAAAAAGAGGCACCAAAAGACACATGGTGGCCCATATTGTACCCAGATTTGTGCAAATTAGCTTTAGGGGTACAGGAGCCTTGGGACTTAGAAGGAACCCACGATACTGAAAAGGCACCCAGCATGGCGAGTCCTCCTGGGAGGCTGGGACTGGACCCATGGGGAGGATGCGGCCCTCCTGAACACCGGGCCATGTTGCGTACCTTAACCTTTTATGTCTGCCCAGGCTTTCACAGGGCTGTGTCTCTCAATCCTAAGTGTGGAGGGGGGGGCATTTCTTCTGCAAGAACTGGGGGTGCGAAACCACCGGAGATGCTTGGTGGAATCTGACCTCATCATGGGATTACATCACTGTAAAAGCAAATTATTCTCATGGGAACAATCGTTTGCAGGGAAAATTTGATGAATGGAAAACTACTCATAAACAGGCCTGTCAAGGGAAATGGTGCAACCCCCTCCGAATAGAATGCACAACAACAGGTAAAAAGGCCACAGATTGGGAAGGGGGTATTCTTGGGGAATTAGATTATATAAGGAACGAACAGATGATGGCCTCCTTTTTACTATTAAAAGAGATACTTCCTCCTACCCAATAGCTATAGGTCCCAACCCCATCTTACCTATCCAGAAACCCATCCTCAGCTACCCAAATCCCCTGCTAGCTCTGATACCTGAAGCTACCTCACAGCACCTCCCCAACTCACTTCCTAGCACCTCCCCAGCTAACATCCTGTCAGAACAGACCTCTCATTACCCAAGTTTTCAGGTTTCAACCACAGGAAACCGGTTGTTCAATCTAGTTCAGGGGGCATATAAGGCCATTAGACAGACAAACCCCAATTTGACTGAATCTTGTTGGCTGTGTCTAGCAGCAGCACCTCCCTATTATGAAGGTATAGCTACATTAGGAACATTCATTAATACCACCTCAACAGATCAATGCCATAGGGAAACTCCTCATTCCCTAACTCTCACAGAGGTCTCAGGATCTGGACTCTGTCTGGGAAACCCACCTTCAACTCATACCTACCTTTGCAACTCCACTATATCTGTAGCCTCAGGGGAAGGAAATTATTATCTCCTACCCCAACAAGGGACTTGGTGGGCATGTAACTCTGGATTAACCCCATGTGTAGCTAGTATGGTTCTTAATACCTCTCAAGACTATTGTGTTATGGTTAAACTTCTACCCCGAGTATTCTATCACCCTGCAGATTCCTTAGAACAGTTTTTTAAGCAACATCCAGGCAGATATAAAAGAGAGCCTGTGTCTCTAACCCTAGCAATACTTCTAGGAGCAGGAGTGGCAGCGGGGATAGGAACTGGAACCGCAGCCTTACTACAAGGACCTCAATATTATGCAGACTTACAAAAAGCTGTAGATGAAGACATTAAGGCACTAGAACAGTCAATTACCCTCCTAGAGAAATCTCTAACCTCTCTCTCTGAAGTAGTGTTGCAGAACAGGAGAGGATTGGATCTGCTTTTCCTTAAAGAGGGGGGACTTTGTGTGGCTCTGGGAGAAGAATGTTGCTTTTATGCTGATAACTCTGGAGTTATTAAAGATTCCATGTCTAAGCTCCGCCAGAGATTAGATAAAAGACAAAAAGAACGTGAATCCACACAAGGATGGTTTGAAAAATGGTTTAATAAAAGCCCCTGGTTAACTAACTTAGTGTCCACCCTAATAGGCCCCCTAATAATTCTTCTCCCAACCTACCTCTGATGGAATTTCAAATCAGAGCCCCCCAGATTAAATTGAAACTAAGTTTCCCAGGCTATATTCTGGGAAACTGTACAAGGAAGTAAAAGAAAAATAATTCTAACTATAGAGAAGAAAAGATGACCTTTTCATGCTTCCTTAAGCTGGAAAAATACCTGAAAAATCCCCCTCCCATTTCTGCTGTAACCATGTAACCGAGTACTCCTACTGTGACCTGAATACCAGCCCCTCCTACTGCTTGTGGTTTGTGGTTTCTGTCTATATAACCCAGCTTCTAAACTGAATCTGGACTTCCCCTTTTGATCAAGGTGGAAGGCCGTCTATAGACGTAATAAAAAATTCCTCTTGCAATTGCATCTTTTGGTTTGAGGACTGAGTTATTGGGGTGTGACCTCCCAAGAATGTAGGGTACCCCAGTCTGGGGGTCCTACACTGTGTATACCATGCAAAGCTCTGCCATGGGTCTGTGTCTTGCTGCTGCTTGCTACTCAACACTCACAACATAACTGTGGAAGGCCGTCTATAGACGTAATAAAAAATTCCTCTTGCAATTGCATCTTTTGGTTTGAGGACTGAGTTATTGGGGTGTGACCTCCCAAGAATGTAGGGTACCCCAGTCTGGGGGTCCTACACTGTGTATACCATGCAAAGCTCTGCCATGGGTCTGTGTCTTGCTGCTGCTTGCTACTCAACACTCACAACATAACTGCTATTGCATTTCCTCCCTGAAGTTTGGAGAAAGTTCTGACACAACATCAGACTCTCCTCACACTGCTGTATCATGAACACTTATTTAATGTTTTAACTCGGTGACTCAGAGTAGTTGGATTCTAATGTGACAAACATTTCTGAATAAATTTACCTTTTATTCTGCTTGTTTTCCTTTTCATTCTTGAACAGTCCTACTATGTAGAACAGGCTAGCCCCAAACTCAATTCTTCTATCTCACCCTCTCCAGTGCTGGGTTAGGGAGGTAAGGGCATGGTCCACACCCAGCTACTCTTTTTCTCTTTTATATGCACATGAAATGAGGCATGATTAAAGATAACTGGGTCTACAGAAAGTGAAGAAAACTGTTTTAACAACTATTAAATAAATATTCTAAGTGATAAAATATAATTAGGGCAGTAAACTGATACTGAAAGTGACATGATAGAAAATCATCTAAAAAATAAGTATGAGATTGTTTCTGCTATCTAACCACTGGGAAGAATGATCAGTCTTCAGAGATGAAGGTGGATCTGATCATTCACAAGATACAGCTGTGCAAATGAGGGCTCTGCACTTTTATTACCACATAGAAACAAAACCTAGGGAACAGAATGTCTGAATAGTTGGTATTCCCTACCGTCGCCTGATAAATGGACTGATAAACCCACTTTGAACCTATGGCTGCTGCCTTTTGGACTTTAATGCACGCAGTATTTTTATCCTTTCTATGAGCTGTTGAATAGGTTCTAGAAAATTTCTCCTTGTTCTAGAAAAGAGGAAAATATTTGATACCTGTTTCTCATTATGAACATTTAAAAATTCAATTTTAGTAGTGAAAATGGTAATGGAAGTCTTTTCTACTTTTTATTATGAAAACTAATCATTTCTCTGAATGCCTCAGACAAGGCTAAGGTGGTTGTGACCCTCAGGAGTTTGGGGCTACAATATGATTTTTCATATATGTGTCTTGAGATAAGGAATCCAGACTTCAGAGAGCTTGTCATGTCATGTATTCTGGTGAATATTCCTTTGATTTTTCAGGGCCAGTTCCTCACTATGACAGAGACAGAAGATTCCTGAGAGAAAATTAACATGATCAATGGCAAGCCTGCTAAGAAGTAAAAAATTACAAGGCAGACTCAGGCTATTGCCACAGTCCTTGATGGCCACCCAGAACTTGAAGGTAAGACCCTACTGTCAGAGACAGAACATACTTCGGACACAGGATTTGGAACAATAGGACTACAACTGACCTGCAGCCACTTCCCTGAAGTCTAGCTCTCATAGCTTTGGAGAGCACTACGAAGGTGCCAAGGAGAAATATCAATGTATGATCCAACACCAGCTTCAAGACCAAATAACCACATCAATGGCCAGCACAGCATACATCATTGGTGCAGTAGTGGCACTTTTATCTTAGGGGCAAGCAACAGCTACCTAATTTGACTAAACACCCACTCAGAAGAAGGAAACTCAAGTGTGGTAAATATAACCCAATATACATGGCTGGAGTGGCCATAGATCTTACAGAAAACCCTAAGACTGTCATATTACTAGACTAATATGATTTCTTACTATGTGCAAAATATGTATCCTTATATTTACAGACAACTATCCTAGTCACTACTCATCAAAGAAGCTTATTTTGCACCAGTCAGAGACTATTACCAAGTACCACAACTGGTCACACATGGACATTGTCTATGAATTGCCTAGGCTTAAGTGACACATCTACAATGCAACCTCTACACCTAAGGCTTATGAAACATAGAACAGGGATAAATAAGAGGACACTAATCAATCTCTCAGTTCTCAGTAATGAAGCTCCCTCATGCAGCAGAGGAACAGGAACACAAAAGGTCACAATGGCCAAAGTATAGAGATCAAGAGTCTGCTGAATGATGGCCCTTGGACAGGAATCCTTTTAAACTTCACCCACCCAAGACTCAGGAACCATCGTAGAAGAGGGGGCAGAAAGGTTATAACAGCCGAGGAGGTACATGACCATATGGAAACAGAGTCCTACAAGCTCCTGGGAACCTGCTCATATGATTCTATGGCAATGGTGTCAGCATATATAAGTCCTGTGCAAATTCAAATAACCTAGCGTAGAACTGGGAAAATGAACAGAAGGCTTCAATCTTATCTGAAGGAATGTTGGCAGCTGACTGCTAGATGAAGGAGAGATGATCTTCTTAAAACAAGGGACTCTAGATAGGCTGACTAGACTCAGTGGATGGACTTGCACTGGGGAATGGCTGGGACACTGATAACCCAGTGGGCCTTAATAGGGATGACAGAGTATATGGGCTCCAGTGGTGGGGGAGGGCTATGGGAGGGTGCCAGTGGGGATGGGGATATATATGGTGCTGCTCATATTCGGGGTGGGCCTTCTTTCATCAATTGAGGCAACAATGACAGTTCCTCAATTGAGGCTCCCTACTCAGGTAATCCTAATTCATGGTAAATTGGCATTAAAATCAACCATCACAGACACTGAATTGCTACTGCCCAGGTGATGGTGAGCTGGGATAGGGCAGGGTGCAAATGCATCTGGACCTTTCTGTGTGGGTTCTGACCTTAATAATATGTCTCTGTGTTATATTTGCCTGTGTAATCATGTTAGTGGCTCTTTAGTTTGAAATACTGCTTCCTTGTTCCCTTTCTGTGATGGCATTTATTACCAGAGCGAGGTCTTCTGAGGGACTCATTGTCTTCCACGTGTCATGGAACCATTTGTCTTCTACCTTTGCTGTGACTGCCAACTGAGGGGATTGATGCCTCCTAATCCTTCCATGGTCCCCGGGAATTCCCCCCTTGTTCTGAAGTGTGGTACAAACACACCAGCTCTTCCTTGGTACTCACATTAGAGTTGAAACTCTATGGAGCCCACTTTGAGCCTTGGGATAGGAAAGCCAGTAAGCAAACGCTCCTTCTTCTCTCCCAGACTGTTAATCCTCCCTAAAGTCATGCCCACATATTTAAAAAATTGTCTGCCTTTAAGCTCAATAATATCTATAAAGAGAGAGAAAAGATACGAAAAGATATGTGGTAGACCAAAAGGCAAAGTAATCAGAAATGGAATCTTGCAAAGAAAACAGAATCAGAAGCCAGGCTGCCTCTGTCCCCACGTCCTCACCAGCATCAGTTGTCAGGTTTCTTGATGATAGCCATTCCGACCATGCTGTGGTGATATCTCAAAGCAGTTCTAATTTGCATTTCCATGATGGCAAGTGATTGAACACTTTTACAAATTCTTATTGCCCATTTGTGTTTCTTCTGTTGAGAACCGTCTGTCCATTTCAATAGCCCATTTTTTGACTGGCATGGGTTTAATTTTGGTGTTTACTTTGGGCAGTCCTTTGTGAATTCTGGATATCAACCTCCTGTCTTCAGTATAGCTGGTAAATATTTTCTCCCATTCAGTGAGTTGTCTGTTCACTCTGCTAGTAGGTTCTTTTGCTGTACAGAAACTTTCTAATGTCATGTAGTGCGATCTGTTGATTTTGGAGCTAGATCCTGTGCTATTGGAGTTCTACTCAGAGAGTTCTTGCCTAAACCTATATTTTGAAGTACATTATTTATGTTTTCCTCCAGCAGTTTCAGCTTTTCAAGTTTTTAATTAAGGTATTTGTCCATTTCTAATTAATTTTTGTATAATATGAAAGATACAGATGGAATTTTATTCTTCTGCAGTTGGATATCCAGTTTTTCAGCACCATTTGTTTAATAAGCTGTCCTTTTTTCTAGAATTATTATTTTTTAATCATTATTTTTTAATTTATAATAACTACATGATTAGAAGAAGCATTTCACTGCCGCTTTAACATATTCAGTAACATACTCCAGAGCAAGAGTACATCTCTTTCACAAGTGGCTGCAAGTTTCTAGGTTCACAGTTGAATTAATACAGTTATACAATATTGAACTCAGTATAAGCCCTGTAAGACATAAAATTGAATGAGTTTTTAACCTTTAAAAGAGAACTCCATTCCATTTTAATATATTGTTTTGTACAGAAAAACTCTTTGTTTTTGCTACTAACACTGAGATGTTGATGCTTGCATCTCAAATCTGTACGTATCTGATTATTATTAGTCATAATCGGTTGCACTTGGATCCTTGGCACCTGTATATGTCTATAAAGTCATTGGGTAGATTTCAGTGGTAATGTTTATCACCTCTACTAATTAGTATGATGTAAATTTCCATGCTTCCTCCTCAAATATAATACATTTTTAAAAATTTGTTGATATTTTTTGTGTATGTGTGTATATCACACAGAACATCCCAAACCATCTTATTCAACTATACACCCACTTCCCAGATGGCACCATCCCACAGCCTCCGTCCCCCACTAGAGCCCTTATACTCTGATATCCCTGCTATGTTGTCTGCTATGTTGTTGGCACCCACAGCCATTCCCCACTACTTGCCCCTCTGGTGAATCTAGTCAGCCTATCTAGAGCCCTTTGTTTTAGGAGGGTCAGCTGTTCCTCATCTAGCAGCAATCAGTTGTCAATATTCTTTTAGATAAGATTGGGGTCTGCTGTTCATTTTCCCAGTTCTATGCTAGGTTACTATCTGGGAGTCCCTTTGGCCACCCTGGCCAACAACTCAAAAGAAGGTATCTCCTATCTGGCATTGTCACTTGCTATGTAGCTTTTAGCTATGCATATGGGCTCTTAAGAGATTATATTGACCCCTTTAATCTTTGGTTATACTTTCCTTTTGGGTGTTTAAGGCCATACAGTTGACCCAGATAAACCAATTTATTTTTACTCAAGATCATTTGAGGATCTGTTCCTCAGGGGTCACATGGGCTTGGGAGGAGCTCCTGGCTCCTTTCTTTTACCAGTTTCGCCTGTGTGAAGATAATTCAAAGGTCCTGCTTGACCATGGTTGGCTTCGCTTGGAAGCATGGAGGAAATGATTCCTCTGTGTTGAACCTCCTCTTTGTAGACTGGACATTGGTTCAAGTCCATCTGGTGGGGTCTCCTTGGCCTCCTTGATCGAGATGACAGGTGACCCACCACAATTACAGGACATTTTGAGAGATGTTCATAGTCCCCTGGAACTAGTCGACCTAGGAGGGCAAGGAGAAAAACTGTCTTTGATGTTCCTCTGACCAAATTATTATAGGCCTCAAAGTATGTCTGTTAAACATCCAAAAAGGTTAGTTCCACCAGTCTGGTACTTTAAATTACCGTGTGTCATGTAGATAAATCTTGGGCAAAGACCAATTGTTCTCAGATAAACCTTACCTAGACATATATGTCTTGATCTAGTATGTATAATTTGTCATTAGGTTATAGGAGTAATATGGTTCCCTCTCATTTTCAAAACTAGCTAGGCATTATTTATCTCTCGCATTGTCTCACCCCTCCATCATGGTTTTCCCACTTAAGGTGCCCCCGTTTTCCCTTTCTCCCTTAATAATACCCTTCTCCTACGGTCCTACCTCTCTTGAGCACCTTCTTTCCCTTTATCCCCTAGGTTCCTTGTATACCTTCCCTCCCCCTCCCTTAAACTAACCCAATTTTGTCCATATCTCCCTTATTAAGGCCTGTTTCCTACTGTTCTTCACTGACAGGTTCTTTCTTTTCCTTTACCTCCCTGTTTCCTTTCAATTATCCTGGTTCCTGTAGTTATGTCTGGATACATACTCACTTATCAGGGTTTGGTTCTAGGATCCACATATGAGGGAGAACATATGTCAATTTGTTTTCTGAGTCTGTTACTTCACTTAGTATAACAGTTTCTAGTTCCATCCATTTACCTGCAAATTTCATGATTTCATCTTTCTTTACTGCTGAGTAAAACTCCATCATACAAATGAACCACATTTTCATTATCCACTCATCAATTGAGGGACACTTAGGTTGCTTCCATCTCTTAGCTATTGTGAAAAGAGCAGGAACAAACATGGATGGACAAGTGTCTCTGCAATAGGATGAGTTCTTTGGGTATATGTCAAGGAGTGGTATAACTGGGTCAAATGGTAGGTTCATTTGTAGTTTTTTAAGAGTTCTCCACACTGATTTCCACAGGGGTTGAACAAGTTTACAGCCCCACCAGCAGTGGATGAGTGTTCCCCTTTCCCCACATCCTCTCCAACATTTGGTATCATTTGTTCTCTTGATCTTAGCCAGTCTGACTGGGGTAAGATGAAATCTTAAAGCGGTTTTAATTTGATTTCCCAAATTATTAGTGATGTTGAACATATTTTAAGATGTTTCATAGCCATCTTTACTTCTTCTTTTGAGAACTCTCTGTTCAGCTGCTTAGCCCATCTTTTAATTGGGTTACTTCTTGTCTTGATTCTCTGTTTTTTGAGTTTGTTATATATTCTGCATATTAAACCTCTCTCAGATGTGTCGCTGGTGAAGATTTTCTCCCATTATGTGGGTTAGGGTTACATCCTTTGCTATACAGAAGATTTTACTTTAATGAGGTCCCATTTATTAATTCTTGACCTTGTTTCATGAGCAACTGATGTCTGGTTTAGAAAATCCTTTCCTATGCCTATATCTTGTAGGATTTTCCCAATGTTTTCTTCCAACAGTTTCAGAGTCTCAGGCCTTACATTGAGGTTTTTGATCCATTTGGAATTGACTTTCGTGCAGGGTGAAAGAGGGTTTAGTTTCATTCTTCTACAGGTGGAGATCCAGCTTTGCCAGCACTGTTTGCTGAACACGCTGTCTTTCCTCCAGCGAATATTTTTGGCCCCTTTGTCAAATATCAGGTGGCTGAAATTGCATTTACTCATATTTTGGCCTTCAATTTTATTCTATGGGTCTATTTTTGTGCCAG
>NW_008341879.1:265258-266152 GCF_000622305.1 Nannospalax galili | reverse complement strand
CTTCCTCAATTTCTTTCTTTAAAGAGTTAAAATTTTCCTTGTAAAGCTCTTTAATGTCTTTGGTCAGGTTTATTCCAAGATATTTTATTTTATTTTTTTTTTGTGGCTATAGTGAATGGGAGGGTTTCCCTGTGCTCTTTCTCTGACTGCTTGTCATAGAAAGGCTACAGACTTTTGTAGGTTAATTTTGTAACCTGCCACTTTACTGAATGTGTTAATAATTTCTAGGAGTTTTCCGGTGGAATTTTTGGCTTCTCTTAGATATAATACCATATCATCTGCAAAGAGGGATAATTTGAGCTCTCCTTTTCCAATTATTACTCCTTTAATTTCCTTCTCTTGTCTGAGAAGTGGGGATAGTGGGCAGCCTTGTCTGGTTCCTGATTTCAATGGGAATGCTTCCAGTTTTTCTCCATTTAGAATGATGTTGGCTGTGGGTTTGTTATATATGGCTTTAATTATGTTGAGGTATGTTCGTTTGTTATATATGACTATAATTATGTTGAGGTATGTTCCCTCCAGTCCAGTTTTCTCTAGGACTTTGAACATAATGCATGTTGAATTTTGTCAAAGGCCTTCAATGCATCTATTGAGATGACCATGTGATTCTTGTCTTAGAGCCCATTTATATGATTTATGACGTTTATTGACTTATGCATATTGAACCATCCCTGCATCTCTGGGATAAAGCTGACTTGTTCATGGTGGATGATCTTTTTAATGTGTATCCATAGGCAGCTCACAAGTATTTGGCTGAGAATTTTTGCATCTATGTTCATTAACGATATGGGTCTATAGTTTGCTTTTTCGGTTGTATCTTTTAATGACTTTGGCATTAGAGTGATGCTGGCTTCATAGAAGGAATTTGGAAGTTCTCCTTCCATTTCTATCTCT
>NW_008341879.1:263835-264799 GCF_000622305.1 Nannospalax galili | reverse complement strand
GTTGTGTTGTATTGTCCTTTTCATTTAATTCCAGGAATACTTTTATTTCTTTCTTAATTTCTCTTTTGACCCATTCATCACTCAGAAGTGTGTTGTTTAATCTCCATGTGTTCATGTGGTGATTACAGCTTCTTCCAGTGTTGTTTGTAAGCTTTATTTCATTGTGGTATGAGGTAATGCATGGAATGATTTCAATCTTTTTGTATTTGTTGAGGTTTGTTTTGTGCCCCAGTATATTATAGATTTTGGAGAAGGTTCCATGCAGTGCTGAGTAGAAAGTGAATAGAAAGTGTATTCTTTGATACTAGGGTTGAATATTTGGAAGATGTCTATTAGGTCCATTTAATGCATAGTATCATTTAAGTCAGATGCCTCTCTGTTTATTCTTTATTTAGTTGACCTGTCTAATGGAGAAAGTTGGGTATTGAAGTCCCCTGCTATTACTGAGTTGAGGTTAATCTGTGTCTTAAAGTCCTGTAGTACTGATTTTATGAATTTGGGTGCACCAGAGTTTGGTGAATATATATTCATGATTGTAATATATTCTTGATTTATTGTTTCTTTGATCAGAATGAAGTGGCCTTCTTTCTCTCTTCTGATTAGTTTTAGTTTAAAGTCTATTTTGTCAGATATTAGAATTGCTACATCTGCTTTTTTCTTAGTAACATTCACTTGGTATATGGTATATTTTTTTCCACCCTTTCACTTTAAGATAGTGTCTGTCCTCGAAAGTGAGATGAGTTTCATGCAGACAACAAAAAGATGGGTTTTGTTTCTTAATCCACTCACATAGTCTGTGTCTTTTGACTGGGGAGTTCAATCCCTTAATATTTAAAGTTATTAATGAAAGATGAGTATTGATCCTGTCACTTTTTATTTCTGTTTACATTCTCAATATAGCTGTGCTTTTCCACAGTTATACTCCTTGGATTTTTTTCCCACACCCTTTTGATATAGGCATTAC
>NW_008341879.1:263541-263736 GCF_000622305.1 Nannospalax galili | reverse complement strand
CTTTCCCCTTTGACTATAATAGACATTTTGGCTGGGTATAGTAATCTGTGTAGGCATCTGTGGTCATTTAAAACTGGTAATACTTTGGTCAGGCTCTTCTGGCTTTCATAGTTCACACTGAAAAGTCAGTTGTAATCCTAATGGGTTTTCCTTTATATGTGTCTTGTTGTTTCTCTTTTGCAACTTTGAAAATTG
>NW_008341879.1:259436-263036 GCF_000622305.1 Nannospalax galili | reverse complement strand
TTTGTGTGTTCTTTAAATTCACTGAATTCTTTTATCATGCTTATAATTGTTGAGTTCTGTCCTGCACTATCTCTAGGGGGTTTTCATTATAGTCCTCTAGAGGACTATTGGTATTTGGTGGGGATATGTTATTTTGGTTTTTCATGTTATTATATTTTCTCTGTGATTTTGGCATGTGAATTTCTTTTGTAGTTTCTGATTCTTGTGTGAGACTCAAGCCTTCAAGTTCAGGTCTGCTTCTTTTTGTGAACTTTATGTGTCTTTGTGGTTTACTTTTTGGGCTTGAAAAGCTGGTTCCGCTAAGCTTCCAGTGCTCTCTTTTGATTTTATATTGGAGTGGCTCCCCTGCTTTTTTTTTTTTGAGGTTCCCCAGAGGGCCACAGCAGATGAGGGACAGATGCGCTCAGGCTTTCTCCTAAGGTCTGGATCCCTGCAGGAAAGATTTTGGCCTCAGGAATTTGGGGGTTGGACTGGCCTGGGAGCCAGGCCAAGGAAAGACGCTGGTCTAGGACAGCTGGTGGCCCTGCCATCCAGAGATGCAGAGGAAGATGGGGGCAGGGAGCAGCCCCAAGGGCTCCTGGGGACTGCACTGAGGAGCTAGGTTGGTTTGGATGTAAAGGATCGGGAAGAGGAAAGGTCAGCCCAGGCATCCAGGAAAGAAGGTGGCAGGTCCTGCAGGCCCAGGGAAGTAGAGGGAGGTGAGGCCAGGGCCAGGCTCAGAGTGCTCCTGGGGACCCTAGAAGGAACTGAGTTGTTCTGGATGCAAAGGATCAGGAAGCAGTGGTGGTTCCCCAGGTGTCTGGGGCGCTAAGACAAGGAATGGGGCAGGACCCAGGCTAGGAGGAGAGACCCTGGGAAGAGATGGGAGGGTGAATGAGGCTGGGGGAGTCAAGGCCTGGAGGGCATGATCAACTTACCCCGGAGGTCAGAGAGAGGCCTATGGGGTAGTGCAGGCCCAGGGAAGCAGAGCTAATAGGCTGTCTTTTTCCCATGCTTTTACTTTGCCAAAAATTAGGTGGCCATAGTTTTGTGGGTTTATTTTAGGATTCTTTATTCTGTTCCATTATTCTACCTGTCTGTTTTTATGCCATCACCAGGCTGTCTGTGTCTCCTCAGCTCTTTAGTATAATTTGAGTTCAGGGGCTGTGATACCTTCTGCTCCATTCTCTCTCCTTAGGGTTGTTTGGTCTACCAAGGGGCTTTGCGGTTGCATGTGATTCTTGGATTGATTTTTTTTCTAGTTCTATGAAGAATGGCATCAGATTTTTGGAATTGCATTGAATTATGCAGATTATTTTCATTATATACCAATGTTCATGGTATCCTGCCAATCCAGGAACATGGAGAGCGTGAAGATCCAGCATCTTCTTTGATTTTGAGAAGGTTCTTTCTTTAAGAATGAAAGACTCCTGAGAAGAACACCCTTAAGCTGATTAAATTTCTACCCCAAAACTATTGCAAACTGGAGGAAGCTGATCTATGTTTGCCTGGAAATTGCAAGCTTATCCGTCCCCTTTCACTTTATTGGAAATAAGAGATCTGGTGTTCAAGGGCATCAATGATAGTTTGTAAAGGAAGTGACATTACTTTTGCATGCTAGAAGAACTCTCAGAAATTATTGGATATTTAAAAAGCATTACCGAACTCTGAATGCTTAAAAGATTCTTCATGGACTATAATGCTGAATAACATTGACTTTTAAGATCTTTATACCTGTAAAAATTTGTTTTACATTACCATTACTTTTCTAAGGCTGCTACAACTTCCTTTATAATTTTTTTCTCCAAGGAGAGATTGTAGGTAGAAGTAGGTACTAAATATTTAATATATTAGATCTGGAAGGTGAGGAGGTACCAGCTCTGTTCATGAAACAGGCAGCATATTCTGTCTAGCTCTCCCTTGCGTAAACAGTGCATAGTCCTTAAGGTCAAGCATAGACAGAGGCCCAAGCACGAATAATTAATAAGGATGCACACGATGTCAGAACTCACGTGGCTAAGATACAGATGAATCGGAATCTGACAAAAACAAATTGTGTTTAATAGTCCTTAGAAACGTGATCCGTGAAGCAGTCTGCACCGTTTCGACTGCCCCTTGTCCGGATTCTTTTATCTTAATTTATAATTGACAAAGACTAGGAAGAAAAAAGTGCCTGAGCTTCAGTGATAAAATCAGTTACAAAATCACTAACTTTATCACTCATTTAATGTACTCCCTTACATACATACATATATATATATCTTTCTAATCTTGCTATTTGAGGAAGACACATAAAGTATCATTTAGTTTCAGCTGAGAAAGCGACTTTCAGAGCTAACCCAGGCCTCAGTGACAGGGAGTGAATTATTCTTGCTAACTTTCTTAAGTGAAAGAGATGGCAGATAGAAATTAGCCTCACATCGATCAGGAAAATAAAATGCCCTCTGATGCCTTGAAGTAGAACTTCCCAAGATCATACATAGGTCTGTGCTGGTCAAATTATATCACTCTGGAGAAATTATATTGATACATAATTCTGTATTCCTCCAAATTTTTATTCACCGTATTTCCTCAAGGTGATGTAGAAAGGTCTTTAAACCTTCCCATTGGTACTTGGCAAATATTATTCATGTGCATTTCTAAGACTGTCAAAATACAAATAAATGGGTCCAGTTTGGGCTCAACTATACATGTGTGACAATCAAAGAAGAGAACACAAACAACATACATCATTTAAAAGGAATATAATACAAACATTCCCCCACTCCAAAGAAGAAAAGTATATTAGTTACTTTTTTATTGCTGTGACCAAATGCTTATCAAGAATCCTCCTTTAAAAGAGGAAAATAATCCTCCTTTAAAGGAAGAAAGATTTGTTTGACTTACAGTTCAAGGGGATATAGTCCCTTATGGTAGCAAAGGCCTGAGGTAGGATTGTGAAGCATCTGGTCCCTTTGCCTCTGCTGTCAGGAAGCAGAGAGAGATGAACTCTGGTGTTTCTTATTCAGTCCTAGACCCCATCTGGGTAGGATGATTCAAGTTTGGTCTTCACTACTTACTTAAACCCTGAAGTGTGTTTCCACGGTAATCTAAATCAAGTGAAGTTGACAGTGAAGATTAACCATCACAAAAGGCATTACCAAAGCCCAAATTAATATTCCAGTTTAAGTGGATCCAAACTGTTTTTAGTAAATCTATGATTCTTCCCAGAGCTCAGACTTCCTCGGCATATCTTTCATAGAGCTGTGTGTATGTGCATAAACAAATAATTGTAATTATATATTTCTTCTGAGCCTAGACATAATGTCTAAAATAAACTAACCCTTTTTATAATCTCAAGTAGTTCACGTTGATATTAAGAAAAACTGTGAGACTAAAAGTGGAGTATGAAATGGGAAAATGCTTCACAAGTTACCAATCACTGAGTATAAATACTATACTGAAAAGTAACACTTTTCTGGTAAAGTTGGAGCTTCCAATAACTGAGGAAATGATGCATTATTCACTAAATGGTCTTGGAACAAATTACCAATCATTTGTATGACATTATCATAGTTCACATATTAAATAGCACCAAAATAAAGTTTAAATGGATTGCATATTTAAATATAAAAATATAAA
>NW_008341879.1:225529-259362 GCF_000622305.1 Nannospalax galili | reverse complement strand
TATAAAATATTAACAGAAGTAGGGAGGTGATTTATATAATGATATGTAGAAGGCCTTTATTAGGCTGGTGAAATGACTCACTGGATACAGGTGCCTGCTTCCAAGCCTGGAAACCTGAGTTTCATTCCCCCAGGATCCACATGAGAGAACTGACTCTTACAAGTTGTCCACTGATGTCCATATGTGTGCTGTGGTGCACAAGTTTCCCCTGCCACACACATACACAACAGATAAAGGAAATGTAATCTAAATTGTTTTTAATAAAATACCTTCAGGGCTGGAGAGATAGCTCAGCAGTTAACAGCACTGACTGCTCTTCCAGAGGACCTCAGTTTAGTTCCCAGCACCCACATGGTGACTAACAATGATGCATAACTCCATTTCTTGGGGATCTCATTTTCTTTTCTGACCTCATCGGGAATTGTACTGATGGATGCATTTACATACATACAGACAAAACACTCATATGTATAAATTCTTTTTAAAAAAAATCATGATGCTGAGAGTGGGAGAATCAGTTTTCTCCAGGGACTAGCTCCCTGAGAGGTTACCTAATCCCAAGTGGGCAGCTCTAAACACAAGTACACATGAGCACCATTAAATGGACTCAATGGATTATATATGTATATATTATTATAGTTATTACATATTATATATGTATGTATATTTGTAAATTCATGCATGTATATCTAACAATAATAAATAAGAGGCTAAGAAATTGACAGAGAGAGTGTGGAGGCTGAGAGGTTACCTAATCCCAAGTGGGCAGCTCTAAACACAAGTACACATGAGCACCATTAAATGGACTCAATGGATTATATATGTATATATTATTATAGTTATTACATATTATATATGTATGTATATTTGTAAATTCATGCATGTATATCTAACAATAATAAATAAGAGGCTAAGAAATTGACAGAGAGAGTGTGGAGGACATGGGAGGAGTTTGAGGGGACTGCAAAGAATGGAAATATTCAAATTCAATACCTATGTATGAAATCCTCAAGAATAAAAAAGAAAAAGAAAAAATTTTGAAAGAAAAGGAAGGCCTTCATAAGAATTGCATCAAAACCAAGAACTATGTTTTTAATATCATTAAATTGAATTATATAAAAGTTAGAGCTTCTGTATGTATCAAGACTGATTGTGAAAAAGCAATATAGAAAATCTAGAGAAAAATATTTTCAATATATGATGGGAAGAGAATTGAAATTCTGAAAACTTCTCCCAAATCATAAAAATAACAGTAGAAAAAGTTTGCAATGAGATGAAAATCACTTTACAAAAGATGAAATCAACTGTTACATAAACATGCAGAAAAAGGTGTAAAGCAGTGCTGGTACTCAAGGAGGTACATGTCCAAACAACAATGAGATGTTGGCAAAGATGTTTAAAAGCTAAAATTCTGAAAGTTTTTCACTGTTCAGAAAATGCAACGAGATTACAATTGTGGGGCAATATATATAAGAAGACCTGGAACTGTGCTTTCCCCTTTTCCCAAAGCCTTTGCTCCTGGAAATTTTCCTACAATGCTTAACGCTAGTTGCAACCTAGCAAAATGTGTCTGAGAATCACAGAGAAGCTTGGCTCATTCACCTTCCATCCCTTTCCTTATAGCAATTTCTGTCAATAAACATAGACCCACAAAATCTATTGTAATGACTGTACGATATTTGGTTGAGTGGATGTACAATAACTTAGGTATTCATTTTCATACTGGCATTGAAGTTTCCATAAATTGTCTTTGTTTTAAAATGTTTCAGAAAACATCCTGCCAAAATACATCTAGGTCCACATTTCCAATGAGTTCTTTAACATTAATTCCTACATGTAGGATCATTGGATCAAACTGTGCCCATTTAATGCAATATGGATCCTTAAATCTATAGACAAGTATCCTAGTCACCACCTGCCAAAGAAGCTTCTTTTTCAAGAGACAGAGATAATTACAGAGATCTGCAACTGGTCATACACAGAGATTGTCTGTGAATTGCCCAAGTGGCATATCTAGGATGCAACCTACACCTAATACTCAAGGAACATAGAACAAGGGATGAAGAGAACACTAATTCATCTTTCAATTCTCATCATCGAAGCTCCCTCATGCAACAGAGGGCCAGGAATACAAAAGGTCATAAATGATTGAAGCACAGAGAATAAGAGTCTGCAGAGTATGGGTCCTTGGACAGGACTCCTATATTAAAACCCACCCACCCAGGGCTCAGAGAGCATTGCAGAAGAGGGGGCAGAAAGATTTTAAGAGCCATGGAAGAGGTGCATGACCATATGGAAATAGTCCTACAGGCTCTTGGGACTCTTCTCATATGAACCTACAGTAATGGTATCAGCATACAAAAGACCCATGCAAACTTAATCAGACAAAGACTCAGCACAGAACTTTGGAAATGAACATCAGGCCCCAATGTTAGGTGAAGAATATTGGCAGCTGATCACTTCTAGGTGAGAATGAACTCATCTTCTTAAAGGGAGGGACTCTAGATAAGCTGACTAGATCCCACTGGATGAACTTGCACTGAGGGACATCTGGGGACACTAACTTTGCATGATAGGTCTTAACACAAAACCAGAGGGTGTGAACTCCAGTAGGGGAGGGGTGCAATGGGAGGGTGCCAAAGAAAAAGGGGATATAAAGATAGTTTTCTGTATGAAATACACAAAAATTCAATAAAATTCTTAAAGAATAATGTGCCCATTTAAAATTCAAAACACAAACTGGACATCGTGGTGTACGCCGATAGTCCCAGTACTTGGGAGACAGAGGCAGGTGATTCTCTGTGAGTTGGAAGACAGTCTGGTCTATATAGCAAGTTCCAGGCCACCTGGGGCTACAGTGAGAACCTGTCTCAAAAAATTTTTTTTAAATACACAGTTTTTAAAAATAACAGTGTCTTCCCACTAGCAATGTGCAGGCACAATTAGTCCTCCTTCATTTGGGGGCTATTTTAACAATCTTTAGATAATTTTCTTTTTTCTAGATGAATAACAATATCGTACTTGGTAACTCTGCATAATGGAGAATGAATGTTCCCTACTTTTCTATTTTCATATTTATTTTTTTCTCATTTAAAGCATCATGTCAAGAACTCTAATTTTTCTGACTATATATTGCAAATAAATCCTCAAATATATTTGTTTCTTAACTTTATGCTGATTTTTCACTATAAAACATTTGAATTTGGGTGTTTGCATCTTTAGACCTTTCCTTTGTTTTCTGTACATAGTGTTATTTCCAAAAAGCCCTTGCCACTAAGCACATGTAACAGAAATAAGATCATTTACTCTTCAGAAATGTTTTATTGTGAAAATTAGCAATCTTATATAAAATGGAAAGAACAGCCTACAGATCATCCCAGAGTTCAGATATCTGCCATTTCTTTTCCTCCCTCTATCTGTCTATATTTACTAGTTTTAATTTTCTAAAATATAACATAATATATAAAGCAAAAATTTGACCCCCCCATATCATCCTTTTGTCAATCACGTGTCTATATTATTCTCTTACAAGTCTATAGTAAATGTTCATACTTAATAAAAGTAATAATTCTTTGATCCCTTATATTACAAGGATTATCACATTTCTCCAGTTAATGAAACAGTATCCTTCCATAGCTGCTGATGGTTCAGTGGATAAAGACACTTGCCACCAAGTCTGGCGACCCATGTAATGGTGAAAGAAGAGAACCAACCCCACAAAGTTGTTCTCTGACTGCCACATATGTGTACCAAACATACATATCCTGCAAACACATGCAATAATAATAAATAAATGAGTTTTTTAAATTTCTGTTGATTCAAATCAATATGTAAACAAGACCCATGTACTGCTTTGGATCTCATGGCCCTTAGATCTCTTTTTTAAAAGTTTATGTTTTCTAATATTTTATTATTTTTATTTTTATGTGTATGAGTGTATTGCTTTCATGTATGTTTAAGTGGACCCGTGTCATACACTGCCCATGGAAGTCGGAAGATAGCATCACATTCCCTTGGAGCTGGAGTTTTGATTAGTTGTTAGCTGCCATGTGGTTGCTGGGAATCCTGGGTCCTCTGCAAGAGCAAGCAGCAAGTGCTCTTAGCCCCTCAGCCATCTCTCCAGCCCTGACCTTGGGGCTCTTTTAACTTATGGAAATCCTGCTCCCTGACTGTTTTTTTAAGAAACCAGATCACTTCTGTTCTCATCCTTTAGACGGAATACTAAGAAGAAAATAAAAGTGAGGTAACTCTAGCAGGGATGAACGGTAAAAGTCTTTTGTTGTATAAAATTAATAGGGAAAGTAGCTGTTTTTTTTCAAGTATGCAAATATCAAAGTTATAGCCAGCACGAAGAGAGGGAAATGACCTAGATGAAGGAAACTTTAAACACAAACTCTCGAGAGAAAGTCTATGTATAATGATGAAAAGTAAGACTTTTTAAGATTTCATCAAGTAAACCAATACATACATTATGAGAAAATTTGAAGTCAGCCTGCCTCAAAAGAAAAAGAGAAAGAGAAAAGGATATATAATGGTCCATATTTGGTATATAGCAAGAAATTATATTTGTCTAGGAGTGTGACAGACTTAAGGTTTTCTCTAAGACCTATGACCTCTCCAGCCATGTGTATGGGCTATGGGGGTGCAGATAGGGAAGGGGGACTAAATATGATTAAAATGTATTGTGTGAAATCCACAAATATTCAATAAAATATATTTTAAAAGAAATAGAAAAAGAAAGAAAGGAGGGATAGAAGGATAAAAAATCCAAACTCTTGGGAAAAAAGTGGACATCCAGAATCAAGAAACCTAACAGTATGAACTACTCTCTCTTAAAAAGTCTACGTGGAGATATAGAGATACATTACAATAAAATTTTCAAAATTCAGACACAAAAAGAATTTTGAAAGCAGCAAAAAGACAATGAATTAGATATAAGGAAACTTGAACAAGTCATCAGTACATTTTTTTCAACAGAATACTATGAGCCATAAGGGTGACTTATAGTCATCATGAGGTGATGTCTGCAAAGTTCGAGACAAAAAACTTACCAACAAAGAATACTGACCCTTTATTCTTCCTTAAAAAGTATTTAGATGTTTTCCCCATGTGAAAAGAAATTTATTTTAGCTTAGAGTTTCAATTTCCACAACACTAAAATGAATCACAAAACAATTTCAGGTAATGAATCAGCTTAAAGCCTTGAAATATTAAATAAATATTAAGACAGCAAACACATAATATCGTGGTGAATTAATCATAATGTTTTTAAGCAAGATTGTAAGTGATAACTGAAGAGTAGGGGATGGGGAACAGGAAGAGCTTGAACAGCTGGTGTGGTGGTGGACAGGCAGAGCATATTCTGGTGTTCTGATACACAGTACACTGGTTATAATAAAAATATATTGTATATTTCAAAACACACAAATTCCTAGAAGAGGAAATTTAAAATTTTCTTACTACACCCCAAAAATTATGCTTATGCTGATTGCACTCCATAAAGATGCACAATTATTATACATCAATAAAAATTAATTATGAATTAGTTGTGCTTTAAGATAAATTTTGATTTTTTAAAAATAATTTATTGAGAATTTCATACAGGCATATAAGCACATAAGGTGTTTTGATCAAATCCATGCCCACTTCCTCCCCTCCAACTCCTCCCATATCTCCTCATCACTTTTTCTGATAACTTCATGTGCTCTTTCTTCTTTTTATTACTCTAACATTCCCCGTTCTGAAGAGGTAACCCTAAAATCATTTAAGGATTAGATAAGAGCTCCCAAAAATGTATTTAGATTTGTAAAACAATTATAGGTGAGTGGTACTGTACAAAATTTTAAAGTTTCTATTTTTGCAATAGAGGCGACAGACTGAGAATGTACACTATGAAATGAGAGAAAATTTGCAAACCACATATCTGATAAAGAGTTAACATTTTAATAGATAAGGAACTTCTAAAATCCAATTATGAGACAAAAGGCAATTAAAAACTGGGCACAGAATTTTGATACAGTTCTCCAAAGAAAGCATTCAAGTGTCCAACATGTATGTGAAAAGATGCCCAATTCTATTAATCACCAGGGAAATACAAATTCATCCTACAATTTATCACTATGTACTCACTAGGATAGCTATCTCAATTTTTTAACATTGCTGCTATGAAGATATAAGGAAATCAGAAACATTGTTGCTGTTGGTCATACTGTGAAATGATTCACTTGCTACAGAAGTTTCTCCAATAAACGAACACTTCCTGGACCAGTGAGATGATTCAGTGAGTAAAAATGCTCACCACCAGGTGTGACGACTTGAGTTCTACCTACTGAACCTACACGGTAGAAAAAAAGAACCAACTCCTACAAGTTGTCTTCTGACCTACATACACACACACACACACACACACACACACACACACACACACCTAGACATACACATTATATAAATATGTATGTATATAAATGTGATAAAAATAGTTCATTGAAAAATAACACTATTATTTAGACTCAGCAACCTCATCTCTGAGTATTTATTTTTAAATTTGAAATCAGGATCTCAAAGAGAATTTTATTCACATGTTCATTTTGTAGCATTATTGGCAACTGTTAAGAAGTAGAGAAATTGTAAATGCCTTTCCACAGATGAAAGGGCAAAGAAAGTGTACTATGTGACTACAGTAGGATGTTATTTAGTCATAATAAAGAAAACCATGTTATATACTGTAACCATGCTGAACACTGAGGACATTATCCTAGGTGAAAAGAGATATCACAGAAGGACAAATACTGCGCAATTCTACTATGTGAATATCTAAGCTAATCAAACTTATCAAGGCAAAAAGCAAAATAGTAGTTGCTGGGGGCAGGGGTGTTAGAGAAAATTACAAGTGGCTATTTAATGAATTTAGAGTTTCAGAAACCCAAGATTAAAAATATGTGCAACACTGGCCTAATGCTTAAAATGCTGAGCTAGGGGACAGTAAGATATCTCAGTGAGTAAAAACACTTGTTGTGCAAGTCTAACAACCTAAGTTCAATCCCAGGAGCCCACAAGAAATCTAGATACCATAGTGTGCATCTGTAATCTCAGCATTCCTATAATAAGATGGGAAGTGGAAACAGGGGAACTGTGCAGAAGCTTGTGGGCCAGGTAACCTGGAACATGCTGGACTGTAGAAACAAGATAGACCTTGCCTCACAAACATGGTTGAAGGAAAGATCTGACTCCCAAAATTGTGCTTTGACCTCCATACTCTTGATGTGGCATGTGCACACCTGTATTCACACATATATACACTAATAACAATAATAATAATAATTAATTGAAATATTCTTAATGCTAAGATGGAGTGGTAATACATGCCTGCAATCCCAGCACTTGGGTTGGTGAGGAAAGCTAATTCCAGGGCAGCCTGGGCTAATTAGTGAGACCCTATCTCACAAAAAATAAAATTTAAAAAGAAGAATAGAAATTATTTATATATGATTTACATGGTATTAGGTATTCTCAGCAATATACAATCTAGCATGTGTGTCTAACCCACTTCCATGAGCTACATGCATCCCACAATAGATGTGAACAAGGTCTAACACATTTGTAGATAATAATGTGATATCACAATGTGAAAAGGTTAAACATTCCTGAAAAGTGTAAGGGAGGATGGCAACAGGCCACACCAGTTTTCATAATGGATTTGAGCCTCTGTGGAGTTGAGCATCCACAGGGAGGTGAGAACCAATGCTCCATTGACACTGAAGGATGACTTCCCTATGTAAGTTCTTTCCTTTCTACTTATTTTAGTTAGTTTAGGAAAGTTTATATATTTGTTGCAGTTCTTACATTTAATATACTAATATATAATACCCTCAATCATTTCTATATTGACATGTGGTTCTATATTACACGAAATATTTTAAGTTAGCTAGAGAAAGCAGAGTTCTGTGGGACAAGCCAAGGCAAGGTATAAGGGGGCAGTCCATCAGAATGAGTGCACCAATGGTATTAGGCATATCAGAGGGTGTCAGTGCAGCTGTAAGGCATCCCACCAGAAGTCACTTATACAATCCTTTCTAGTCCAACAGAACAAAGAAGAAAGAGTGAACAAGATTAGAGTAGGGACTCTGAATGGGATGGGATCATTAGGAGGGGGAAAGAGCACAGGGAAAAAATAGGGAAAGATGACATCAAAAGATTCTTCAAATTGTGTTACTTCTTTTTTTGTTTTATTAGTTAAGGCTCTCTGTCAAAATTTCTTTAGACATATAAACATCCTATGATTCACTTTATAATTGAATAGCTTGACTTCTAGCTAGACAAATTTGAAACACAGTCAAGTATTCTTGTAATAGAAAACAAATTTGGATTAAAGTCCACTGACATCATCATTCCAGAGAAGATTCTGATTGGTGAGTTTGGAGTAAATAATGAAGCTCGTTAACAAACCCTGATGCTCCAGGTCTGAACTGGGCGAGGGGAGAACACCCATAATGGAAGTACTAACCCTGATGCTTCACTCTTCTCAGCCTTCTCACCCTATGTCCTTCCTTAGAGTCTAGCTGCCTGATTGGAGAGAGTGATAAAGAAATGACTAGAAGTAGCTGGTGAGGAGCAGCAGTAAGAAGGCTTTTTAACTAAGCCCAGCATCATTTGTTATGAACATGTTAATCAGAAGCAATACCGAGTGCTGCTCTGGGCTGTCTTCTCTAATGTGGAGTGATCCAACCAAGGTTTCAAGATGGTTTATCTAAGGTCATCTAGTCCCTTGAAACATATAACTGGGATATTATGAAGACCGAAGGTTTAACCCACATGCAGTGTTCACCATGCTGTCACCCAAGGACCTCAAGAAATAACTGCTAATGTTTCTCTCATTATAAACATCCATTACCACAGGACCAAAGGGAAAGAATTCAGCACAGATGTGTCTGTGAAGCAAAGTATACCTCCCTTTGTCCTTCACTTAGATGGGCCATTTATCAGAAAAAAGGATACAATTAATTTACCTGTGTAAAATGTTGTAAAAACTTACTAATTAACACTGAAAAGTCCTTTGGTAACATCATGAGAAATAAAAACGCCAAATATTGTGTAACAGCCTCCTTTGAATGGCATCATAGAGTAATGTAACCTGATTTAATTAAACAATGCAGAGTTAAATAATAAAGAGCGGAGGAAGAAATAAATTAAGACGCACAGTCCAGGGAGAAGGGCATGTTTTCAGATGAGATTAGAAAAAAGATGGTGAATCAATGAGGCAGAGATACTAGAAAGCTGTTGTATTTGAGAGAAGATATAGGCAAGGTCTCTCCTCAGACAATCTGCTGCATTCCCTAGTACCTAATTATAACATTAAATGCATCAGCATCTGCAATAACATGAATGTTAATGACGATCATTGCTGAGACACAAAAGAGCACTTAATTACCCTCTGGGAGAGTAAATGCCATCATTACTGAGAATTGTTGAAGTCATATAAAAGTTGAAAAATGTACAAGCCGTGGCTGGCTAACGCTGAAGATGGGGCTCCTTTCCCAAAGTTTAAAGTTGCTTCAGGTGCCACCTGACTGCCAATGTCAATGCAAAAGCAAAACGCTCACCTCAAAGGGGATAAGAGGGTCTATGGCACCGCCTTTAATCCCAGAGCTTGGGAGACAGAGGCAGGCGGATCTTTGTGAGTTCGAGGCCAGCCTGGTCTACATAGTGAGTTCCAGGACAGCTGGGGCTACAAGGAGACCCTGTCTCAAAATCGAAAAAAAAAAAAAAAAAGAGAGAGAGTCTATTCTCTAGCCAAATATGACTGACCATGGCCCAGGAATACAGATTCTGCTTACCCAAAATTCCATGTTCCAACATGATTACAGTTTCATGAAGTTTTTATAGTAACAAAGTCATCAGTCAAGACACTTTTCAAATATTTTGGTAGAAACATTAAGTAAGTGGACACAGCAAAGGAGAAATCTCAGCTATAGACCTCAGATGCTATCTGATGACAGCTTTTTGGTTGATGGAAGCTGGTGGTCTGCTCATTCCAAAGATTTTTGTCTGTTAGTCTCAGGGTACTAAGTCAGAAAAAAAGGTTGGCAGGGAGTACTTATTTAGGGGGCTAAAGATGAACCAAGATAAATGATAATTAGGCTCTGGACCTGCAACAATCCAAACTTTCCACAGTCACTGAAGTTCTAATCGGCTGATTACCCTTTGTAGAATGTTTGGGGTTTTTTTTTAATTTGTTTTTATTGAGTTTTTGTATATTTCTTACAGAACATCTCAATCAATCTTAATCATCTTTATATCCCTGTCCCCACTGGCACCATCCCATAGCCTCACCACTGGAATTTATATATTCTGTCATTTGCTTTAAGGCCTATTGTGCTGGCCATTGATGTGGTTATTTGGTCTTGAAGCTGGTGTTGGACCATTGACTGATGTTTTCCCTTGGCACCTTCATAGTGCTCTCCAAAGCTAAAAGCTAGCCTTCAGGGGGAGTGGTTTCTAGGTCAGTTCTAGCTCAACTGCTCTAAATCCTATGTCCAAAGCATGGTCTGTCTTCAACAATAGGGTCTTACCTTCAAGTTCTGTGAAGCAGTCAAGGGCTGTGGCAGTAGCCTGTGTAATTTGAGGGGACCACCCTAGTCAACAACTCAAGGAAGGTTTCTCCTGTTTGGTACTGCTTCTTGTTATGTAGCCTTTAGCTATACACTTGGACAGATGTAGAGATAATGTATGTATAATTTGTCTTTAGGTTGTTGGACTAATATAATTCCCTCTCATTTCTTAAAACTAACTAGGCATTATTTATCTCTCCTCTCTGTCTTCCTATCTAACCCTTCTACCATGACTTCACCATTTAAAGTCTCCCCATTATCCTCCTTTCTCCTTGATAATACCAGTCTCCTATGGTCCCACTTCTTTTGAGCTCCTTCTTTACTTTATCCCCAAGGTTCCTTGTATAACCCTCCCTACCCATCCCATTTATATACCCCCCATTTTTATTCATTTATCCCTTAGTAACACCTGTCTCCTACTGTTCTTTTCTCTTAAGTTCTTTCTTTCGCTTTACCTCCATGGTTCCTTGTGGGAGATAGGCTTGAGCCTAGGGTGATATTGCAACTGTCAGGGTCACGTTGTTTCCAGGAATCCAGGCTCTGTAATCTGAAACCCATTATGCTAATGAGGTATCCTATCCGCTATTCTGTGATAGGACATTAAGTCTGTTATGTTAATAGGATGCTAAATATGTTATGCTAATATGGTATCCTACTTGCTGTACTGTGATAGGACGCTAAGCCTGTTATGCTAATGAAGTATCCTACTTGCTGTGCTGTGATTGGACTGCTATCCCTATATAAGCTTGTGCCTTCCTGCAATAAACCAGACCTGTGTCACTGAACCTGGTCTCCTGTGTCTAAATGTGGTTCCGCTGACACAGTCTCCTCACCAGCTCTGGGGTCCAGGACTGGGCAGAAGCAGTGACGACAGGAGGCAGTGCAGGGCAAGCAAAAGAGCTGCCTCAGCACCAGGAGAGCAGAAGAGTGGCCTCAGCCCAGGGTGAGCAGAGGAGCAGCCTTGATGCCTGTGAGAACAAAGGAGCGGCCGCCACTGGTGGTGACCGCAGTTCCTTTCCCTTATGATTACTATACCAGATTTCAAACTATATTACAGATCTATAGTCACAAAAATAGCATGATGGGACTGGAGAAATGGCTCAGCAGTTAAGAACACTGGCTGTTCTTACAGAAGACCCAGGTTTGAATCCCAGTACCCACATTGCAGCTAACAACTGTCCGTAACTCCAGTTCCAGGGGATCTGACAGCCCCTTCTGTCCTCCACTAACATTGCATTACACAGGTGCACTTACCTATATGCAGACAATACATGCATACACATAAAATAATAAATAAATATTAAAAAACAGCATGGTACTGGCACAAAAATAGACCTGTAGATCAATGGAACACAATTGAAGACCTAAACATGAGTACATGCAATTTCAGCCACCTGATATTTGACAAAGGGGCCAAGAACATCCACTGGAGGAAAGACAACATCTTCAGCAAATAGTGCTGACTAAACTGGATCTCTACCTGTAGAAGAATGAAACTAGACCCTTATCTTTCACCTTGTATAAAAGTGAACTCCAAGTGGATCAAAGACCTCAATGTGAAACTTGAAATTGTTAGAAGAAAACATCACCAATATCCTACAAGATAGAGGTGTAGGAAGGACTTTCTAAATCAGACGTCAGTTGCTCAAGTATGAAGGTAAAGAATTAATAAGTGGAACCTCATTAAACTAAAAGTTTTTGTACAGCAAAAGAAACAACCAAAGAAGAGAAGAGAAAACCAACAGGCTAGGAGAAAATCTTAACGAGGACACATCTGACAAGGGTTAAACATCCAGAATATATGAAGAACTCAAAAAATCAAGAAATCAAATGACCCAATTAAAAGATGAGCTAAGGATCTAAACAGAGAGTTCTCAAAAGAAGAAATAAAGATGGCTAAGAAACATCTTAAAAGTTGTTCAACATTGTTAGTAATTAGGGAAATGCAAATTAAAACCACCTTAAAATTTCATCTTACCCTAGTGAGACTGGCTAAGATCAAGAGAACAAGTGATACCATATTCTGGAGAAGCTGTGGGGAAAGGGGAACACTCATCTACTGCTGGTGGGATTGCAAACTCATGCAACCCCTACGGAAAGCAGTGTGGGGCACTCTTGAAAAAATTTAAACGAACCTGCCATTTGACCAAGGTATACCAGCTCCTTGGCATATACCCAAAGAACTCATCCTATTTCAGAGACATTTGTACATCCATGTTTGCTGCTGCTCTTTTCACAATAGCTAAGAAATGGAAGCAACCTAAGTGTTCCTCAACTGACTAGTAGATAATGAAAATGTGGTGCTTTTACACAATGGAGTTCTTCTGCTCAGCGGTAAAGAAAGACAAAATCATGAAATTTGCAGGTGAATGGATAGAACTAGAAACTGTTATACTAAGTGAAGTAACACAGACTCAGAAAAACAAACGACGTACGTTCTCCCTCATATGTGGATCCTAGCACCAAATCTTTATATGTGAATATGCATCTAGATATAACTGCAGGAACCATAATGCTCAGTTTCAAGATGCCATTTTTTTTCTGGGAACTTTGCTCACATCAAGGGCCCAGCTACTTTGCATCTAAAGAAAGTGGATGACTGGTCTGGCTGATGAATGTGAGCAGAACTGACAGGTCATTCCAGACCCATGTATCCAATCAGCAGTTGTGCTTTGATCTAAACATTTTCCTCTTTACAATCACTTTGCAGCCTTTATTTTGAAAATAGTGGCATTCTAAGAGTCCCTGATTGAGAAAGTATCCTAAGCCAGCTCCCCCGCTCACCTCCCCTACACTGGGCCAGAGGATCCTGTGAAGAAATTCTGTGACCTGCTAATTTTGAGGGTTGCTCATACCCTTCTGACTACTACTGTCACTGTTAGTATATTTTAATTTCTAAAGTTAGATTTCTCTTTTCCACAAGCAGCTGGTTGTTAGACAAAAACAAAAATAAAAAGGTACTATAGATTACACAAAAAAACATGTAGGGGCAGGGAAAGAAACCAAAGCTCTAGTAAGAAGAATATATATTATTACTGTTCCATAGACATACATATATGTATATATACACACACACACAATGGAAAAGTGAGGTAGAAATACAGCAAACTGGTCAGTATGATGAGGATGAAGCTACACAAAAATCTATTTTTAAATGAAGCAGGGAGGCCAAATAAGATTTTAATTTTTTAATATTTATTTAAAGTGTGTGTGAGAAAAAAGAAAAAGAGAGAGAGAGAGAGAGAGAGAGAGAGAGAGAGAGAGAGGACAACCTGTGCAAGTTACTTCTCTCCTTCTACCATGGGTGTCCCAGGATTGAACTCAGGTGGTCAGGCATGGTAGCAAGCACCTTTGCCCACTGACCCATCTCATCAGCCCTCAAGTAAGATTCTTTGCTGTGTACTTGTTGGATTTCATAATGAAGATATCATAACTGTCTTTAGTGAAATCAGTTTCATCAAGAGTGAGTAGAATTAATGAATCTGCAGTGTCTGGAGGACTAAATGCAAACCAAAATATACAGAAGAAGCAAAACTTCTCTTCTCCAAGAAACCTGATACTAAAGACAAAGGTAGATAGAAGAGGTTAGTTAGTGGATGTTATAGGCATGAGGGAAGTTTTGGGTTTTGTTGTTGTTGTTCTTGTTGTTTTAATTTTGTTTTGTGTTTGAGTGACTGATGGATACCTAGATCTACTGGAAATGCCAAAATGAAAGGGGAGTGGTGGAAGTGTGTATGAGGTCCTGAGAAATGGGAGCCATAAGGAGATCTTTGTGGTCCATCTCTGCCTCTCAGGAAAGAGCAAGAACAGGGCCACTGCAAACTGCAGGAGGAGTGCGTGCTCTGACCCTGGGCTTCCAAGAACTTGAAAAACATGGGCAGTTGTGTTTCAGTCCAAAGTAGAAAGAAATGAGGGGGTAGTATCAAGATGATGTACAAACAAGAAGGAAAATACTGAAAATGCAAGACAGTAGAGAAAGAGATAAATGTAGATTGACATATAAGAATATGAGGTATGAGATAAGTAAAAAAAACCACATCAAAGGAAAATGTGCTTTAATACATATACATTTACTGGCATGTGCTTTACACTTAGTTTGCAAATATATTTTTAGGGGAGGTAGAGAAAAGCTGGTTATTATCAAGGAAATAATGTGCCAGAAAGCAGCCTAGTTTCAGAAATTTTCTCTCAATTGATTACATTTATCAAAACTGTCCACAGCACAACTTCACGGGGTATCATTTCCTTTTATTTTTTAACTTGAGTTAATTGGAGTCCAATTCACAGGTATTAAGTAAAAAAATGAATGTCTGTCTGATCATCCTTCAAACCTGCTGTTGCTTTGGGAAATACTTTCAATGCAGAGACAAGTAAACAGAATGGATGTAAAGCTGATGCATGTGTTCATCTCCCCACCTCCCATAGTGTGGGCTTTCTGAGGATAAGGTCTGTGTCTTTTACCTTTGTGTCACACATGCGCAGTGCAGTGCTTGTACACTGAGGGTGCCGGATACAAGGGACTGGTCTTTCAATTCAGTTTCCTCATGCCTATTTCAAGATTCACACCAGGGAAAAGTAAAAATATTACAGAAAAAAACACAAATGAAAGAGGAAAAGAATTTCAAAGGTGAAACCAATTTTAAAGGAAAGTAAAAGTTACTCATGAAATCACTAGGACAGAAAAGCTGTAGATTGGCATAACCAACACACAGCAGTACAACTGGGGGATATTTCGGTGATCAGCACATCCTGGTGGCAATAGAGAACAGGGTGCTGTCATTGAACAAAGATAACACATTCTTCCTTTACTCCAGATCTTAATATTTTAAGTGAAACTCCAAAAGTCTAAACAATATATTGTTGTCAATTAACACCTATCAAAAATTCCAAAATGACTTTGTTTTCTCCAAAACTTACATTGAATTTTAAATCCCATTTCCATGTTCACACCATAAATAATAATTTTTACTTCAAATTGAATTAACCCTTTTAAAATCCCATTTGGAACACTCACAGAACCTTTTTTCAAATATCAGACACTAATATATACAATTTTAACAACATGGAGTTAAGAGTTTGGAATCACAATATTGCATATTCTAATGAAGGTTCACAGTTTTAGGTATCAAAGGAAATCATAATATGCATAACACACAATAAGCAGCATTTGCAATCCACACGTATGGTGTGGGTGCATCTGGTGTAGTATTTAATTTGAATACTATCTTTGCATTATGTACTCAGCATCTCAAACACTACCAGCTTTTCCAATCCCCTCTCAAATAACAAAATATTTAAGATGCTTTGCTCCAAACCTATAATCCACAAAGCTCACAACCAAAGACCACAGTAAAAGGAAGCAGTGTGAGTTAAAGTCGAAACGGAACATTTTATACAGCTCAGTAGCAGAAAAGGTGTAAGACCTTAGGTTTAGTCCCTTGCACCAAACGTGTGTGTGTGTGTGTGTGTGTGTGTGTGTGTGTGTGTTTAAATTCTTGTTTTGCTTTGTTTTGTTTTGCTTTGGGAGAGTCTCCCTATATCCCCAAATTGGCTTGGAACTCACTATGTTGGCCTTAATCTCACAGAGATTCGCCTGCCTCTGCCTCTGGGATTAAAGGCATATTAATCACCATTCCCGGCCTCCAGTGTTTAAATTTTAATTAAGAAGACAGAGACATCTTGGGAAGTAAGAGTACTTGCTGCACAAGCTTGAAGATCTTAGTTCAGATGCCAGAACAGACTACCTAAAAGCTGGGAATGGCCTTGCGGACCACAATCCCAGTGTTGGAGCAGACAGGGGATGGCTGGGTCTTCTTGGCCTGCCAGCCTAACTCAAAAACTACAAAGTCCAGCTTCATCGAGAGACCATGTCTTAAGGGATAAGGTGAAAACTAGCGATGCATTCTTCTGACTTCTGTGTATATGTACTGAGCCATGTGTACTCACACACTCAGGTACACACATAGATACAGCACACACAGAAATGAAATGTAAATTAAAAATTTAAATTAAATTCATTGTTTTATAAAATGATCCAGGTTTTTATAAAATTTAAGTAAAAATTTTAAAAAGCAAAACAAGGACTAGAAAGATGGCACAGCGAGAAGAGTACCTGGGCTTGGTTTCCAGCAACCTATGTGGCAGCTAACAACCATCTGTGACTCCAGTTCCAGGGGATCTGGCATTCTCTTCTGGCCTCCAGAGGCAATGCCCACATGGGTGCACTTCCACACCTGCAGAAAAACATTCAGATACATAAAATAAAATAAAGTAAAAAACATTTTTTAATTTATAAAACTTCAACTCTAATTAGAAATTATTTTTTCAATCATAGATGAATGTCAATCTAAATATGTCTATATGCACAGATGCAGGTGAATAATGGAGACCACAAATGCCTATAAAATAAGGATTATCCTATGTATTTTAAATTATTTTATTTTACTTATACTTAATAAATTAGAAGTGAAATATAAAAAAATTGTGATTTTTAATGAAGATTTTTATATTTTGGTGTATAAACTGAAATGACCTTACAGGAATTCAGTTCAGTGGCTGCTGTCAGTCCTATCTTGAAACAATTATTGCATCATATGCAATCAAAGGACCAACTACTAGACTGCTCAGGTAGTGGGTATCAACATTAACAAAATTATAATTTAAAAATGTTTTTCTTTTATCAAAATCACAAAGAAAAAGATAGTGGTTTGAATTATAGCTGTTACTAAAACCATATTTAGTCTGTAATCAATACTGTTTGATGTTAGTGAAAGATGAGGAAATGATCACACTCCCTCCTGCCTTTCCTTTTGTTCTGTGTTAACTATTATTTAGGAACTGTTGAGGACTACCACACTTGCCCTCTGTCCCACTGTATTCTCACAGTTACTTAGTCTTAGTTTTATGTTGCAATGAAGTGACATCCAACCCTGTTGTTCCTTTTCCCAGATCCCGAGATCTCTACTTTAATCCTCTGTGAAGCTAGCTGGATTTCAGTATCAGTTAATGCTTCTAGGAAGAACAATGCTGAGTCTGTTCCTGTTTGGAAATGGATGCCTTTTGCCTTTGCATCTAATGGACAGCTTTGATGGGCAGAATATTCTTTGACCAGCTTTGCCTCTCAGTTAAGCTTATTTTATCTCATAGTCTGTGGACTCTGGTTATTACTATGAAGAAATGGGAAGCAAGTCTGATCTTTGCCCTTATAAATGGCATCTAATTTCTATTTTTATTTAAATGATTAAATCATTTATCAATTAATGAATTTATTTCTTCATTTTGGTATTTAAGGGTACAGGGTCTCACAGATCAAACTCAGGTTGCCAGACTTTTGTGGCAAGCACTTAACCCACTAAACCATCTCTCAAGCCTTCCTGGGCCCTGAGGATCAAACTCAGGATCTTGTGCATGCATGCTAAGCAAGTTCACTGATACATCTACATGCTCAGCACGTTCTCTCTCTTTGTAGGTGACACAAGCCTTACACAGGCATCATTCTTCTGACTCTTCAACAGTCCATCGAGTAAAATATTTAGAAAATGCATATATATATTATATTCTCCACATCCAGACCAGTTTAGGTGAAATATTCTGGGATATTTTCATAAAGCACACAACCCAATATCCATCCACACACTACAAAGGATTAATAACCAGTAAGACTTCTGCTTAACAGTAATTTTGTTTCCTAAAATAATTCTGTTCTTTTCCCACAATTCACTACAATTCATTTTACAGGTTGGAAAAACCTGTACTCATTTTGTGTACTAAGAAACTGAGGATGGGGCCTGGAGACATGGCTCAGTAGTTAAGAACCATCTTCCAGAGGACTCAAGTTTGTTTCCTAGCACCCACATCAGGCTGCTCACAACAGCCTGTAACTCCAGCTCCAAGGGATCTGATATTTTCTGGCCTGTGAGGACACCTGCACACAAGACATTCACTCACTGACACACACACACACATACACATAAATAAAAATAATAAAAACAAATGTTTAAAAATATTGGGGGCCAGAGAGATGGCCCCAGAACCTTGTGACCACAGGGAATAGCTTCTGCAAGTTTTTCTGGAAAACGCACAGTATTTCTGAATGGTGATTTAGAGGTTCAGTGCCATGGCGCCAGCCTAGGCAGAGGTCTGGGATAGGTCTATGACTTGGCATTTTAACATGTTCTCTAGGGATCTAGAATTCCTAACCCCTTTCCCTTCCTCTGCCCTGCACTGGAAGAAAATGAACAGCATCCCTTCAACAGGCCAGAGGCCAAGAAGTTGAGGACTGTCTCAATAGACACCCTGATGGTTACTTCCGACCTGTGCCTTCACAATCTGTGATCCCTCATCCTTCTGACTCCACTCTATGTGAGCCCTGTTCCTTTCTAGGACATCCTCAGAATCTGTCTGGGGACCCACTGAGGCAAAAGGAACAGACCTCTATCCCAGGATGCAAAGACAGCCCCCTGCTTTCTAGAAGGAGCCCTCTTCTGACCTCTGTGGGCATTGCACAGCACGGGGGCACTCGCATAAATGCAGGCAATACACTCACACGCATAAAATAAAAATAATAACTAAAATATTTAAAAAGAAGTAATGAATGAAAAAGAAATAGAAGATGAGAGAAATGGAAATGGTTGTTTGTCCACATGCTTTGACTAATCAGAAAATGGGATGAGAATCTAGATGCCATGACCTCACAAAGTCTCTAATATAAAAGTAAGGCTAAAAAGCCAAATTGTGTCAGCCATGTACTTTGATTTATTTTTCCCCATGAAAATCTTGTTTGAATCATTTTTAGGAAGCAATCATTTAATTATTTTACCTGCTTCTGTGCCCCCGAAAGGAGCAAGCCACAAAGCAAGCCATGTCCCTGAGCAGGATTTGTAGACTATGACAGCAAATATTTTTTTCTCTTTAAGACATAAAGTATGTAATTTTTTGTTTTCAAGAATATTTTATTATTTTTATTTTGTGTATATGAGTGTATTGCTTACATGTATGTAAGTGCACCCATGTCACACAATGCCCATGGAGGTCAGAGAGGGCATTGGATTCCCCTGGAACTAGAGTTATAGATGGTTGTTAGCCATGACTTGGGTACTGGGAATTGAACCCAGGTTCTGTGCAGAGCAAGAGCAACCTGGGCCCTTAACCATTGAGTCATCCCTCCAGTTCCCACAAAGTGTGTAATTTTTGCAGTCCAAAGTAAAGTAAAATTTCTATGAAAACAAGATAAATAAGGGAGAACTGAGATGCAGAAAGGCATTCAATACCCTCTCACGAAAGTCTTCAGAGTTACAACGGTGTGAAGGGCTGGAATGACATTTTCCATTTGAGGAAATGGTAGAATCCATAAAACCCACTGTTACAGTATCAAATTAAAGTTTAAGAAATATCTCTTTGTCTATTTAATGACTGGTTGTCACAATCAGTGTCTTTGTGTCCTTACAAGTTTGCAGTGTGACTATTTTCCAGCTCTTTCCTGAAGTAAACTGTGTATGAAAATTTAAGAACAATAGAGTGAAGACAGAGTCGGGAAGAATGAGGGATTTTGATAAAGTGTCTGTCCTTGAATACAAGAAAAAGATCAAATTTAACTGCTTTTGAACATTAGTACAAAATTACCTTTAGTCTGGGAAGATCATGGCTGCCAGTGAAAAATATATGGAATACAGCAGATACTCATATTACTAGAACCATGTTTTCAAATTCAGATCTGTAGCATTACTTTGTGGCAGAGGGACTGACAGGGAAGTACTGCCCTCTCAGGATTGCTTCAGTTAGGTCCTATGATACTATTATACCTCTGTAAATCCAGGACCTCTGAACAATGAAAACAGCTCATTCAGAAGTCCTTTCTTGATCATAAAAAAGCAACTGCATTCACAAATAAAACATATATATATATATATATATATATATATATGACAGGGGCTCCCTAGCCCAAGCCAGCAGGCACTCAGTATGTAGACCAGATTGGCCTTGATCTCACAGAGATCTGCCTGCCTCTGACTCCCGAATGCTAGGATTAAGGATGTTTAATTATATATGCCCCATGTATAATACATTATTAAGACAGTTAAAGAAAGATATCCCCATGAGTTATCATTGAGTATTTGCTACATTTTTCTCTAATGGAACTGAGTTGAATTGCACTGCCATGAGCTGAATCAAGTTAAAACTTTCAGGAATATTTAAATAGATTTTATCACCATTTACCTTAAATTAGGTTACAAAATTACTGTGACGAGCTTCATAGAGGCAGGAGTTTTCTCGAGTCTGCTCCTTCTGGTGTGTTTTGAACTCCTTGCTTACCCTCATAAAAATGAAGCCTCATGTTTCATCTTGATAATGTGCACTGACACAATCTCACCTTGCAGGACTCTTCAAAGATAGACTGAAAAAAATTTTTTAAGAACGCATTTTTATTTATTATTTTTATTTTATTGATATGAGTGTATTGCTTACATGTAGGTAGGTACAATGTGTCATGCAATGCCCGTGGAGGTCAGAAGAGGGCATTGGATCCCCTGGAACAGGACATATTGATGGTTGTTAGCCACCCACAGTGTAGGTGCTGGGAATTAAACCCTGGTCCTCTGTAAGGGCAGCCAGTGCTCTTAACTGCTGAACCACCATCTCTCCAGCCCCTGAAAAACTTTTTATAGTAGGGCTCTGCTTCTTATTTTGCCTTCCAACCCCCCCCCCATGACTCTAAACTGTCACCTCTGTGATGGTCACACTCACTGAGAATCAATGCTTTTTTTAGATACATTGTCATCAGTAAACCTTTTACTCTTCCAACTCCTTTTAATATATTTTCTGACACATCTTGTATGTGTGCACGTATGTGTGTTCATGTCTGTGCAGGTGTATGTGCTCATGTGTGCTCCTGTGTGTACCAGAGATGTCAATTTCTTCCTCAATCACTCCCACCTTATTTTATGAGAAAAGTTATCTCAGCAGGCCTGGAGCACACTAATTCAGCTAGGCTGGCTGGCCAGGCAGCTCCAGGGGGTCCCTCCATGGGTCCAGGAGATCGAACTCAGGTCCTCATGCTTGCATAACACTTCACCAACTGAGCTGCCATCCCACATTATTTAGCATATTTTATTCACTCAGTTAATTGTTTTCAAATCTCTTCAAGTCTTTCCTTAAAGAGATTATCGTCTCTTCTGTTGGCATTTGAAGTAGACAAAAGATTGATTTTAGAACTGCTACAACTAAAAGCCAGTCTTCACAGCTGCACTAAGATCAGGATCCATAAAAAAAAAAGGACCAGTAATCATTTAGAAAAAAGATTTTCCCCTCACTCTGCTCTGAAATTATTTTCAACATATCTATATCTGTATATGATCTAGATCTGTATCATATCTTTAAAAAATTATAAAACAAGAGATGCCTTTAAAAGAAGAAAAGCTGTAACATCAGCACTGGCAGCTAGAAAATACACAGAACTGGAGAAAAGCAAAACCCCAAACCAAAAACCAGTGAAGCACTGTTTTGCACTTAAGTAGTATGCAAATTGCTTTCTTTTAAATGGTAACATGATAACAAATGATATTTCTGGATCTTGGCACATCAAACTACCCACAGATGAAAGATGACTTAATTGCTTTGACCACAGTCCGAGTCAGAATAGCTCAGCTGGCAAATATAAAAATAGCTTGGTGCTGTTTGCATTTGAGCAAGGAATGATTTCATTTTAATGCCCAAAGTCTAGATAACAAAGCAGCCATGGTAGAGGGTGTGTGTGTGTGTGTGTGTGTGTGTGTGTGTGTGTGTGTGTGTGTGTGTTTAAGTAAAACATGTCTTGTAAGAAAGAGGTGCAATTTCTAACTTCTGTGTCTAAGGGTTGTATGGGACACATTGATCTTGTCAGCTACACCTGTGTGCATAGGAAATAACACTGTCAGAGCAGCGCCTTCGAATTCAGATCACAGTATATTGGAAGGTTATGTCTGTGGGGGTTTAACGGTTAAGCATTCACAGAGATTTGTTGCTTGTGCCATCACCTTTAAATAACCTCCTAAAATTCTTTTAATAAGTCATTGTTTCCCTGAATATTTAATGTCACTGCTAACACCTTAAATTGATTCTCATACTTTTACCTAACAAAGTGTTTCAAATGATCACAGCAGAGTGAGGTTTGCTATATTTTGGACTTTATTATGCAGCAGTCCAAGTAAACTAAAAATATATAGAAGAGGAAAAATATGACACAAAGAATAGGAGATTTCTCTAAGCCTTGTATTAAATGGGACTTGAGAGCAAGGAATGATAAAATGGGGAATGCAGACTTTCCGTCTTTCCCAATGTGCTATATTTGAGATGATATTACTTTTATATTTACTAAACTTTGTAATTTAAACAGCAAACTTAATTCAGAAAAAAAATCTACCATAACTGATTACCATAACCAGGATCACAGACATTTAAATCAAAAGTCACTTGAGTTGGAAAAGGTTTAGGTTTTTTCAATAAATTATTTTTTATAATGACTATAAAAGTTATATAGCACACTGAGGCTGGCTAGGGGTAGATGCTTTACTGTGCCTGAATTGCAGGGAACACTTTCTGAAGCATAAAGCTGACAATCAGACATCTGAGTGTGACTCAGAAATAACCATCTCTGAAAGATTGAGGGGAGACAGTCAGCAACTGAAGGTAAAACCATTGTTTTTCCAACCAGGAGCTACAGGGCTCAAGTCACCACACAAACACATGAATGAGGCACAGCAGAAAGAGACAGAGAGAGGGAAATCACAGCCCAAAATTATTTTGTCAAAGCAGAAAGTGAGAATTCTTGATCCACAAATCTATACTTCTACTACTTAGAAAATAGTTTGTCATCAGGGTAAACTATATGCATAAAATGGCTTAACATTCAAGGTTTAAATCCTACTTACTCTTTAGTAAAATTCAATAAAGTCACTACTCTTGCATATAATTATGTTTCTAATGTTGAAAACTTTCCTCAAAAGTATAATGATCAGTAAAGAAGGGCAGGTATCATTTCAGATTTATTTGGAAATTAGGGGAGTGACATTATATTTCTAAATAGCTAAGAGTGAATTATGATGCAGAGGCTCTAGAATAAACACTGACATATTTACTTCTTTAATCTTTTACAGAAAGCAAATGTCTGTCAGAGATCCTTCCACCTTTTCTGGAGGTGTTTTAAAGAAATTTATGAAAACATTCACCCTCAATCTTCCAATCTCAGTGCCAGAAGGAAACACAATCAACTGTTGAGTAAAGTTTCAGATTTTTTTTTCCTGTCTGTAAGTGGAAACCCATCAAATATGAAATGAAATAAGAGGGAGTGGATAATTCTTCTTTTATGAGACAGGATCTCACTATGAAGCCAAGGTTGACCTTGAACTCATTGCAATCCTCCTGCCTCAGCCTCCTGAGTGTGGAATTACAGCTGTGAACCACTATACAGATTTGGGGGTTAATTGTTAATGGTTTTGATTTTGTTTTTAACCAGTCCTCCGAAGGCAGGCACTTTCACTGGGCTTTTGCTATTTATTATGGCCCACTTTTTACCTTCAGATAAAGAAATGTAAGAGCCACATTTCCTCCTGTATGATTTTCACAATGTAGGTCATCACTGCAGCAAGAGCCTTCTGAGCTGAGTGAGCCTTCCTTTCCTGTGTCCAACACCATTTTCCCAGTAGTGGAAAGTGGGTTCAGCTGCCTCTTGGCCCACTGCACAGAGGTGAAACCTGAGTTTGGCTTTTTATATCAACATAGTTGATGATGGCTTTACTGGAAGTCCCAAAGAAACCTGGAATTTTGTGCTGGGCACCGATCACATCCTCTGTTTATTGTCTTGACCATTGGAAAAGAGCATATATTTTTAAAAATAGACCGAGGGCCTGGAGAGATAGTTCGGTGATTAAGAGCACTGACTGCTCTTCCGGAGGGCCCAAGTTCAATTCCCAGCACCCACATAGCTCCGAACTGTCCTTAACTCCAGTTCCAGGGGAATCCAAAGCATTTTTCTCTCTCTTGTGAATATCCAGATTAAATTCTTTTCTTATTTTCCTGTTAAATGACTTTTTGTTTTGTAGAAGGTCTTTGTATGCTTAGTGTATTTGTTTTTTCTCAATGTGTCATTTGTCTTTTGACTTTTTTATGACCCTTTTCTTTATAGAACAGAAAATCTAGTCTTTTTAAGTGTGCCAAACTTTTTATTTGTGGACCCAGTTCTCACCTTGTATAGGAAGGCATTTCCACTTCATTGATAAAACTATCTCTATATAAATAGTATTGTCATCCTTTAGACACATGCATTCTCAATCTATAGGAAGTCTGATTTAACTTGGATTCTAAGATTGATTTAATTGTAATTCTAGAAAAAAATAAAATAAAATTTGAGTAGAAATTGTCTTCGGGAATAATGGAACATGGCACAATAAATAGCTGATATTTAAAAGAAGAATAATTCAGACAAGTATAGCCATCTTTCTCAATAAAAATACCTGTCTTATTGAGTGACAAAAGGCAAGAAGTGTAATAAATTTAGACCTGTGACATACCTTATCTTCATAAATCTCTTGTTAAAAATTAATTCAGGGTTGCTTCTTTGAGGTGAATCCTGCCACTGAATGGAGAACTGTGTGATGGACCATAAATAATGGAAGTAATGCTAGTATTGAGATATCCGGTAACAGGAGGAAGAGACAAGCATCACAATAAGAGTGGCAATGGAACTGTTAAGGTGGTTTTATACACTTTGGAACAGACTACAGATAAAGTTTCTCAGCTTAAGTCAGCAGCAAGATAGCAAGCACTCCACAGGAGGAGAGTAGGAATATTCTTAATGGCAAAAGAGAAAGTCAGAGGTGGGTGTGGCCACTGAGTTTCTGGAATGTAAAAAACTAGAACATGTGGCAAATTATTATTATTATTATTATTATTATTATTATTTTATTTATTTGTTTGTTTGAGACAGGTTCTAATGTAGCTCAAGTTGGCCTCAAGCTCCCTATATGGTTGAGGCTGGCCTTGAACTTCTGATCCTAATGCCTCCATTCCTCACATGCTTAGATTATATATAGCTGAGGTTGGCCTTAAACTTCTGATCCTAATGCCTCCATTTCTCATCCAACATCCTATGACTCAAACATGGCCCAGGAAGAGAAAGGTGCCCTCACATCCACCAGTACATGAAAGCTGTGATAGGACAAAACTTAATAAAATATAAACTGAATCAGGTGACAGGTGACTGGTTTAGGTGAAATAGTCAAATAAACACAATAAAGCATTAAAATTAAATGATTACATCATTCTGGAGACAACTTCAGAATCTTAGTTGATTAATACCAAGATGAAGTCAGGAAAGACTGGACCCATTTCCCCCCTGAACCTAAGTAGGATCAAGTAAATTGCAAAATATTACAGTTACCCTGTTGGAGATCTCCTATTTCTGTTATCACTAACTATTCTTACCTCATAAAACAGTTCACAGAGGAGTGCAATCAGGTTTGACATACATGAATACACAAACTTCTTTTTTAAAGTAAAACAGGCTGAATCTATGGGAAAATCCATCCTCACATGTGCTATATACAGTAAATACATTCTTTGGACTTATATTTACATGTTTACTTCTCTTTTACTGTCTTTCTTTCTATCCCTCCTTTATTTTTCCTTATGTGATTTGTTCTTGAAAACATGGGAAATGCCTCAAGGGAGTAATGATATTTAAGTGTGGATGAAAAACAATGTTTCTGGAAAAAAACCTTGACTTCTTATCCATGACATGAGTGGGACATTTTTTTTTCCAGAAAGTACCTATGGTCCCAGAGTTCTTCAGTCAGTCTGAGATTTGCTTTACTGTCTCTTTGCCAAGTGTGTGGTAATGTCATACTTCATGTGGACATTGTATGTGTTTAGCCACATATATGGTCTGGTTTGCCTACCAAATACATTGTAAGATGGCTTCCTTCAGAGACTGGAGATGAAAAATTTCATCAGAGGATGCTGTTTGTATATTGACACTCTTATGATGCCTTGTCACTATCAGTTTCCTGTTTTGTTTTTCTTCAGACAGAGTCTTACCATGTAGCTCAGGCTGGCTTGGAGCTGGCCATTTTTCTTCATCAAACTCTTGGGTGTCAAGATTCCAGGCTTGTGCCACCATACCCAGCTTAAATTCTTTCTTACAATGCTTCCTGCTGCCGTGCAAATATAGCACAAATGTGTGTGTGCATGTGTGTGTGTGTGTGTGTGTGTGTTGTGTGTGTGTGTTCTAAATGAACAACTCAATCCATACTTTCAGGCAAATACATTATCAGAACAGCTAAGTAAAATGTTTTTCAACATCAACTAAATATCATTATGTACAACAATACTGAATTGCTAGAATAGATCAAATGACCTCATCAAAAATGTTTGAGGTGTCAAACTTATCCATGTTAAATTTCAGTTTTTAACTGTGAAAAGCTCTCTAGCTAACCATCTGTTTATCTAGTTCTCCTTATATGTAATCAAATTTCTTTCAAACAGGAGCTCTTACATTGACAGAGTAAATGAGTCCAAATATTTGGCTTAATAGATCTTCACTTTAATTAATAAAATTAATCTTTCACTGAAATGATATTTACATTTGTCTGTTTGATCTGCTATTTTTGAAGGATATTCATAATATTTTGTACACTACAAGAAGCATATCTACTTTTATTTGTATTTCAAGCAGCTGGCCTGTGTATTCAGTCATAGATGAGAAATGCCTTAATAGAGATATAATTTCTAATTCTTCTTCCAGAGCTGGAGCTCAAATTCAGGGCCTTGGATGTGCTAAGTAATCACTTTAGCAATGTGTTACCTACCCCAACCTTATCTCTATGTCTTACTAATTTTCAATTTTATTTATCAGAAACAAATCTTTTAAAAATACACTTCAGAAATATCTAGCTCATGCAGCTATTAGATATCTGTGGTTCTACCACATGCACTACACTTTCTGGAAAATTATTTATACCTAGATGGTATTTCAGAATCAAAAGCTTAAATTTATACATTCTGTAAGATTGTATGTTGATAAAACTGTTACATAAAGAAAGTGAAGAGTTATTGAGAAAAATAGGGCTGGATTATTTGCTAATGCTGATTGGTAAAATGTAGAGAGGAAGCAGGACCAGGCATGTCTCAATGAAACAGTGTTTCACATTACTCTGCCTACTGAAATTATGGTTAATACTATCCACAAAAGTTAACCCAGAAGGGTGCCTCTATTGAAAGTACTCATAGTAGAATGGAAAATTATGTATCTGAATAGAAACTGAATACTTGAGTGTTTGCTGGTGTACACTATTTCCTGAGAGCACTTGAGCTCACATAAAATTTTTGCATAAAAATATGCATTACAAATTCTGACTCAGTAACTAGACTATGATTTAGTTTCCTTGCTCAAATTTTGTATTTGATAAATTAAGTAATAGTTATTATAAATCCCAGCAGAACTCTATTCCAATGCATAAAATCGATGTGTGTGTAAAACTAGAAATCAAACTACTATTTGCAAAAAATTCGCTTGGGGAATTGTGCCTGACAACGTTTAATGCCCATAAATGTCCAGATAATGCTTCCTAATCATAAAGAACCTACCACTGAAATGATTTTCGGGGCGTAAAGTGCGTCTCATACTTGAGTATTTCATTTTGAGCCTTTAAATATAATCATACACAGCGATATTCTCTTTATTGCCAGGAGATGGCGCTGTGGGTTTTAATTCACAGAACTGAAAATCCCATCGCCCAGCTTAATTTTTTAGTTTGTTTCCTTATTTGTACACACCGGTCACCTTAAAAGTATCTACTTTTCTCTTTTGTCCAAATATTTTTAACTTTAAACACTTTTCTAGTGTTTTCCTACATTCTATGAAAATTCCAGGGGAAGAGACACGCGTAGCGGACGTGAAGAAGTCTGTTATTACTTGTCCTTAGGGAAGACAATCAAAACCCAGAATGTGTCTACCTAACGTCAGGAAGGAGACAAAGGATTCTTTATAAGCTCTTCCCACTAGTTCTCAACTACTTTTATCCGAGTATCTTAGATCGTTCTCTGGGTTCTAACACTGATAACCAGGCACCAAGTTATTCAACTGTCTGTCACACTGACTACCTGGCCTTGAAAATCACCAGGATTGTGAACCTCCCTTATCTGTCTTAGGGCCTTTCCTGCTGGTTCTTGAAAAGCTGCTTCTCTAGGGCTGGGAGTGCTTCTTTCCAATATCTGTTCAAATTTAAGCTAAGGCGTCGCCAAAAAGTAGAGATCAACCTCTTTTCTTTAAAATAGATTATAAAAGGGGAAAATTTCATGAAAGAACTTTATATCAACAAGTTCCAAACTTTTCCAAGGTCGGAATCTCGGGAATGGCAAAGCCTCCCAGTAATGCGAAGGCTGGATCCTTGACTCACTGCCAGGAATGTTCTAGCTGGAGCTACTCTCAGGGTCCCTGAGTCCTCCTAGCTGCCCTCTCTTCAGATCCGTTGATGCCGGGACATTAGTGGACCCAGGGTCTTCCAGTGAGCTTTGTAGGAGGATGATGAGTGAGGAAATATTGATGACCCCGGAAACTGAAGACTTGAATCTCTGCTATCAAGATCCCAGGCTTCCAAACCTTCCAGGGGAGCAGTACCAGGAAGCCTCCCTGTTCTCAGCCGCTAGGGTGTTAGGCTGACTCACAGCTCCAAACGCTGCCGCATGGAGAAGAGCAAGTTCAAGGTGCCTGCAAAAGCTGGAGGACCGCCCGGAGAGCCCGACTCAGAGGAGTGGGGGCGTGCCTGGCTTCACTGTACCCAAGGGGGAGGCCTCTGTGACAGCGGTTCATCAGGAGGCTGGAGGATCCCTGCCTCCTCAGTGGTCCCTCCAGACCAGACCTCTGGAGCTGGATTTCTGCGGGTCATGTCTTAGAGAATGCACTTTCCTTTTCCAGAGTGGCTCCCAAGCTAAAGTTTATGTTATTTTCACTAAATCTTGTTTTTATTATTCAAAGTGTACTGAAATAGAGATATTGAAAGGCGCCTATAGCTACCCAAAGCCAAACTTCTCCTTGCTGCTTAATTTAGATAAGCAATAAAGTTATCAGAGCTGTAGAAATAACACAGAGGAATTCCTGGCTTCTCACTTTAAGGGTAGATTGAGCTCCGTTATGATTCTATTTGAGCTATTGCAAAATTCAAACAAATACTAGGATGTTTGCTAAGACATATAAATATGACATACAGATGACTCTGGTCTGCAGCTCCAGGCTATAAGTTCAATGTGCTTGCTGAGTATTTTAGACTATTTCAATGCCATGGGTGTGTTCCCTCCAGCAGTAACAAAACTTGATGTCTGGTATGTAGACATCTGGTATCCAATACTCAGCTAAAAAATGTACTCTTTCCTGGTGTATTGGCCAACGAGCTTTGCTGAGCCAACCAGTCCTGCCACAGCGGAGCACTGGAGGCGCTTCCTCTGAGTGGCCCTAGCTGTCCCCTGTGTCTCCTGTTCCCCAACTGCTCACTAGGTGAAATGTGCAGACCAGGAATTTCCCTTCCTGCACTTCATGCTAAGAAGTCATCGATATGTTGTCAGGAACTCCAAGTTGATGGCCCAATCTCACTGTCCGAATAAAAAGGCTCCCAATTGGGTTTTCCTAACTTCATTTTGCAACTCACAGCTCCAACAGGAACCCAGGGCATTTCCGTAACACACGCAGGATCAAAGTTTGAGGTTAAATGTTTCCGGAGCTCCGGAGGCCTGAGGGCACAGAGAATTCTGACGTCGCCCTTCCTCTGGGCTAGGGTGGGGATCCTACACAAGTGAAAGGGAGCTGAGGCAATGACTTAGAGTGGGCGATGATTAAACAAGGTAACAAGACATTGGGCAGATGTGTTTTCATTGCACTGTAAGATAAACGCTGTGTTAAGTGCCTGACAACTTCCCAGCAGCAATCAGCAAAAGTTTACGAGTGCATAAACCTCGAAGACCATTCCCCAACGGTGGTTATAAGGCCCGCGTTTAGAGTATCTATAAATTCTCCGTTTGCCACAGCAAACTTTCCAGAGACTATTAAGCAGCCACCTCCTCCGGAAAGCCTGTGGGTGACTTTCCGGAATCGCAAGTGAAAGAGGTTTGGGGCTGCTACATAGGGAAGCAAAAGTTTGTTGCAGAGCTTTTGGGTCTGGCCATAGGAGGTGGAACCTAGGAGATATTGCCCTATCGAATACCTGAAGGAAAATCCACCCCGAGGTTTTGCAAGAGGCTTGGTTCTCCTTAGGCAAGGCTGGCGGCTTTGCTACAGTCGGCATCGCCCTGCTTTGTATTACCCTGGCCTGGCAGGGATGGGTTAGAGCTCAAGCCAGGCCAGAACAGGGTAGACACTATGCCCTTCAAACGCCCTCTCCAGAACCTCCAGGAATCCAGATGTCCTGAGGAAAGTTCCAGTGTACAAGAAAAGCAGATTTGAGAACTAAATCAGACACCAGGGGAACCGTTTAGTCACTCCGCCCAGAGCCAACCGGAAGCTAGCCGCCACCCTTGTGTTAATAATTGGAGGATTTTGATAGGTTCTTTTCATCAGGCAAACAGGATCCACCTATGTTTACAGAGACCCTTCCTTTATGATCCCAGTTAAAACAAAGCTGTTAATTGAAAAACAATAACACTAGCGTGTCTTTAGCTTCCTAAAGGGACAGGTTAACAGCTGCTAGCTCCAGGGGAGGGCAAAGGGTGGGGGGAGCTGCTAGTGAGGGCCACCCTGCGCCAAGACGGCTTTGGATCCTCAGGGAGACAAGTGGGCAGGCTCCAGCCTTCTGATACCCACTAGGGTCCCAGGCAATAGACCCCAGCCACAGCTTGCTCTCTTCATGGGTTCCAGTGTATGTGAACAGTACCAGTAATGGATGAGTGGGTAGTTTCTCTCTCCCTGAGAGGTTGCAGCTCAAACAATTATTTTGGAAGGATAGAACCAGGCCCCTTTGCATCCCTTCCAGGTGATAATGCAGATATTTGAGTGTCTTCCTCACCCTTCCTTTATGAAATAAGGCGCCCAACTGTTCTGATATTACCATTCAAAAACAGGTTCTGTGGTGAACCTCATTTGTGAATCTATTACAGAGATTAATAGATTATTTCTCCTTTTTCAACTAATTCTCAGTGGGGAAATTTAACCATATGGTAAGGAGAGAATTAGAATTTCATCACATTAGAGCAAAATGTAATGAAAAGAGTCCAACACCTGGGGCCAACTCTGAAAGCCACAATTAAAAGGTTTTTAATGAAACCAGAGAAACCCCAAACTGCACAGCTTTCAGTAATTTTGCCACACAAGAGAGAATTATTTGAGGTGTTGGGAAATACTGTTTTTACTTATGTCATAAGGATGAAAACTAGGTGCTAAATACCATGTGCTCCGAGAGACTTAAGTCAGAATCAAGAGGACCGCGTGTATCATTTCCTATCTGGAGAGAAGAGTACTTGTTTTCACAGTTCTGCCCAGAACTAACCCATCAGAAACAGCCCAGACTGATCCAGATGTCCCCAAACGCCTTCCAAGCTGCGGCGGTTAAGTCCTCGACTACGTAGATAGGTACGAATATCCTCACTTGGTGTGCGAAAGGATTCCACTCTGAAGCATTTGGGTTTAAATCTTGAGGAAAGTTTGAAAACTAGTTTCTCTGATCCTGAAGTTCTCAGCTTCACAGTCGCCATCACTGTAGCAGTTTGGGAGACTGCTGCAACCCCCCGTCCCCCCCGCCCGGCCCCCTAGATTTTTAAACTGAAATGCGCTGCATGAGAAACTTGATCATCATTTTACTGTCTTATTTTTTATTTTTCTCATCTGTGGAGAAAACCGGCAGTGGATGGGTGTAGGGGAGAGGCGGGGTGGGGAGGAAGTCCGGGCTCTCCTGCTCTGCTCTCTTAGTAGCTGAAAATCTAGAGTGATTTTGGGCAAGCCAGCTAGGCACCTCCTTACCCCCAAAGTCCCATCTCCCAACGCAGACATCCCATGAACAGGGTGGGGTGTAATTCTCTCCTCTAAAGATAATTCAGCGGAAGCCTAGACAGCAATGGTGAGGGAAAGGAGGGGGTGGGTGGGGGCGTCTGCTCTCCACTGGACTCCCAGCCTTCACCGCCCATCTACAATTTGCTGAAGGAGCAAAGAACATCCTCTGCTTTAAGTAGGGCTTTTAGTGTGCTCATTGATGAGTGAAAGTCGCCACACATGTCAAGCTAAAGGCAGTTGTTGGGTTACTAACAGGACCCAGCGCCTTGCAAACATATGCGCTAAGCTGTGTATACAGATGGCAGGCAGAATAATGGAGCAGGCGCCTTTTATAAAGCTCTGGCTTCTGCCTGTCTTCAGACCTGGGAAATGAAACTATTCAGACTCGCGGCCAGATAGCGCCTGCGATTGTTTGTTACCGTTTTAATCCTATTAATTAAAACGTTAACCTGATTGGGTAGAAAGCGCTGTCCCAACAGGCGAGTCTTCTTCATAATAACCTACTCAGAGATAATGATGTAAAAGACTCCCCCGTCTGTGGCGGCGGCTGGTTGATGGGTCCGGAAATCTCTTGAAGGTGAATCCAAGCAAGATAAACGGTGCGGAGAGGCGGCGCGGGGCTGGGCTCCGAGCGGCGGCGGCGGCTCCACTCCCTCCGCGCCCACCCTCCCACCATGCGGGGCCGCGGCCCATGGTGAGCCCCAGCAGCCAGCACCATCGGCTGGAAACGAAGAAGAAGAAGAAGAGGAGGCGGCGAGCGCGGGGGAAGGCGAAAAAGAAAAAGAAAGAAGCGGACAGGGCTGCGGGCAGCGCGGGGAGCGACGCGCGCAGCAGCTCCGGAGCCCGGCTCGCGCGCGTCTCAGCGGCCGCCTGACTCCCGAGTCCCGGCGGCAGCGGCGGCGCCAGCGGGCGCGGACTGCGGCGGGGCGGGGGGGGGGGGGGGGGGGGGGGGGGGGGGGGGGGCGAGGGCCGCACTCCCCCGCCGGGCGCTCCGGCTGGATGGGCCGCCACCTCAGGACCCGCTGGCCCAGCACCACGTCGCAGCTGTCCCTCCCGATCTGGAAGATGCCCCGGAGCAGAACACGCTCTGCCGCCACCTCTGTTCCCAGCGGAAACCCGACCGCCGCGCTGGGCCCAGCGGCCACCTGCCGGGACGCCTCTTCCTCCCCGACGCCCAGGACGCCCACCCGGCTCCCGCGTCTCCCCCGGGACATGACGGGCAC
>NW_008341879.1:196174-225398 GCF_000622305.1 Nannospalax galili | reverse complement strand
TTCCCCGGTGGCGGGCGGCGGCGCCAAAGCGGCGGAGGGCAGCTCCAACGCCCACCTGCACGGCGGCGCGGGCGTCCCCCCGGGGGGTCCCGGAGGCGGCGGTGGGGGCAGCGGTGGCGGCGGCGGCGGCGGCGGTGGCAGCAGCAAGAAATCCAAAGAGCAGAAGGCGCTGCGACTCAACATCAACGCCCGCGAGCGCCGAAGGATGCACGACCTGAACGACGCGCTGGACGAGCTACGCGCGGTCATCCCCTACGCGCACAGCCCCTCGGTGCGGAAGCTCTCCAAGATCGCCACGCTGCTGCTCGCCAAGAACTACATCCTCATGCAGGCGCAGGCCCTGGAAGAGATGCGGCGCCTCGTCGCCTACCTCAACCAGGGCCAGGCCATCTCGGCCGCCTCGCTGCCCAGCTCGGCGGCGGCGGCGGCGGCGGCCGCTGCCCTGCACCCGGCTCTCGGAGCCTACGAGCAGGCAGCCGGCTACCCGTTCAGCGCCGGGCTGCCCCCGGCCGCGTCCTGCCCGGAGAAGTGTGCCCTGTTCAACAGCGTCTCGTCCAGCCTCTGCAAACAGTGCACGGAGAAGCCTTAAACACCACCCCCCTCCCCGGAGGAACGCGAGACAGACCCCAAAGCTGGAGGAAAGCGGAAAAACTGCTCCCCACCCCTTTTATTTTGGTTCTCTCGTAGTTGTGAAACACTGGCAGGGCGAACAAAGCAGAGGCAAGGACTGAGAAGTATCCTAGACAAGCGGGACTTTTAGCCTTGACATCCAGGAATCTCGGTCTTTGGGGTGGGGAGGGAGGGACGAGGGAGGTGGAGTTGGGAAGAAGTGTAGACGTCTTTATTTTTCCCCCCAGCGCACGGTGGCAACTTTGGTGACAGCCTAGACCCAAGGAAGTGCAGTCGTCTTTGAAGATGGAAAAATAACTTGAGAAGCAGTACTTCCTTATTAGGCGTGGAGAGTATTGAATGACAAAGCATTAATCCCACTAATAATTGTGAATTTGACTAGTGCTAGAGGGGAAAGCAGTCCAGTACGGGGCTGGGAGGCTGCGGACAGAATATTCATTTAGACAAATCAGAATGGGCACTCGAAAACAAATTTTGATTCTGAGCCAGGAGAAAAACTTGGAATGTAGACTTAGGTGGGGGGGAAAGCAGAGCGAGAAAGAGACATGTTGCTATGAAAGACTTGTATTTTTTATTGTCTCTGAACTTAAATCCTGTGAAAATGCTCAAAGTTTTGGCGAGAGTGATATTAAAAAAAAAAAAAAAACTGACTGTGGCTGAAAGAATTGCATTTAAAAATATTTATGTGCACCTTGTTACTTTCTACTCTGCAATGATGTATGAACAATTCATGGTATTTATTTGTTATTCTCCAATGATCCTTCCCATCAACAGTATTTATTATGTGTTAAGGTCATGGGTCTTATGTGCAGATTTTTTTTTAATGCCTCTAAAATTCTGTTTCATAGATTAACTTATACTGTGTGCCAAGTGATTAAAGGTTTATTTGCCAACAAGTGTGAAGAGAAATATTGATGTATCTGAGCTGCTTAGGTTTTCGAAAGGTCACCTGGATATTTTCAGTTGCATCATCCCTGTATTTAAATTGAGCTTTAATAAATTGCTTCAGTCCAAAAATTACAGGAAAGGTGTATTCTTAATTGATGAATGAATTGATCTCTTTTTCAAAAGGGGACTTCTTTGCATTTCAAAAGGGAAAAACATCACAGCAATAGATCCTATAAGTAAGAACTTGCTAAGTAAATATTTTTTTCCAGGCTGTGCTGTGCATTTTAATAGGTCTAGTTTAATTGCTTTTAATATATATGTACATATATGTTATTTTAACTGTGAAGAATTATTAAGTTAAAAGGCTGGTTTGATTTGCTTATGGTGTGAAATCCTTTGTTATTTTTCTAAAAAAAATTAAAATAAATAAAATAAGCTAAGGAAGAGCAAGAAGCTGTATACCCAAAGTGAGCTTTCAGTTATAGTTTGCATGGCTATCTGCCTGCCTTTCTGTCCTGTAAAAATCAAGAAAACCTCTTTTAAAAATGGATTCCTGCTATTTTCCACTCTTTGCAGATAATACAAATTCAGTTTGTCAGGTTGGATGGTGAGTTGGGAACTGTAATGGATCTGTTGGTGGGTTTTGGATGTGTAAAGAATGATATTGATATATATCTATATATTAAATAGGTCAATCAGACTATGACAGCTATGTATGACCATTTGTATGTGTATCTATGTCAGAAAGAATCTTTATTAAAATATTTTGATCAAACATTTTATTATGCTGTGCTTTGTGGAAGGAGCAAATCACCTCTCTTCTGTGCTACTCTTGATTGAAAAGTAACAAAACAGAAAGGAATTTTAGGAAAAAGCGAAACTACAGTTTTGGCAGGCAAAGTTATGAGTAGCCCTAGTTCACAGATCTATGCAGTTATGAATAGCCCTAGTTCACAGATCTGCTTTCTAAAAGGACAGTAGCTGGTGCAGGCCATGGAAGGAGGCGTTCGGGTCAGTGGCAGGACCCAGAAGAGGTCCAGTGGTCCTGGGTACTGGCATGAGCTTAGAAGGCCAGGTTCTCCCTGGAATTCTCCCCCATATCTCTGGTATTGATAGCTAGGCCAGGACCTGCCAAAGTGATTAAGCTTCCTTTAAAAGCTTTTAATCAAAAGTTCCACCCTCAAATGTTTGGAGACCAAGGAAAAGGATGGATTTGAAGTCTCTGAGCACTGTCACTATTTTGTTCCCCCCAACCACTATTTTGTGACAAAAGAGTCAACTAGGTTGGAATACATAAGTGCAAATGATATCCATGAAGACTCCCAGAGTTTGAAGTAGCTGTTTCTTGTTAAAGACTTTTGGGTGTTTGGATTGGCTTGGGGATGGATTCTACTAAGGAATGTTGTATCTACTTGTGTGTGGACCTTTGTATTGCCCTCAAAAGTAGAAGTTGTGATTTGTGCTGCAGTGAGGTTGTAAGGATAGTGGTGCTAGTGGTGCTGATGTTGTGGTAAAGCGGTACAGAACTTCTTTACTAGTTGGCTAAATATATTAAAAAAAAAATTTGTGTAGCCTCAGCTCATAAAGATATCCCTAAGTGCCATCAAACTTACTTGTGGGGGGGTGGTGGTAAGGGAGGATATTTTCTTCTCCACTTGACATCAAAGCTAATCAGAACCTGTAACTTTTCAGAAAACATAATAGCAAAAGGCCTTGAAGCAGGAGGCTTCCCAGTGGGTAACTGGGGGTAGAAAGGGAGAAGAGACCAGGGCAGCCCCCAGGCAGAAGACCGTCTCTCAGCATTTACCAGACAAAGCCTGGGTGCGTCTAATTATGATTATTAAAACAATTTCCATGACGATGTCTAATATTATGTTAATTTGAAAACAACTGTGTATGAAAACTGTCGACTGTAATACCTAAATTCATTTAATGAAACACATCGTTAAGGCAATTAAACCTCCTGGATGTGATTAAGAAACATAATTACGACACTGTTCTGCACCATAATTGGGTGTCTTTAATCAAGGGGTAAAGTGATCAGCAACACAGCCATTAGTTTGTATTGTTCTGGCCCTGCTGTCCATCATTCTGATTAGGAATTAACCACAGCCACCACCAGTCAGATTTTTTTCTTTTGCATATTAACATTGTAGGGGACACATTTTCTGCAAGATTTACTGCTTAATATTTCTCATTATTAAGAAGACCTCCTTGAAATACTTCCTCTACAACCTCTGTACTGTTCAACCATTATTAGAATTTGGACAGAATAACAAATCTTGAACTTCAGGAAAAAAGAAATGCTTGTCTTCCCCTTCCCCTTAAATCACTCAGGCTCTAGGCTTAGTTGGAAAGAGCATTGAAATGCTAGAGAGAAGGGGTTGGAGAAGGCTGTGAGGCTAGGAAATATCAAATAAACAGGCATAACTTAAACGCCAGGGGTAATGATATTTATTTTCGATTTAATATTTTCAGACACATCAACATTCTTTCCAGATTCAAGAACTGTTCAGCATGTGGTTTTAGGAAATCCATGGGGCATCTGAAAGAACAGGCAAGGGTTTTCAAATTTGCTCAGGTATCCTTCCCTGCCCCAACTCCAACCTTCCCAAAGTTCTTCCAGAACATACTTGGTAAGGGAAAAAGTATAGTTAGTGAAGACCGCATTTTCTTCCTCCCAACAAACCCCCTAGGCCACTTTTCCTCTGAGTAATATTTTCTGGTCATTCTGGAGAATTAGCCTTCTCACCGCTACACCATAGATAGTATCTGTCCAGTTTGAAGGACTTCCATCAGAACCGAGACTGACGACCAGAACTTTCAGTGTTCTTGCTCAAGTGTCCTTGGGCCAGAGAGCCAGAGCAGACAGCCTGGTTCCTAACACTGGGCAAGTTCCAGGGAGTAGTGGCTGGTCTTCAGGCCTTTCTCCCAAGAGCATCCTACCTGCAGATCCAGTGGTTCTTGTTCCTCAGGTGACTGAGGTTGGGCAGGTAAGACTGTAAGACCTGGATTTCCACTTGACTTTTGAGTCCCATTTGAGTCCTGCTGCCCAGCTTGAAGCTGAACCCTGACTGAAGTCTTAGCTGCTCATTAACTTCTAAGAGACCAGTATCTTGGAAAAGTCATCTTTCTTTCCCTGAGTGTGTAGATGCTTGTGCACACAGGGGCTGATTCATATCCCTCTCTCTTCCCCTCTCTCTCTCTCTCTCTCTCTCTCTCTCTCTCTCTCTCTCTCCACAAGAATTTTTCTCCTTGCAATCGCACTCACTGTCAGTCCTCATCCCACATCTACTAGGGAGAACACAGGTCTACTGAGTTGCATTCCCACTGGCATTTGGTTTGTGACACCGGAACCGAACCCTGCCAGTGCTCCAGGATGAGTGGCAGTGATTGCTCCAATGTAATGACTTATGAAAGATATAATCATGTGTTAAATTGAATCCTCCGTTTAACTGTTAATGGTGTGCTCTGGGCACATTTGCGTATTAAATGCTATGGTAACTAATTACCACTACGAAAAAGGATAATACACTTCCCAGACTTTGAAAAATAATGATGAGAGTTCACTTCCCGGCTCGCAGCACATTGTGGCGGCTCTGCCTGGTGGAGCAAGGGAAGAGTGGAGACCGGAGGTCTGCCTGTGTTGCCGCAAGAAGGGAGGTAATGAATCCTGGTCAGGGGCGGCTCCCAGGCTTCCTAGTCCAATCTTTAAAGATATTGGGATTCAGCCAGGAGAGGTGCGGGGAGGGAAGAACACAACACTGTACTCAAAATCAAATCCAAAACCTAGACATTAGAAACATAAATTAGCTTTCTTTTATAAACAAAATGCAGATCAGACGAAATTATCCACGTGCCAGGCGACTTTACATCAATTAACTTTTGTTGTTGTTGTTGTTGTTGTTGTTAGGGCAAAATTAATTGCGCCTGTCTCCTGCCCTCTGTGCTTGCCTTTGCATTTGCTACTCTTGTGGCCCGGGATTGGCAGCACCAGTGAGTTGTGGGTTGATTTAAATTCAGCCTTTAAGTCTAACATAGGGCGAGAGACAAAGGAAAACCAGGAAGCCTTAACTTTGATTTGAAGGTACAAACAACTTTCAGGATGACAATCTCTTTTAGCTGCCGCTTCTGGTCCGCTGATGTGTGATCCGCAGGCTGCGCGGAATAACCAGAAGTCTGTTCCACTGCAGGCCCTGGGCTAACCTTCCAGCAGCTCACCTAACACCTGGGGGTGGGGGATGGGGGGTGTCGGGAGGTGGGGACTGCCTTCGCGAGCTTGGTGGAGAAGAAGGAGACAGAGACACCAGACTGGGGATCCGCAGTTGGTCGCCAGCCACCCTTCTGCTCCTGGCTTCTCAAAGATTGGCATTTCTGGCCCCTCTCACGCAGGGCAACTGAAGTTCAACTTCCAAGTTTCTTGAGACACAAATAGAACCTTGGGCTTGGCCTTGAACTGTCTTGGGGGTGGGGGTTACCAGGATCCTGCTGCTTCCAGTACACTCAAGGTAGGGGTGGGTCTCCCTTTATAAGGGTCACCTTGCCAAATGGAGTTCTGCGAATTGCCCTAGTTTTAAACCTGGAAGAACTCTTGCTTCCTCACAGGACAAGGAAAACTATTTGCTCCCGGCTCTCTTGCCCTATTTAGAGGTTTATGTGGATTCAGTTCTATCAGTTTTTCCTAATTACTGGTCTTAATACAACCGAGAGACTTCTCTGGATTGTCTCAAAACAGAGAGAGAGAGAGAGAGAGAGAGAGAGAGAGAGAGAGAGAGAGAGAGAGAGAGAGAGAGAGAGAGAGAGAGAGAGACACACTGCATCTCTCTTTTTCCACACATATATAGAGACAGATACATAGGAGAGAGAGAGACAGAGAGAGAGAGGGAGAGAGAGAGAGAGAGAGAGAGAGAGAAAGAGAGAGACTTCCCATCTCTCTTTTTCTGCAGGTTCTCTAGTTTAGAAGCACAGAAATACAGATTAGACCATGCTGTGCCGCTGAAGGTCAACCAGCAATGTGAAAGATGATTTTACACCCTACCCCATGATGGACAAACCCATTTTATAAGTCACCAGGACACTTGGCTGAGGAGCCGACTTTAAATATGCTCAATATGTATCATTTTCCTTTCCAGCTTGAGAAAGAGTTAATTCTTTCCCAAAGACCATAGTTGCCCTTGTCTTCTCAACCTGATTCAAAGATGCAATAAAATATGAAGCAAATTTATGATCTGTTTCAAGCATTTTATTGCTGTATTTTTAAATTCATATATGCACATATAAGAACTATGATCTGTGAATAATTTGAAATGCTATAGGAGAATGATACATTTTAGATAAAACATAACCATATCTTTAATAATTGTCTGAGATTAAAATAAAAAAGAAAAATAGATATCTAATGTGGACCAAACTGAAAAACTAATGACAGCAATAAACTGCTAACCAACCATAAATTAACATCTTCATCAAATGCTAAAATGGTACCAGTGGTTATATAAAGCAATTATTATTTCTCCTTATAAGTTTTAGAATAAAGTTCAGGGTTATTTAAAGGTGCCATTATTTACAAATGCTTCTCAGTCTTAAAGATTTGATTTTTATTAGGAGGATAGTTGCAACTCAAATCTGTTATGCTAATGGAGGTGTTTAGAGATGAGGATTTAAAGTTCAACATAAAAATGCTTCATGACCCAATATCATTTTATCATTTATTCAGCTCTGGCAATTACTGAAGAATTTGGTTGCAAAGATTTCTCTGTTAAAGATCCTTATCTATTCTTTGAAGAGACAAATAGTATCTTATTTTGGGGAAGACTTGGATTATGTACCTAATTAGTTAAAATATTAAATAGTGCATTGTCTGTTCAAGTACAGCTACATTTGCCATGTACAGTCTTTCTGCTATATTTTGCTCAAAATCAGATGCCAGGCTGAGCCTGTGCTCTTCATTCCAGACTTTGATGAAAGGAAATAATTTTCCTAGCCAGGAAACAGGGAAACACAAAGAGCCATGAAAAAAGAAAAAAAGGCCTTCTACCTATTGAATGCTGGGTGTATCAGCAAGCAGAGTCAATTAATACCTGGATCCATATAACTTTAATTTTCTTTGGCAGAAGCACCAGGTATCCAAATATTTAAGGTGTAGGCATCTCAAAAGAGTGAAGTTTAACAATCTATAATTGTTCAACAAGTCAAGCTCCTTAAACAATTTAGAAAATCACTTTTTATGAAAACAGTTATTTGAACTATGGAGAATGTGGTAGCAAACATGTCATCTCTGAGACTCAGTTATCGTCTGCAGGCTCCTGCCTTGTGCAAGTTGTGGATGACCACTGCCAGGGATCAAAGGTTAATGAAAATGTTCGGAAGTCCCAGAGCCCTTCCTCAAGTTTAACTATTTGAACACATTAGTCTACTTCCTTCCTTAAAAATTCATATTTTCTAAGGTTTCTAAAGGTCTCAGTTAGTTCAAAACACAAATTTTAAAAATTGAATATCCACTTTTATAACATGAAGGAAACACTACTGCATGTAGACCAGGAGCTTCATGAAGAATTCAAATGATTTGAAACAATTTAATAAAGCAATACAGTTACCAAAAGAGATGTTTCGTGCTCTTCACCACCATTCTGTTACAGGGTTTGCTTACAGTTTGCATTTCAACTTTATGAATAAACTGCATATTACCCAGTTTTATTCATTATCTGTGGTATGGTAAAGACAGCTACAGAAAACAAAGATTAGATATATTGAGACTTCCTTCCCATTTCCTGTTATTCTTATAGATTTCTTTCTGTATAGACTAGAGAAAATGAAGAATCATAACTTAGTCCAGTCAGTCTAATGTTTAAATGACCATTACAAATTTAGTGATAGTTCTAGGATCTGTTTTTATTCACATATAAACAAAAAATGTATTGAAAAACAATTCGAATATTATATTTTAGGGAAAGCATCAGAAGATATGACATTCATTTTTAGGAAGGTGAGGGGTAAGGTGAGTGTTAGTCATAAAGCAGAATCATTTTCCGAATATGCTGTATTTTGTAATCAAATCTTCTGTCACCCAATGAATTTGTCATATAAAAATGATGCATAAATGTTCATCTGTGCTTTAAAAGTTGATTTATTAATTTTAATCTAAATAAAAAATGTTTAGTATTACATTTTCAAAACATTTGAATTTAATGCTTTTAAAAGATAATTTGCTTCTTTATAGAGCCCATACATATCATTTTAAAAACAAGAAATAAATGAATATAACAAAAGTTTTTAATTCAGACGTTTTGTCTAAATGCATTATGAAATGTAACTGTTGACGAATTGTGTGGTTGAGTTTTTCATGAATTAGATTTACTCCAGAAATTAATGTAAGCAAAATACATTTGTGCTAAAAAGTTCAAAACTCATTGATCACTGACTTGGATTAATACACTAAGATGTGTAAATAATTACTTCTGATAAATGCTACAGTTTTATGAAATTGCTCATTATAATTTAAAATAATGCTACAGGGAATGTAATTTTGGCATGCTAACTTTTTCTTAATTGAGTATGTGGATATGAATACCTAACAATGAGGTGTATAATAACAACAGTTTTCAACACTAGTAAATCTAATGGGCTAAAAGTGTAATTTTTTATTTATTTATTTTTTTTATTTGAGACAGGGGCTCCCTGTAGTCACAGCTAGTATAATTTATAACTCAGTATGTAGTCTAGGCTGACCTAGACCTCACAGAGATCTGTCTGCCTCTGCCCCCGAAGTGCTGGGATTATAAGTGGGCACGACCAAACCCAGCTCTAAAAGTGTAATTTTAAAGACAGGAACCAGTGCTTTATACAGTCATTGACATTTTTCTATACTATGATCAAAACCTGAATACATTTTGTGACTTGGTCTTCAAAGTCTTAAGATTTTGCTGTTAAATCAGAAGCTGTTTTAAAAGAAGCATTGTCCAAATCACTTCTCTATGATAAAATACACACAAATGACTGTGGTTACTTGAATTGTGGATATTTCTTGGATTTGGACAAATGATTTGAGACGTTATGATATAATGGAGCTGGTAGAGCAACACGCCTCAGGAAAGCCAGAAGAAGGCGGACAGAAGTCCTGTACAAGCTGCTCCTCAAGCAGGCCTTACTTAGAAAAAATGAGTTTTAGAGATTTCCACAGGGCTTTTGGCCTGTGCTAAACAATAAAATATGTCATTATAATTGTCATTGATGTAAGACAATGTAATATTTTCTTCACTCAGACTTAGGTGAAGCCAGGCATATACCTGTAATCTCAGCACTTGGGAAGCAGAGGCAGGCATATCTCTGTGAGTCCAAGGTGAGCCTAGTCTACATAGTGAGTTCCAGGCTAGCCAGAGCTACAGAGTAAGATCTTGCCTTAAAAAAACAAACAAAAATCAAACAAACAAACAAACAAAAAACTTAGGTGAAGCTGTAAAAATGAAAAGATGAGATTTTAGAAAATATGAAATAGTCACAAAAATTCTTCAGACTCAGTGACTTTAAGGTTTTGGTTATTTTTAAAATCATATTATCACAATATATTAAAATTGATGTTTATTTATTTATATAATTATTTGTGTGCATGCCTCTGTGTGTGTGTGTGTGTGTGTGTGTAAATGTGTGGGTACATGAATCCCACAGCTCACGTGTGGAAGTAAGAAGACAGCTTGTGGGATTCGATTCTCCCCTTCCGCCAAGTAGGGTCCCTGGATCAAACTCAGATCATCAGTGGAGACAATTGCCTTTACCCATTGGACCACACTCCACAATATCTTTGATATGTTTTTACTTTGTGCAAATATACACAATCACTTTTTTTATAGGACAGTACTTTATTATGACAGATGGAAGAAAGACTCTTTTAGAAAATATGCTTAAATTGGAATATTAAAATAATTTTCACAAGAGAACTTATTACTTACAACTCTATTGGCAATGACTTAATTGTCTCTATGTTGTTTTCCCTAATAAACTGAATATGCATGGATGGGAAGGGTAATTCAATGCAAATTATCATATCTAGATTAGAGGAAATGCTCAGCAATACTTGGTTGAATAAACAGATGATGAACTAATGACTATAACAAAGTTTCTATGTAACAAATATGTAAAAATAGTTACTGTAATTTTAAAACTTATTTATTTTTATTTTTATGTCTATGAGTGTTATGCACCCATGTCGTGCAGTGCCCTCAGAGGACAGAAGAGGGCATCACATCCCCTGGAACTGGAGTTACAGACAGTTGTTAGTCACCATGTGAGTGCTGGGATTTGAACACAGGTCTTCTGCAAAAACAGTCAGTGCCCTTAACTGCCAAGCCTGCTCTCCAGTCCTGTTATTTTAATTTTTAAAAAGATTTATTTTATTGATATGTATGTGCTTGTCACATGTGAGTGGGTACTCATGGGGGCCAGAAGAATGCTTTGATTCTCTGAAACTGGAGTTGCAAATAGTTGTGAGCTGCCCAAGGTGGGTACTGGGAGCCAAGCTGGGGTCCTCTGGAAGAGCATACACTACAAGCTGAATATGACAATATGGAGTTCCTCAGTTCAGACATTAAGGCAACCATATGTCTTAATTCAAAATGAATGGACAGGAGATAGTGTGAATGGCAGGACATAGTGTGGGATACAACATGGATTTGTGTGGGTAGGTGCTTAGAGACAGCATTTGGATAAAAAAAAATGTGGAATACATATAGGATGGGATACTGCTCAGCCTTAAAAAATACTTTCTGTCATTTGTGGCATTATAGATGGACCTGGAGAACATAACTCTAAGTGAAATAAAACCAAGCACAAATAGACTCACACCATATACTCTAACTTACAGAGAATTCAAAATAAACTCATGGAAGTAGAGAGTGAAATGGTGGTTACAACACAGGCTGGAAGAAGGGTGGGGGTACTGGTTAAAAAATACAAAAGCTCAGCCAAAAGGAATACTGTTTTTTTTTTTATTGGATCAGGGGAAGGAGTTCTATTAAATAGCATTATGAATATAGTTAACAAGGCACTGTATGCTTAAAGATCACTAAGAGAATCTGTGTCAAATACTCCTACAATAAATGTTAAGTATTTGAGTTGATGAATGTGTTATTTGGTTTGGCTTAATTATTCCATATCATATTCAAAAGTCATAACCTCACTTTGTTCCTCTTAAATTTATATAATTATAAACAATCATTTTGCAGTTAAAAAGAATGAGTTTGAGTGTAAAGACCTCCTCAGTCAAGGAAAAAAATAGAGTTCAGGACTGGAGAGATGGCTCAGCAGTTAAGAGCACTGGCTGCTCTTGCAGAGGACCCAGGTTTGATTACCAGCATCCATATGGCAGCTAACAACTGTCTGTAACTCTAATTCCAGGGCATCCCACACTCTCTTCTGACCTCCGTGGGCACTGCACAACATAGGTGCACTTACATAAATGCAGGAAATACACTCATACACACAAAAATAAAAACAGTAAAATATTAAAAAAGAAAAAACAGAGTTCACACAAGTAGATCTTCACACGAGAAGTGTTCAGGCAACATGCACTTTAGGAAGCGGAAAAGAAATGCTAGAACATTTCATTTACCTATTCTAATAAGTATTTTATAATGATATTTAAAATCAATTTCTTTTATAATAACAATAGCAAATTTCCAGAGCATTAGAATTTCTAATTAATGCATTATGAATTAATTGAGTTTAATTACCTGCCTTGTCAGTTCATATTTTGCATCATCATCTATGTTAAATGTCAATCACTTGAAAATCTGATAGTAGAAATCCTTTTGAATCAATGACCCAGCATTGTGTCGTATGAAATTATTTTGTATTACAAAACATTATAATTCAAAATAATATAACTAAACTCGAGGTCCAAAAGGTGAGATGTTGGGAACAAATACTCTTATGTAGTTTTCTGGTTTATATAAATGGAAACATTTAGGACAGGATTCATTGCAATATCAGAATAACACAGTTTATACTAAAGCCAATGCTACCATCAGAGCTGTAATGACTTCAACATTCCTTTCCGTAATAAACCTAATACTAATGTCTAGGTTTGCTGAATATACAATAGGTTTTGTGTTTTCTTACATATTAAATCTTAACAGTATCCAAGTTGAACATGAGAGGTCTTATGTAACAAGAAATTTTGTGCTATTGAGCATAGTATACAAAGCAATAAAGAGCATTTATGGATGATTAAATATTGAAGTGAAGTTGGAACATTCAATCTATTTCAAAACTCATTTAACGCAAACGTACTCTGGTAATATTATTGTACTTGAAGGGAACATTTTCATCGAGTGGAAATTTAATTTCTTTCTTCTCTGAGAATTTGGAATTTGTTAGACTGTCCATTACTGGCACAATTTTACAGCAGTACATAAAATGTACTTTTACATATTTGGTGATCTGAGTAACTTAAAAAATAACCCCGGGAAAAATTTATTACTATGAAGGCACATCCACTATAACTGATGAAAATCACAACAAATAAAAACTCAAAAAATCCTATTTTGAACTTATCATGAGGCTGATCTCTGTGCCCATTTTTAAGCCACCACCCTTTTTTATTTTATGATAGATTTTGTGACCAAGCACAAACTGGACTGATCAAATACAAATTAGCTCTTTTCAAACAAATGAGCATGGCAATTGCATTTGCAGGAAATAAAAATAAATTGAAGAGCTTAGCACTTTGAGGTTGACTTTGATGACTCCTTTTCCTCCCTTCTAGCTCCTCTAAGATTTTGCTTTATACCTAAATGAAATATCAGAATCGGGATGCTGAATACCAAAAAACAAGCGGCTGTAGTTTAGTCCTATAGGCTTCTTGTCAATTACTTCTAAATCGAAATAAGTTAAAAACATAATCAACAACATTTTAATTTCAGCAATTGCGAAGTATCGGCCTGGACATTTGCTGGCTCCGAGTCCAAATGGTATCATGAAGTACTGCAGCTTTTTTCCCCGTTTGAAAAAGTTTTTTTTCTTCTTACCATCTTCTAGGAAACGATCAAACCTAAATTCCTATAAAGAATAGTAGACAGCATTAAAATTTACATAAAATAATTTGAGTTAGGTCTAGGTTGCCGGCTCTCCCTGCCTGTCTTGTGGTGGGAGGATCCTCTCCCTCTGCAAACACAAGGAACTAAAACTTGATTTCATGCAAGTCATGCCTAAACTTTGGAAAAATTCAAAGGTTAACAAAGGAAACTCCTTCCACATATCCCAACACTCTTCCCTGTTCACATTTGTCTCGTCTTACTGCATCTTCTGTGCTATCAGTGACTACTGGAGACTGAGTAATTGACAAAGAAAAGAGGCTTATTTTGGCTCATGATTCTGAAGACTGAACAGTCCAAGAGTGTGATGTCAATGGGATCTTGCCATGCTCTCACCTCATTCTGGAAAACTGAAGGGCAAGTTGTTTCATTTGAAAGAGGCAAAATCAGAGAGGCTGTCTCCTGTTAAAACAATCCACTCTATCGTAACCAGTCTAGTTCTAAGAGAGTGATCAGTAATATGGTGAAGACCTTACCCCTTAGAAACCTATTCATCAGTTAAAGTCTCTACCTCCCAACACTGCCAACATGTCACTCAGATTTCAGCATGAATTTTGAAGGGACATACCAATACTCAAACCATAGTGCCACACTGAGCTTTTTAAGTACATAGACTACATGTCTGTTTCTGTTCTCTAAGATGGATCTTGCAAATGGATCCTTGTGATGCCAATTGTGGGTAGAAGGAGGCTCCATAGTGCTGCTGTTGCTGCCATTAAATAGTAAGTCTTGGCAGCCACAATTTGCTCCTGAGTATAGCGATGCATGGTGAATCTGGCATTCACTAAATAATGTGTGGAAAGAATGAGGTTCAGACAAAGCACTGGAAAGAACCTAAGTCACAAAACAAAATTTGCTTTTTAAATTTCACATATGTCATTTCTATTATCATGTACTCTGGGTTAATTCTAAAGACTCAGGCACCTCTAGTGTATTTTCATAGCAAAGCCCATGACTTACTACATAAAATTAAGTTACTGGTTTATTAGGGGAGTTGACCTGCAATCTTAATTCTGCTGTGCTACCAAAGGGTGATGGTATAACGCTCAGTGAGTACGGAGTGACCTTATTTCTTCCCATGGTGAATTAAAGCATTGATTAAATTAATGCTCATGGTTTACATGAAAACGATCAAGTATTTCCTGTAGTTGGAGCTCATTAGCATTAAACCTGTTCAGAACACAACTCCGATATAAACTACATCAAGTCAAACTCAAAGAAGTAGGTCAGATCCAACACAACTGAGGGTACAGTGAGTCCTATAGTGTGACTGGATTATGATTCCATCACAAATATTCCAATTATCCTTTTAAAATTCTTATTTACTTATTTATTTGTATTTTATGTGATTGGGTGTTTTGCCTGCCTGTATGTAAGTGCACACATGTCATGCTATGCCTAGAGAGGGCAGAAGAGGGTGTTTGTTTCTCTGAAACTGGACCTATGGACAGTTATTAACTGCAATGCAGGTGCTGGGTGGGGCCCAACCCTAAGTCCTCTGCAAGAGCAGCCAGTGAAATTAACAGCAGAGCCATCTTTCCAGGCCCCTGTTCTAATTATCATAATGGCAGTTTTGCTAAGGTCAGAGGATCACTGCCTTTAAGAGTACTAAGTTTACTTTACCCAGAATACCTAATTTGAGAAGTATTTGAGTTTGGAAATCTTTGGGCAGTCGCTATACCACCCTGCCACATGGCCCACCAACCTGCTTGTTACTACAATGATAACAGCAAAATTATTTAGTATTTTATAGTTATTTTATTTCCTGACAGGTTATACTTTGAACACTTTAGAATATAAGTATATTTTACTATAGTTCTGGGATGTATATCCAAAGAGATCTAACCAGGACTGGATTAAAAATATCTCCTTGTCTCTGTAGTAAGGGTCGCAGATACTCTCTGTGGACATATGCTGTTTGTGGAGGTGGAGGTATTATAGGGAACCCTCTCCTGGTAAACTTCTTCCAGTTCTGCCTACCAGAGCTTAGTGCTGATGCCTTCTCCTTCCTGCTGGTAAATTTAAGGAGCCTAGCACTCTTCCCTGCAGCTCCCTGCTGAGGCTAAATCAGCTTAAGCAAATTTTGTTATTTAACAAAATCCTAGAAGTGTTTCACTCTGCTATAGTTCTAGTGTTTGTGCCAGAAAATGCAGAAAAAGAAAAGTTAACATGTGTTATGACTTCATAGTGTCGGATAACATAAATAAGCCCCCAACTACCACACTCTTCAGGTTCTTCTCTTTGAAAAATCAATTGACTGCCTTCTTCAACTTCTAGTCAGACATTAATGTTACTCTAGACTTCTGCCGGTCTTTATTTAGTTTCCTCATAATATATATCTTAGAAATTTCTATCTGTGGTTTATTTGGTAAAACTACAAAGGAAACAACCAGTAGCTTTTTCTCTATGATCAACATTACGGGGGCATGAATGTATTTTTGAGTTACAATTTATTTTTAGTTTGTTCCACTGCCTATGCATCAACAACAAATGAATGTCAGGAAGGGCCTATGGCCTCTGTTAGAGAGTTACTTCAAGTTTTAGCTCCCAAAGGGAAGGTATATTATAATCTGACATGACCTATTTGGGATTATAGTAACACCAGACAGGGTCAGCAGGCTCAAATTGTACCTATTCCTTTGGTTGCACCTAAATTCAGTGTTTTTCATGCTGACTTAAATCCTCTGCACTGAACCCTGTGAGCTGACTTCATACTTAATAGAGGGGGAATCAAGTGTCTTGAGAACAGAAGAATCGGGAGAGGATGTGAATGGCATGGAACTTTCCCACTGTTCCTCTAATTGCTCTTTTGCCAGATGTTTTTGGAGGGTAGTCTAGGTTATACTCCTGGTAGTTGCATTCTCTTGGCCTCTGACTGACTTGAGCTTGGGAATATGAACCAGTCTGGCTGGTGCTATAGGGGTAAAATCTGTGTGTACTTCAAGGAGAAGTCTTCTTGAAAAGAAAGAAAAACAAAGAAAGGTTCATGTTCTTCTTCCCCTAGACCTCATCATGTGTCTGGATGATTTCTGCAATTGTTACAGCTAATCTAACACCAACATGAAGGTAGAACTAACACACAGAAGATAGCAAGTGAGGAAGTCTTTCAGGACTTGGAGTCAGCATGGTGTCTCAGTCCATCTCTGAATTTTCAAAGCCCCAACCCAATACTATTCTCATAGATTTTCCATATATGTTTGTTGAATTAATAAATACATGATATTAAAGTATGGTACATTCCCTATAGCCTAATAGTGTCACCAGGCCTCTCTACCCCTGAGCACAGGATAAATCTGCTCTACAGCTCTAGTTCTGGGTATTTTGGCAGAAAAGAAATCACTGTTTACTTTTGATTACTTGATACCAGTTGATATAATAACAGACATGGATTTAGGAAAGACCTCAGAAAAAATTTAAAAGCTACTTATTGTTAGGTAAGTAGTAGATTTTCTGAACTTTTGTGGATAGCAAGTCTATCTCCAAAGAGAAAAAGAGTCAAGAAGGGGTGTTCCCTTTGCAACATTACGGTATATGGTGTATGTCTTACCTACCTGTGTGTTCTCCTACATAGGCAAGAGGCACTCAATTGTGTGCTATCACAATAAGACAAGCAAACAATATTGAGGAAGAAAATAATTCTTAACACAGAAACTAGGCCAAATTAGGTATCACAGGCCTTTAATTCCAGCACTCGGGAGGCAGAGGCAAGCAGATCTCTGTGAGCTCAAGGCCAGCCTGATCTACATAGTGAGTTCCAGGACAGCTGGGGCTACAGGGAGACCCTGTCTCAAAAAGACACTCCCCCACAAAAAAAAAAAAATTACTTGCCCAAATTAGCTCTAAATATTTGCAAAGGCAGGGGGTTCAGAACTTTCCAGAGGTTCCATTTAGATACCTTCTCAGGTGTCCTTTTCTCACTGTTCTTACCATTCTTAATAGCATGCTATGCTTACACCTGAGCCATTGTTAACTTGATCTATTTATAGTCAGTGCATATTTCAGTGTGGACTTCTGTCCTGATTTTAAATTTTACCTGATGTACAGTTTTATTTTCAGTGCATTTATCCATCCTGAATTGTCTTATTCACTTTAGATAGATAGTATCTTGTGTATAGTGTGTGTGTGGGGCACTAGATCAAGTAGCTGCAAAATCCTTGAAATTTGAAGGTGGTAATACCATGGTGGCATGCAGCATAAAAAATTGAACAGGTAGCAGACAGAGGATAGCAAATTCTCAAAATTGTGGGTTGGAACTGTATATTTTAAAAGAGGAGATGAAGAAGACTATTCATGTGGAGTAATCTGGAATTTGCTAGGTAGACCAGTAAGGACAGGCACTTCCTGGAACAGAGATGCAGATACAAAAGGCCCTGAAATGTGAGGGAGAGGCATGGCTTGTTTTGAAATGTGATATTCCAGTGTCTTGGGAGCTCAGGCATTCCTTACTGTGCTGGGAGAACCCATGTTCTGCTGAGGCTCCAGAGTCTCTAAGTTTTCAAAGAGCTATTGAATCTAATTTAGAGCTAGTCATTCTAATATTTTTGACCTAACAACTATTGCCTGTTTTCTACAACTACATCCTAGTCTTTCCAATCAAAGTCTGGAAGGTATAAAAAAAACCCGTAGTGTGGAGTACAACTCTCTGATATACTCAAGGGCCAGTGATCTTGGTGACGAATGGACAAGGATACAATATTCTAGACTTATCCTTACTGCCAGTCCCTGGTGTTTTGGCATGGGCAACAGCCATATGAACCTTTATTGCATTTATTTATTGCCATCTGAAGTAGTTAAGAACCAAAGACCACCTTACAGTGGCAAGTGCTTAGTAAGTGCTTATAGAATGAATGACAATAGCTAGCCAGATCATATAAAGTGATTCTAGATCATATTTTTTAATGGTCTGTGCTAAGAGTAGCATTCTACAACTAATTTCAAGAAAATAATACCATGACAAAACTCAGTTAACTCTAACACAAGTCAGATATAATTGACTAATGCAAAATGTAGTAAATAATAGTGTCCATCAACTCAGGTTAGAGCTGCCCTAATGATTTTAAATCAATATTCAAAATATTTCAATTTTATTCTGCTACTAATTTAGTATAAGGCAAACTTTCTGATTACTGGTAAGATTGGTTATTTATTAGGTGAAGTTTGAGTAGTGTCATTCCACAGAAAAAACACAAAATTAAAACTCAATCTCGTCTCTCCTTCTCCGCATCTCCCTGTCTTTGTTCTCTTTTCCTTTCTTTTTCAGTCCCTTCCAGTATTGGCATGCTGCTCTGGCTGAGTTTGAACTTGCTAATAATATATATCAACCTCCGGAATGCTGGGGTTGCAGGTGTGCACCAAAACATCTGGATCAACATTTGTCATTTTTAATTTTTGTTTTCATTTTATATTTTATTTATTTCTATTTTTTATGTGTATGAGTGTATTGCTTGCATGTATGTGAGTGCACCCATGTCATGTAATGCATGCAGAAGTCAGAAGATGGCAGCAGAAACCCTGAAACCAGAGTTACAGATGGTTGTTAGCCACCATGTGGGTGCTGGAAATTGATCCCTGGTCTTCTGCAAGAGCAGTCAGTGCTCTTAACCACTGAGCCATCTCTCAAGCCCCATAGTATTTAATTTCTTAAAGTTCTCAATGAGATCTTTTTTTTTTTTTTTAATCATGGTGTAAAGAAGGTCAGAAATGGGAAAAGAAACATTCCTTAAAGTGAAAATCTGATGAACATTTCTTATTTGATGACAACTATGATGCTAATTTAATTATCATGACATGATAATACATAACAATTATTTGGAATAATCACAAAGGAAATAGTAAGCAGAAGTTAAGTGAAAAACTGTAGAGAGAAGTGTAACATTTTTAACATTTACAAATTTTCAGATATTAACTTCACTTGTTTTATTTGTTGGCTATGTACTAATGGCCGGAATTCTTTAATATCCATAAATGTGGAGATAAAGCTATATTGTCTATAGAAAGCTCCTTTACCCACAGACAGTGTTCATCCTATTCTCTAGCATCATTTATAAAATGCCTCTCCTTCTGAAACCCAGAAAAACCATATGTATATTACCCTATAGTAAGACACGTTACTGATTTAAACTTGTTTTTGAGGTCTATCTTCTTTTTAATTCCCCAAATTAAGTAATGTTACTGTAATTCAGGTTGACTGCAAAACATCTATCTTAAAAAATAGTTGTAAACGTGGCGAAGCTATGAAGTAAAGTACAGAAGTTTCCTTTTTTTTCCTAAAAGATTAAAAAAAAAGTCATGGTAAATGCAACATTGGCAGCAACGTTCATGTGAGGCACAAGCAGAATATAACTGCACTCAATTTGCATGCAGGGGGTGACTCTCTGAAGTGGTATTAAGGGATGAACCAGGGTGGATTAATTTCCAGTCTTTGATATTCATTAACTGCAGCGTCAGAAAAAAAAATACAAGGAGATGACACAATTACCCTGAAAGCTTCACCTATGAGTGGCAGCTTTACCATCTCAAGTTCATAGTGCCACGCTAATTAACCAATCAGAGACACATACCTTTAGCTAAAAGGGCTTAACTACTATTTGGGTCTAACTATACTGATGATGGTATTTGACTCTGGGAGAGTTAGCTCCACTTTGGAAATGCTTAGTAAAATAGATATCATTATTTAATTTCTATGCCATCTATCTATAGCTAGCCTTCCATGGTTTACAGCAATTCTTTGTTAAGGAGAACCTAATTTAATGCCTAAAGGTAGCGTGACCAAGCTAAAATGTTCATTTCATTTGAATTAAGTAGCATTTAGTCTTATCTGTATTTCTATACATAGGCCACACAATCTTTCATAGACAGATTCTTAGGAAATAATTCAGTAAAGACAAAAGCTTTCCTTTTGGAGAGAAAAACAGAAGTCATCAAGCTGCCTAAAAAGCTGTAAGAGAAAGAGAGAGGATGAACAGGAATGAGCTTGCACCATGAAGCAGCACGACCTGGCAAGGGGCTATTTACCTCTGGAGCTTCAAAGACTTCAGGGTCACAATGTACCACTGGAGGAAAGATGGCTACAAAGTCTCCCTTCCGCAGGCAGTATTTGTCAATCTCCAAATCCAGAGACATATCCTCTTCAACAAAACGAAAGACACTTGAAAACGATGACAATCGCAGAGCCTCCAGGATGGTGCTTTCTGTAGAAAATAAACAACAGCTCATTGTAGCATGAGTGCTCTTCAAAACCCTCTCAGTTGGCCACTGGGGCTCTTTCCCAATGACCTCATGTGGTAGAACAAGCTTTTCTTCCTTGCATCCATCAAGCACCAAGAGAAGGTCAATGTGACCATGAATATGGAGGATGAAGAGCCAAGTGCCTTTGACCCAACATGGTTTTGGGGACTCACAGGTAGAAGACAGGTATGCTGTGTTTGGGGCACAAATATTGTAAAATAAAACTGCATTCCTCTAACAGCACATGGCTGGTGGGTTATTTCACCAATCTTTAGACAAGTGATGCCTTTAAAGTCGGGTTTTAACTACTAAACAAGCACTTAGTTAATAAAGTAATTATAGTAGTACTTTCTGAGACAGCTTAAGACTTAAATTCTTTTATGCTAGCTGTAAATAAAATGAGTCAGCATTTGCTGAATAATTTTCAAAGGGAAATGTTTTTGTAGGATTCAGAAGGAAATCTATTTTTCTAAGCATCCAGGAGGAATAATGGCCACCATCATATCCTGGAAGATTCCAGAAGCCGAATGTCCTTGCTATCCCAGTGGCCTTCACCTTTTGCTCCTAGCACGACAGATTTTATGGCTAATTTCCGGCAATTTATTCTGGCAGTTTGAGGAGGAATTCCTTTGGGAATAATATGCATAATTTGCATAAATCATTCTGATAGCATGCATATCAGCGTGTAGCTCCTGTCTAGGTCTGCATCTTTGCCTTCATAATCAAAACTGACTATGTTTCCACCAGCGTGAATGGGTCCTAGAATATAAAGCTTGATTCGTTCTAATCAGCAATGTGAAAAGAGCTCCAAACGGAGTTTTTCTCCTTTCACATGATAACAAATGATTGTGTTTATAACTTGCAATTTAGAAACCACACACACATACACACACAGAGCTTAGTTTCTTCATGCTCAGCAAAGCTCTGGCACACTGAGTCCCCAGTTATTAGATTATTAAAGGCAGGCTCCTTAGGAAAGGGCAAAATAAAAGAATGCATATTATTCTAGTAAAATTTAAATCTATGTACAGCTTGCACGGGGACATGAAGTAGCTTTGGGTGCCTTCTCCCAGGAGATTTTTCCTTGAGCAGGCATTTGTCTAAAGAAATGAGGCTGCGGTCAGCCCCATGTGGGCAGTGTGGTGATTCAATGTGACGTACAGTGAGGCTGTGCATATTCTCTTGGACTGCCTTCATTATTATAATCAGGCAGAGTCAAATCGGTTTGCTGGTGATGAGTCCAGAAAAGAACTTTGGTTTTGGAACATGGACTCTACTGCAGATAGCCACAAGGCACCTGACACGACAGATTTCAGCTGGCAGGACACCAACAACCAACATTTCTATGGTGAAAAGCAAGAGCCGGCTTCCTACATCCTGCTGCTGGCCCTGTTGGCCTAACAACAGCACAGCATCATTTTAGTGTGTGGTATGAAATGGTAGCTGACATATGCCGTACTGCCATTCACCCAACAAGTCCATTAGGGGTGTGGGCAGAAGAAATACAGAAGCAAAATAATAGTGGGATGGCTGCTGCGACAGGGCAGGCATTTAACAGTCCGAATAACACAGTCACATCCGATTGGCTGATGTGCTCTTGGGAAGCATGGCAGCTTGTGCCCACTGCAGTATCACAAATGACAATTGGGCAAGCATATCCTATGCAGAAGTTAATCACAATAATGGAGCTCAAAGAGTGGCTCAGCAGTCAGATCATAAGTGACAAATCTGTTTTACCTTCCAGTACCAGTTATGTGTGCAAGACAAGGTTGGCTCTAGCTCTGAGTGATAATGCCGATAATCATTAGACGACAAAAGTAATGAGTTGCGTTATTATCAACAATGGAGCATGAAGCTTATGGGGTCTGCAGTACAACACAGAGACACAAAAGCCAGCAGCACTTCCACCAGCCCCAGAGTGAATGTGGGCAGAGCTTTATGTTGAGAAGAATGACAATGGCTCAATGAAAACACGGCGGCGTCTCCTTGCAGTTGTCATAGTTGAGCAGACACCAGCCAGGGCCACTGACAGACCAGCTGGGCCCTGGGAGGACTTCCATGCTACACCAGGAGGTACAGTAAATCATCCTGCATGGTACAGCAACATCTGCTTCTGTGCTAGTGCCGAACAAACAAGGCAATTTAAAACATACCAAGGGATAACCAAGCAACAAATGAACACGACCCTCGCTTTCCTCCCTTCTCACACACGGGGTGCTAAACTTCATTGTGCAAGCATTCCATGAAAGAGAAGCCAGGTTTTTATTTGATAAGGTGTTGTCAGAGATATTTTACATATTTTCAAAATGGAAAGAAAAAGCTTATAGTATTGTTATTCTTAGAATCTTCCCCCTTCCATCTCCATTTCTTTTATACCAAAGCTAGCACTCAGTTCTCAATTCGCTCTAGAATTAAAAAAAACAACTTTCCATATACTTATAAATATTCAGTCTTTAAACCTAATTTGCTATACTTAGTTCACATGCCTTCAAGCATTTGTCTTCCAATTTCCACTGAATAAATGCGTACTAATGAGAACTAGAGCAAGCTGCTGAGGCAAAGCTGGGTGACTTGGGTCTGGCCTGCCACCAGCTTGTGATAGGCGGGCAAATTGAGTTAAAATGAAAAGTCTTGTCAGCTGAAATTCAACATGGTAGCCAAACAGCAAGCTGTCAATCATCAAGCCAAAACAAGGGACTGTAGGTAATAAAAGGTCACTGTGAATCATTAGTGCACTTGGCTTTCATATGGAAGTTAATTTTAATTAAACATGATCTCTATCTGTAAATGTTTTATAAAACTTATTGTGCATAATAGATTGTTCATTTATGCCAACATTTAGCAGGTAATGGGACCCTCTAATTATTAGACTGTATTGTAGAAAATGCCTATCAAGAATGCAAATATTTTGGGGCTGAAATTTACACAAGGCATTGTAAGGTGCCAAAAAACCGTGGCTGTGGTTAAGATAAGGCTGCCTGCGTTTGTCAAGAACTGAGTTTTACTGACTAGCAAGATGATTGGATCACAAAATTTTGATGATGAACTCTATTCGTAGCTTGTACTATCTTGTTTACCTGGCTAGGGAAAGCAGGTTTCTTTTTACAAGATAAAACTTTTATGATTAAGGGTCCCTCCTAAGTAAGGAGCTGGGGCATGTGTTGAGCTCAGAGGTTTCACAATCTAACTAGAGGAAAATGGGAAGTGAAGGGAAATATTGGTAGGAAAACACTTTGTCTTTTGGAATAATCTGCCGATGATTTTCATCTGCAGATTCAAAGCACTAAAGCAGATCATGACAGTCAACAATGCTTGCTACAAAGCAAACACAAATAAGCACATCCGGGTTTCTGCCTCACACTTGGGCCATGTCTGTATATGTGGAATGAATGTACTGTGACATGGCCGGGCTGTTAATTTGGGTCATCTTAATGACTGGTGCAGGCTGGCCTGCCGTCTGATGAGCCCTGGTGATCGGTGGATAACAGTGATGGCAGGAGTGAAATGAACAGTCAGCCCTGTTGCAGTCACTGGGGCCGAACACATGGACAGTCTTAAAGAGAAGGTGGATAAGAACAGGGAAAAGGATGGACATGGCGATGGTGTGCTCTGGAAAGTGTGATGAAGCACAGTGAAGTCAGGATGCATATGCATGCACTGGGTATATATAGCTCCTCCAGACAGATGAGAAAGTAAATAAGAAATTGTGATAATTAATATATAATTTGAAGTAAAATAAATTTTTGGCTCAATGATTGTATATTTGAATAAAGTTAAAAATAAATCTGAATTGGTACAAATGCTTACCTTCACAGGGCATTGCAAAAACAGGTTTTGATTTCTGCAAAGTACGTACATTCATATGTTCGATAAATATTTAAGGTCCTACTCTGCTTAAAGCCCTGGGCCACAGTTGCTGAAGGAAAGAGGGATGCTCTATATGGATCTGACCTTCACTCATGTACCAAGCTACAGAGTTCAAACCTGGAAACTACATACGAACAGGCAGCTTCTAAGAGTCTACTTTGCATTTTTAATTACCTTTTAATTTATTTTGTTTGTGTGTGTGCATGTGCATACATGCCAGAAAACAACAGAAAACAACATCTAGGAGTCAGTCCTCTCCTTCTACCATGTGGGTTGTGAGGATCAAACTCAGGTTAACAAGCTTGGTGGCAGGCACCTTTACGAGATGAGACAACTTGCTGGCATATTAGCATTTTGATACTGCACAATATTTTTCCCATTTTTTGAGGTGCTAGGGATGAAACTCACAGCATGCACATACCAGTAAATGCTCAACCACTGAGCCACGGCCACAGTTCAAAGTGGGTTTTCCATGGTCACATTATTATGGAGTAACTTTTGGTAGCACTCTATACATCACCGATCTAGACCTCAATTTCTTTCTTCTTTCTGTCTTTTTCTTTTTCATAGACAGGGTCTTGCTTTGTAACCTAAGCTGGTCTTGAACTCAAGATTCTCCTGCCTTGACTGACTGATGTGGGGATTGTAGGTGCAGGACACCATGTTTGACTGACTGATGTGGCAAAATTACTGAATATATAAATTCAATTATGGTATTCTGAAAGTCTATTTTAGAAGAAAGTTATTTTCATACTGAAGTAAAAAATAATCTTTGATTTGCACTCTTTATAAAACATACAGGCAGAAAAAAAATCTAAAAGTTCCATACAACAACCCCCAAATATGTAAAGATAGCTATCAGGCTGTTTTGTTTTCTTCGTGGGTAGGTATTGAGGATCAAACCCAAGAAAACACTCTAACACTGAGCCACACCCCTGCCCATATCACATCATTTTCTATTTATGTGTCCCAGATGACACAATCTGAGTCTTTCGACATTCGAGGTAATTGCAGTGAACCAGTGTACCTCTTACGACATGCCAGAACTACAATAACTATTCTGGTTGGAAGAGCAATGGCACTCTCACTTTCTGTGTCCTCGACACTGTACTTCTATTGATGCTTCTTTCTTGGAAACAGATGAACAATAAAATTTAAAAAGAATCATACCACTTCCTCTTTGGAAGACGGTGCTATCCCAGAGATCACCAGATGCTCTGGATGTGTGAGAATAGCCCGGGATTGGTTAAAAAGATAACCAGCCCATTCCACCCCAATGAAATCAGAAGCACAGAATTAACTAAAACCATTAAATTAGGGTTGTTGAACCTTGTCCACATATTAGAATCACCTGGGAGCTTTTAGAGCCATAAGCCCTCACCCCAGAAAAAATAAAATCATAATCTCTGGGGACAGGACCATGGCTGAGTGTTTTTAAAGCTCTCCAGATGATTCCAATGAGCAATCAAGCTGAGAGGTACTGCTTTAAGCCTGGCTCTGCTAAACCACACATCTCCTCATCCCATTCCTTTGTGGTTTACTTTTAGGCCTCATACAATAATTTTACTTTAATTTGCACTAAAGTTGCCATTTAATCAGCTTATATTTCCATCATTCATTACCTTCTTAAAACTCTTAACTTTGTGTTAAAATGGAAAATTGATGATTACTGAAGCTAGAGGTGTTTACTGTTCCCTTAAAGTACAGATAAAATCTTTCTTTCCACTGTCTGTGTCTTATGTACCCCATTTTCCAGTTAGAAGTTTCTCACAAGAGGTTGGACATGTAGCTTAATGGTGAAGCATTTGCCTCGTATGTGGAGAGCCCTAGGTTCAATCCCCGTACTGCAAAAAGAGAAGAAAAAATTACTAGCATAGAATAGAATTTACAATTTCTCTGTTTCCTCATGAGAATATTTTGGTAAACTTCGCAATTGCCCTAATTATTTAGAATCTAATTTGTCAACTACACAATTATTTTATAATATTGATGAGACTTCAAAATAGTATGCATATGTGTGAAAAACATATCACAGAAATGTAAGACGCTAATAATAAAGGAAATTGTGGAATCTATGAGAACTCTACCTACTTCTTTTAGAACTTTTCTGTAAGACCAAAATTTACTTTAAAATGAGAAATTTACTTTAAAGAAATATGAGTAAGAATTTAATGGAAACCTATGCCTCTGTCCATATCCTCAAACCCCTTGTATTGGAGAACTAGTGAAACTTTGCTTATAAAAAGCAGTGGTCACTTCTAGGATACTTTTGCCTGTGGGAATGGTGATTGCCACCACGCATCATAGCAGTCTGGCATAATTTTAAGGGTTAACTACACTCCAGTTGCACTATTTGGATTATGGACAAAGCTATCCAGTAATCAGATGAAAATAATAATAATTAATCCCGGAGAACTGAATAAGTACTTAAGACAATGTCTGGCATGTGGTGAGATAATTGTTCATTTTGTTAGGTGGGGATGTAGCTCAGTGGTAGAGTACTTGCTTAACATGGGCTTAATCCTTGGATCTGTTAAAACAAAACAGAAAAAAAAAAAAAAACAAAAACAAAACATTATCACCCCTAGCATGCTATGATGACGTAAAAAACTTAGTCACTATCACAACCCAGCCCCCATTTCCTGATTTCCTCCACATGCACACTGTGGCAGCTGGTTTGGCAGAAACTGGATATAAAAAATCCTGTCCTCTAGGTAAGGACAATGAAAACAGATCCCAAGAATTCTAGGATTCAACATTTCTGACAAGGAAGGTGTAGTTATGGTCAGAGAATTGGAGTGAAGATTGTGCCTTTCTCATTCTGAGAATCTTGTCACCTGTAAAACCAATACGTAACAGCAACTGTAGGTGCTTAGAGCATGTTGGTGAAAATCACATGAAGTAGACTGCTTTGGAACATCTAAATCAATGTATTTGACACAGAATATATCTAGTGACTTTTAGTAGCTTTTGTTATGGGACCTTTCCTTTTAAGGTTTCTCTGTCTCCTCATTTCAACTGTTCACAGCAAGTTTAAAATTCCTTAATAAGATGTGGGTGTATGATCACCGTATGCTCATAATGCTGGAGTCATTATAATTTATGATTGTCTCTTTTTAAGAAAATGACAGATTTTGTCTAACCCCTGTTTCACAGAACCTTCTTTTATTCCGATATCTCTCACCATGTTCACAGCTCTGCTCAGTTTCAGGATATGTCACTGAACAAAACCAGGAACCTGGTTTATTTGAGGTGTTTGGAGGCTAAAACTCATTTCGTCCTATGTTTTCACTGGATTTCTGTTTGCTCTTTTGGGCGACAATGTAGGAAACTAGCACCCCTCTGGGGTAAGATAGATTTGAATATGCGGCCAGCATGATTGGGCTCATGCTGGAAAAGGAAAAAAACAGTACCAAGTCTGTATGAACATCCTGCAGGTCAAATATCATCAATAGATAGCATTATTGAGTCTATTATATCAAGATATTTACAGACCTTATTCATGTAGATTGTAAGTAGTATTCATCAAGATAATTTACAACGATTTGTCAGACTTTCGAGAGTGAGAACTTAATTGTGTTCATATTTCTATTTTTTAATCTTTTATTTAGGTAATAATTTTTCCTTTTTAATGTTATATTTGAAACCCGCAGCTCTATATCCCACTCCAGTTTTTTTTTCTGAAAAAAGTTAAAATTTCTTATTTTTCTTTCAGAGTTTCTCAAATTCCATCCTATCAGCACCTTTTACTTTTGAGACTTTTACCGCCAGCTAATACTTATCCCAACATTATCATATTAATAAGGTCAATGAATGCATGGAATCTAGTGGAGGGAACTATGGGGTGCAGATAAGGGAGGGACTCTAAATATGATTAATGTATGAAATGCACAAAAATTCAAGAATATATTGAAAAAAATTGATCTACTCCTATTTGTAGAGATCCTTACTAAACATTACTAAATACATAACTTTAGTGAGCTCATAATAAGCCGTATCTCTACTGATACAGAAATGTGCAAAAATGCAACATTATGTTTTCTTTGTCTAAAGTAAAAAAGGTTAGAGTGGTTTAAAAGAGAATCTCATAGAGAAAAGCATGAATCTATCATAGCTTCATGAGACCGATGATTATTTTAAATCTCTGAATTAACGCATAGGAGTCTACCTGCCCTTCTCAACACTGCACTGTAATCAATGTGCTGACAAGAAAATCTCTGCAAAGTGAGGATTTTTTTTTTCTGCACTAATATCAATAGGTTCCTTCTTGGTTAAGAAATGCACTATTTATTTAGTCACTGCAACTTTCTTCTTCATAATGATAAAAACTAAAGATACACTTTTAAAAATAAATTGTATCTACACGACACACAGCAATTAAAAATACCAGACTGGTGGAACTAACCTTGGGTGTTTAACAGACATACTTTGAGGTCTATAATAATTTGGTTAGAGGGACATAAAGGACACTTTTTGCTCCTTGCCCTCCTAGGTTGACTAGTTCCAGGGGACTATGAGCATCTCTC
>NW_008341879.1:190734-195430 GCF_000622305.1 Nannospalax galili | reverse complement strand
CAAAGAGACTCCCAGACAGTAACCCAACATAGAACTGGGAAAATGAACAGCAGACCCCAATCTTTTCTGAAGGAATATTGACAACTGATTGCTGCTAGATGAGGAACAGCTGACCTTCCTAAAATAAAGACCTCTAGATAGGCTGAATAGATTCACCGGATGGACAAGTAGTGGGGAACAGCTAGAGGTGCCAACAACACAGTGGACAGTAGCAGGGATGACAGAGTATAAGGGCTCTAGTGGAGGGAGGTAGGCTATGGGAGGGTGCCATCTGGGAAGTGGGTGTATAGATGAATAAGATGGTTTGGGATGTTCTGTGTGAGATACACAAAAAAAATCAACAAATTTTAAAAGATGAATTATATTTGAGGAAAAAGCATAAAATTTACATCATAATAATTAGTAGATGTGAAAAGCATTACCATTGAAATCTACCTGATTACTTTATATCCAAGCTCAGATGCCAAGGAGCTCAGAAATTAATCAACTGTCATTAGTAATAATCAGATATATAGAGATTAGAAATGCATGTGAAAACATCTTAATGTCAATTGCATTGAAAATGAATTTTTTTGTATGAAACTGTGTATTTTAATAATGAAATGGAGATCTTTTTAAAGGTTAAAACCTCATTTAATTTTATGTCTTATAGGGTTTATACTGAGTACAATATTGTATAACTGTAATAATTCAACTGTAAACCTAAAAATTTACAGCCAATTTTGAAAAAGATACATCTTAGCTCAGAAAATTGTTATTGAATATGTCAATGCTGTTGTAATGGAATGGTTCTTCTAAGTATGTGGTTATTAGATAAATAATAAACTGAAAAAAAAGAAAAAAATAAATTGTACTCAAAACACACAGAACACTTAATGTAAGGACACAAAATGGGTAAGCAACACACTCACACAATGTGGTACATTGTGAATGTTTAGTTGTGTCAATCTTGCTTTTCTAATATAGTTTTATGTTCTTTTAACATGGCAAAACTCATGATTGAACTAAAAATAAACACAGAGGTTATCTAGTGTGTGGTTGATCCATAAAAATTTACTTCAATCTGATTAAAACTTCTATTTTATGAAAGAATGTACATTCTTTTCCAGAAGGTAATGAGCATGATCATTTTAAGTTCTTATGATAAACAACACTGATCTCTGCTGGTCACCTAATCCACTGGAATCTGCTGGTCACTGAAAGTCTTGGTGGATTTCAACTCCCTGGAGATTCTATTGTTGTTATTCATTGGCTGATCATGGGAGAGCTGTGAATTTATGAGGACTCTAGGGATGAGAGTTTTCTAAGTCTAGCTAGACTTAAATGTTCCTAAATTACAGCTCTAGAATTTGCCATTTCTTCTGATCAAATATACTCAAGCACTTCTGGTTTTTAAGATTTTATTTTAAAATTATGTATATGTCTGTGTATAGAGATGAGCACATGAGTGTAGGTGCCCATGGAGGCCAGAGGCATCAAATCCCTTAGGAGTTGGAATGGTTATGAGCCAGCTGACACGGTTGCTAGGAATTGAACTACAGTCCTCTAGAAGAACAATGTTCTTAACTGCCAACTCATCTCTCCAGTCCCCAAGCATTTCTGTTTTAATACCACACTTTAAAAATATTTTCTTTCAAAGACAAGATGTTGGAAGTAAAAAGAAAGTTGATGCATTTCAACTAAATCTCTAAGAGTAATAATTTTTTACAGAATACAAAAACATATTCTTTGGAGTTCATTTGCATTATTTCTTAGTATGTACGATCTAATTCCTAAGATGCAAGGGTAATTAATTATCTACGTATATGGAAAATGCAACCAAGATCTTCAAAGACACTAAATCTTCTACTCAGAAAACATATGCATTCAAGTATAGGTAATGACCCAGATTTTCCACATATTTTGTGTATTTATTTCCTAACAATTTTGCAAAGAAAAAAAAAAGAATTTTGTTATTTGATAATCTTGGGATTATTTTCTTTCTTCAACTCCTCTGATAATACTTCTTTTATAATACACACTAAAGATGGCAAATTATAGCCAACATAATTTTCATAAGTGGTTGCCAGTCTAAGGCATAGCTTCTGCTGTTGCCCCTGATAGGTCATAGCCTGATCCATGGGATTGAGCTTATTAACACTTGTGCCATTCTTAGAGCCATGGAGGACCTTAACTCTCAGAAGTTGCCATCAAAGAGCCATCAGAGTGTATTTTAAGCATAAAATATTTAGGCCAACACCAGCTAAAGTGCTAGCCTTATTGTCAAAAAACCAAGGCAACAGAAGCTATATAAGTAATGCATTTTTCCAAAGAGACTTAGAGCCTTATATCCTGAAGAATAACCACAGGATGAAATGTGAACACAGGGGATTTGCATATATCATATATCAACATGGAATTTAATTTTGGGAGTGTAATTCACTACAAAATGGTAACAGACTGCCTTCTCAAAATCAAGAAAAGAACATGCAATTACTGCAAATGAAGAGCTCAGGTGAGGTATACAGGTCTATGAGTAAAAACCAAAAGGGGGGGGGAGAGAGAGAGAGAGCGAGAGCAAGAGCGAGAGAGAGAGAGAGAGAGAGAGAGAGAGAGAGACTGATGCCTTCCAATTGAGAGAGAGAGAGAGAGAGAGAGAGAGAGAGAGAGAGAGAGAGAGAGAGAGAGAGAAAGACCCTGTCCTAGGCTTTCAGGTATATTTGCAATACTGATCACTTTTATTTCATAAGGCAATGAACGTTTTTCAGAATAGCAGTGTTTTAAATGGAGCAGTTTGTAGCTGGTTTTTATACCTTCTTTCTCCCTCCCTTCCTCTCTCCTTACCTTCTTCTGTCTCCTCTCTCCCCTCCCTTCCCCTCCCTTCCCCTCCCTCCCTCCCTCCCTTCCTCCCTTCCTTCTCTTTCCTTCCTCTTATTTGAATGTGCTTAAACCATGAACTTAGAGTGAAAATGGTTTTTACTATAATTTTAAGAGCTTTATGCTCCAAACTATACAAACACCCTGATCTGTGTCTGAAATACAGACACCATTTAATAAAGACACCATTAAAGGAAGAATAAATACATTTTGTACACAATTTGTTCTGCTAAAATACTTTCTTGTTCAATCCCCTACTCCTTTTTTTTGTCAAGATAGTTCAGCAGTATTTGGAAAATATTGGCAGTCCAACAGATGCTCAGAATCAGATGATTTAATAGGTATAAACTTTATTCCCAAATAATTGCAAAGCCTTGGTTTAGCCCTTTTACCTTGCATAGTTAATTACCCAGGCTTCAGTATTTACATGCAATGAGAATATCTACAGCTATAAACTACATAATTTATAATTGATGTAAATGGGTGTTATTATGTCAATTAAGCAGCTGTGTCCTCCACCTCTTGGTAAACAGCTATGAGTGATAAACTGAGTTTGCAGAGAGTTACCTTCTTCTCTTCATAACAGATAAAAATAAATTACCTAGGCAGACCAGGCTGTCCAATTGTTCTCTGTCGAAGCAGAGAGAAAGTCCAGGCCCTATCTTTTGACCTGTTGACTGCAGCAAGCCTTCAACTTCGTCACGCAGTACTTTCATGACTTCTGGGTACTGCAGAAGATAATACATTGTCCAGAACATAGCTGGAATAGTGTTTGCCACAGAAGCCCAGAGCAAGCCAAGATGATGTGCTGGGAGAAAATAAGTGAAAAGGAAGATTAATAGCGTTTATTACACTGATTAGATTTGCAGTGTGCTAATTAAAAGATGTTAGGACACAGACCCAGCCAAGGATCAGTGCATACTAATGAGAACCAATAGGCTTCTGAAGTCTAATTTCCTGCTTAATGAGAATAGTTTAAAATGTAATGTGTGTGGGGGGGGGCAGGAAGGTGGGGGATAAGAGTAAATGCCACTTAGTTATACTCTTTCTCATTATCATCATTAAGTATCTTGTTTTACCACCTCAGCAAAAAAAAAAAAAAAAAATCAATTATCACAGAGGGTTGAGGGTTGTTTCAGAGTAAAACATTTTATCATTAGCCAATTAGAAAAAGCATAAAAAAATTTCAAGGTCGCCATTTTGTCTTTTTATTTCAAAGGTCTAATATAAATTATTTTATTTTAGGCAAGTGATCATTCAGAAGTTTCTTACCTCCTATTTCAAAGTCCTCAACCCTATAATATTTCTCCAGGATATCTTGCCTCCTGTGAACAATTTCTGAGGATCCTTGTAGCGTAGTTAATTTTTCTGATGTCAAACATTTTATAAGTTTCTTCCGTATGGATTTTACATTTCCTAGAAACTGAATGGGTATGTCAGATACCAAGTATGGGAACTTGTCATCAAATTTAAAAAAATCATCTCTTAGGTCACCAATTATTTTTTCCCTGTCACCAGCAAGGATTTTTCCATATATGGTTGTAAATGTGGTCTCAAATACCAATGAACTGATGAATGGAAACATTCTTTCTGTTTTCCAATTTGTAGTTTTTAGTAGCTTGGACTCAAATATTTGGTTTAGAATCTGGATCATGTTTTCCAAGAGACTATCCAAAGCTTTGCCTTGTAAAAGATGAAAGGCCCCGTGAATATCTTCTCCCAAGTCCTCATCAGTCATCATCTTCTTGACAGTGAAAACTTTAGCTGATATTCTTTTACTAAACTTACGAAAGCTTAATTGTTTGGGGTTTTTCACTATAAATTGGAAGAGGAAAGGGTC
>NW_008341879.1:177873-190688 GCF_000622305.1 Nannospalax galili | reverse complement strand
AAAAAAAAGAATATAGTTAATTTGGTAGCAGACAAAAACACATACCTTAAGTTTGAAAATATTTAAATCAAAATTAGAAAGACTTTATTAAGAACTTAATAGTTGTATTAAACAACTTTGTTAAAAAGTAATTCCATTCAAAGACTACTGTATTACCTTAGAAATGGCTGATCATGTGAAAATCCTAGAAGCTTGAAGATAAATTTTCTGAAGATCTAAATGACCATTTGCATGATAGCTTACACTGTCAATTTTTAAATTTTAACTAACACACACATTTTAAAAGTGCTTAAAATACTCTGATGTAAGCACTTTTCAGTTTTCACAGAAGAACAAACAAAATAGCAAAATAATAAGATGCCATTCCACACTTGATAAAGAGCTTTTTCGTATTTGATGTCATCTTAACCCTTAGATAAAAAATTTTAACACAAATGATAATGTCTTCACAAATAAGCATCTAATTCACATAAACCTCTAATTCAATACCAGCAAGACATCGTAATTCCAGCATTTTCATTTTCAGAAATGAGGAAAATAGTGGCTCAAGAGATTGGGGAGGACATGTCGAATACTAACATGGCTGACGCAGGATTCCAGACTAGAACAAATCCATTTAACCATGCATCTATTCACTCCATATTTATTGAGATCTAAACCTTTGGTCATGTGCTTTTCCCTTCAAGATATGAAGCTGTCAGGAAGTCACTGCACAGCTGCTATGCAAACAACACGGAAGAGCAGCAGACAGGAGACTTCGCTTTTGCCTTCTCAAAGTGTCAAGAAAGGATCCTTGAGCAGATGATACTTAATTTTTCCTTCTAACAGTGCTGTTCAAATTTGAAGCACTTGTTAAAAATACATAGATTCTGATTCATAATACTTGGAGGTGAGGTTTATAATCCCCCCCCTTTTTTTTTGCAAGGGCCTCAAGTGAGTCTTATAAAGAGGAATCTTGAAGAACCCATCTTACTATGGTCTTGTCTCTCAAAACTGGTAAGACCTTGCAGAGTTCCCAGCCCCACTTGGGCAATCATCAGCTCAGAGAGCTGGGGAAGGTTGAGTGGTAGAGCCTGGACAAGATCTCACTATGCACCCTACTTGCCTTCACTCATTTCAGGTTTCTTCTCACTAGAGTTCTGCTTTAGGATTCCTTCTGATTAGAAATATCATACAAGAAGATACAATAATCACATTTAGTAAGTCTCTCTTCTAAAAACACATTTTACATTAGATGATCCTACAACTTTAACGTCCAGCTGTTTGTTGTCTGTACCTCATAACCTATGTGTGTGTACACCTTTCTTCCATGAAAAAGTCCACTTACTATTTATGGTAACTCCAAAGCCATTAAAAAAACCAATTTGGTATAAGATATTTAAGATAACGTTTCTGAATAATTTTCAAACAAATCTTAGAAGTAGGATGAATACAATTTTACTTTATGATTTTAAAATACAGCTTAAGGATTTACTGTATATGTGAATATATGTGTTATGATTTATTTTTCTTAAAATGAGTTTTATCTACTCCCATTTTTCCTTGATTCATTCAAAACATCACTTGAGGAGTGGGGAATTCCGGAAGTGGCTACTCACTGGTCAGCACTGAAGCTGTCTTCTACAAAGTAAGAAGGATTTTGTTTTCATGACTTCTTTGTTTTGCCATGGGGAGCACACAAAGGAATGTACTAGATTTGGACACTTTAAATCACATACTTTACCATCATAGCGTAGTTATATAAAATTGCTAGCATCTGCCTGACAAATCATTGGGAAAATAAAATCAGTTCTCTCATTTTACAAAAAAGGTAATTTTAGACAAATCTGTGTATTTTCACAGGTGATGATTCATACTTTTCTCCTTCATTAAATGGGCAGATTTTGGTAAATATTTATAGGATTACTATAAATTAGTATCTAAAGTTTGGAGAGTGTATGAAAGGTTTAATTTTTTAAAGATAATCTTTGGGAAGCTGGAGAGATGGCTCGGGGATTAAGAACACCGGCTGCTTTTGCAGAGAACTCAGGTTTGATAGTCAGCACCCACATGGCGGCTAACAACGCCTGTTCCAGGGGATTTAACACCTCTTCTGGCCTCCTCAGTTATTTCGGGACACTGGTGCAATTACACATATGCTGGCAATACACTCATACACATGAAATAAAAATAATAAATAAAATATTTATAAAAAATAAATAGATAAAGTCCAAAAAATCTTTGGAGATTTTTGAAATTTTTCCTACCAATTTTCCACATTCATCTAAATTTAAGTAGAAAAACAAAAATGTATTGAAACTTGATAGCATTAACTACCTGTGACTTGGCTTCTTGAAGCAGAGACTACATGTACTTTAGATTTTTGTTTTATCTACAAGTTATTAGAAATATACACATGCTCATCATTTCTTTCTCATTCCTCTCCCTCCTCCTATTTGTCCTCTCTCTCTCTCTATCCTCTTCTTTTCTTTCTCCCTTTCTTTTTACCTTTCTCCCATGAGAAAAAATTGTGAGGTTTATTTCAAACAAAATATAAATGGTAGATTTGGAAAAATTGGTTCAGGTTCAGGTCAGCAACCAATTACTAATATGTCGTGAATTTTATTTGTTATTTATTTATTCATTATGGTGTGTGTGTGTGTGTGTGTGTGTGTGTGTAAATGTGCATGGGTGTGGATGTGCCACAGCATGACTATGGAGATCAATTTCCCGCCTTCCACTTGGTTGAGGCGGCTTCTCTCTTGTGGCTTCTGCTGTTGTGGGTGAACTGGCCCATGAGCTTCCAGGCTGTTTTCCCGTCTTTGCCTTCCATTTTGCTGTAGGAATGCTGAAAGTACAGATATAACACTGCAACCAGTGTTTTTTTTTAAATGTGGATTCTGAGGATCTAGCTCCCAACTTGGTAGTCATGCTTCTGTGGCTACTGCTTCACTCTCTGAGCCATCTCCCAGGCCCTCAGTAATATACATTGTAAAGTATATTTTTGTCCTAGAGTTTTTTTTTTTTTTTTTTTTTTTTTTTTTTTGTGTGTGTGTGTGTACAGGTGTGGGGGCATTTGGAAGACAGGGGTCAATGTTAGGTCTTATTTTTTGAGACGGGATTTCTCAGTGGATCAGAAACTCATCAGCACAGCTAGTGAGGTGGTCAGTGAGCTGCATGAGAAACACCTGTCTCTATACCCACAGCGCTGGGATTACAGTCACACTCCTCCTCATCTTTTACTTGGGTGCAGGAATCCAAACTCCAGAACTTATACTCTACCAACCGAGCCATCTCCCATCCCCTGTGTTGAGTTTTTTTAAAGACCCACCATTGAAAAGCTCGAAGTAATTTGAATATAACATTCTAAATCCTTACTCTTCTAAATCCTCACTCTTCTAAGGGCTCTTTTCACTCTAAGATCTGTATTTTCTCTTGGTTGTTCTATTTTACATTTTCTTCCACATCACGGCACTGCCTTCCAACTTCAATCTTTCTGATTGAGGTGTGGATTACTTTGAAACTAGACATTTTGGTTTCCTGGATTTTACTTTTCAAATAGGTTTGGAAGTACTAATAACCCTGGAGATGTTAGCTGGCTTTCCAACTTTTAATCTTCAGTATAAACAATTTAGGCTAAGTTTTCCAAAATTAATATTAATTTAAACCATCTGTCCACCATCTGCTAATGTGAGATGCAAAACCAGAGTTTCTTTGTGATCCTTAATCAGACAGGAAAACACATATACATTTATAAAATGAATTCAAATTTCCTAACAAAGGAATTTTTCTGAAAAGTTATCGTGAAGGCTATAAATGCTTAGAGAGAATTAACTTTTACTTGGTGTGATTTTATGCAAATGAGTGCCAAGTGTCAACAGGCATGCTGCCTAGTTCACAAAGACCCTGATGTAGAAACAATATCTTTTGCTATATTTTCAAAAGAGAGGATGCTGTCAGCAGTGGCTGTAAAATATTGATTTAAAGAATATTAGAGTTAGCATTTGTTTAAAATGTAAATGTAAAAATGAGACCCATGTCTGCAAAACTACAATATAAAATCATCTTTCTGCCCATTCAATTTGAAATGGGGCCAACAATTTTAGTACCTTTCTTGCCAATTATTTCATTCCTTTTCCTTTTGTGGAGCTTGCTGGCATTTTAAAGATACTAATTCCAGCATTCCTTGGTCACCCATACACAATGATTTATCAGCTCAATGATCTTTTCTCTTTCTTCAGATTATTTCCTTAAGAAGGTAAAATTATATGATTCAAAATAGTTTATGAGAGAGTTTTTAGAAAATTCAGCTAATCACCTTGAAGTCTTACACAGAAGAAGTCATAATTGCTAAGTGTTTGCTGTATTCATGTTGGAGTTGTGTCACATAGTTGGAACCCTTGGGAATTCCGGTCAACTGTTTAGCTCTTGTTGGATAGGTGTGTTCCCTGAAAGAACTAGCACTGAACCCTAAGAAACTCTGCAGGCAGAGAGGGTCACCCTCCCACCCAATTGGTCAGCTTCAGTTGCATGAGGGGGCGGGTCTAAGGACAGAGGAAGCTGGGAAGGCGAGAAAGTCACCACCTTGGCTGGTGCTCAGGAAGCATGCATCTTGAAAGCACAGCTGAGATGTGGGGGAAAGAGCCCAGGGGTGTCCATGCCTTTGTAAATGCGGACAGCATAAACTTTGTTGGCAAGCCCAAATAAATTTCTTTATTCCCCAAACTGTAGCTTAGAGGGACATTGTGTGGGTTTTGTCCTTTGGTTGTAAAGACAGTGTGGGGCCTGGGAGCTAAGAAGGGCACAGTGCTCCTCACAGAGGGCCTGACAGCGGAGAGAGCAAGCAAGGGCCTCCCAGGAGAGAATCTGGCTTTACAGCTCTTTAGAACATAACTACTCAGTTGATAAAAATGAGAAAAGAATGATCTCAAAGAAATTTTCAATTGTTATAAGATTTTAAAAATTCTTTTTGACCTTTTTTGAGACAGGGTTTCCCTGCAGCCCCAGCTGGATTTTGCTGTATAGACCAGGCTGCCCTCGAGCTCACAGAGATCTGTCTGCCTCTGCCTCCCCAGTGCTAGGACTAAAGGTGTGTGCCACCAAGCACAGCTTATAAGTATAAGATTTTGATCTCTGTGTTTAGATAGTTCTTCAGCAGATTCTGTTTTGAATCTTGGGCTGTAAGCACTAGTTGAGGTGGGGATAGGTGTCAACTTTTATTTGAGGAGAGTGACCACCTTTGTGTACTCCCCTTCCTATTAGGGAGATTTTTCTAGCTGTTGGCAATGATGGGCAGTGGAGCTTCTCTGTGGTGACACTTAGGGAAAATGGTTCTGCTGCACTAACAAAAAACCAATTAGAAAACTATTTTCTGCGACAGGTCACGAATTTACATGTTTCTCATGGAAAGATGTACCTTTTAATTTCTTTATTAAGGTGACATTTGTGTCCCTTGGGACTTCAGGGAATGACATTCATCCCTCATGAACACACACTGAAGTCACGTGATGGGGCAAGGCTGGACGTCTCTGCCCTTCATTTTCTAAATGAGCGACTTTGCAAACTGATCATCAGAACTCTGCACTTGATCTCAGCCAAAAGGCCGAGAAGTGATCATCAGAACCCAGTATATGCAGAGGTATTCTTGATACCCATTTATACACACTCATCTGAGAACTGAAAGAGAAGAAGTAGTATCTATTCAGTTGTTTGCAGTTGTGGTTGTTTACTGTTAAGACAAAAATATAGTCATGGCTAAAGTATTTAAAGAGTAGATATTCAGTAAGTTTCTCAGAATTTAAGTTTAAGATATGTAAGCATAGATTAGTTTGTGTGTGTGTGTGTGTGTGTGTGTGTGTGTGTGTGTGTGTAGAGGCTAGAGATCAAACTCAGTTGTTTTTTGGGTGTCTTCCTCCACATTTTTTGAGACAGAGTTTCTCACTAGGTTTAGGGCTGATTTACTTTATCAACTGAGCTATCTCTCCAATTCTTATTTGTTTGTTTGTTTATAAATACTGGATCTTGATATATAGTTCTGGCTGGCCTTGAGCTTGAGACTCTATTGCCTCAATCTCCTAAATGCTCAAATTATATGTTCAGGCCGCTACACTTAGATTGGTACTTTTTAGAAAAGTGAGTAAAATCATTCAAACATTCTACAAGTTTCTCTTGAATCTTGTTAGGTAAATTTGTAAAATGTATTAAAAAGAGAAAGCTGAATAATTTTAATAAATTTTGTATTGGTCATTGGAACCAAGATTAAATTTTTTAGAGTGATTTTTTAAAGCAAGAATACAGCTTTAGTTTAGCCCCAAGCTCTCTTAGAGAAAAGCACTGGGTTCACCCTTTATCAACCTAATAGTATTTCATTAGCTCTAGGGTATTAGGAATTTTTCCCTTCAAACATTTATGGTGAATCAATCAGTTCAGAGCTCCTCCGGGACTAAATGTTGGTGATAGAGGTGCTAACAGAATAATGAAGGCAGACAGACCAGTGAATTAGCAGTAAATCTCTGATGCAGTAAATGCAATGACAGCAGTGATACTGGGAATAATTGGGCCCTGGTAACAAGGTTCCGAATGTTCGATGGATGATAAGTTCAGGAAAGGATCTGAGGAGGAAGTAATTTGTAACTATGACCCCAAAAGATGATTCTGTGTCAATCAGGTGAGAACAGAGTTCTGGCAGAAAGAAAAGTAAGAGAAGGCACAAAGGTACAAAGGCCATGATGTGTGGGGGGGAAGGTTCCAGCAGCATGGCATATTAATGACACACTAAGTACAAGGTCAGTAGTGACAAAGAGTGGGCCTGGAGATGTGTGGTGATTAGACTGGGATGGATGACTTGGGAAGACCAGATTATATGCTAAATTCATTTTCAAAAATCGAATTTTTCATTTCCATTTTTCTGAAATTAGAATTCATGTAGTTATTGTTAGAAGAGGCTGGCCAGCTGCCAGACAAAAGTAAGCTCTAATAAAACTAATACTGCCTGTTCATTGGAGAACTAACCACGTTGATGAGTTATTTGAGTTGGATTCCTAGTCTTTTGTTATACAAATATTACATTAAAATGATAGCACTGAAATTAAACAACTGAATGTATAATGGGTTACCTTTGATCCCCAGGAAAGTAACAATGGGCAGAAGACATTACTGGCCCTCTAGGAATAGAAGACAAACCCCTATGGCTAGTTGGAGAAAGATATAAGGGGTGGACATGAGAAAGAGACATGCAGAGATGTGGTCCAGATAAAGAAACTCAGTCAACAGATGAAACTAAAGTGCCAGTTTCAAAAATAGCTAGGGGCAACAGTGTGCTTCAGGAAGAAAGGAGAGATCAGCAAGTTACCAGGCAGAAATGGCTGGTAAGGCTAAGGCTGATGCGTGGATGACCAGGTATGACTGAAGGAGGGTACAGACTGGGTACCATGAGGGGAACTCCAGGAGATGAGTTACTGAAGACAATAAATGCAGGTGGCTTTCTAGAAATACTTAGGAGGTGGGAGGAGAGAAGGAGAAAGGGGGGAGGGAGAAATAATTGTAAACAATCAGAAAATCAGAATTCAACATAGTTATAAACTAATGGCAAAAACCCCAAAAGGAAAACATGGAGATACAGGTATGAGAAGAAGGAATTACGACACAGTAGGGAGAGCCGTGAAGATAGGGAGTGGACTCTCTTCTTCTAGAGCATTTTAGAGTTTGAACTGCAGTGAACATTTTATAGCATGGAAATATGTTGTAGAACAGTGTTTGCAGAGGCAGGGGAGGAAGAATGAGCATGTGGAGTCTTGAGATGAGTTGTGCAGATATTCTTTATGGTACTGTAATGGTGGGCACGTGACATAGGCATATATGAAAAGCGAAAGAGCAACACAAAAAGTAGAGCATAATGCAAGCGGTGGACTTTAAGTAATGTACCCACACTGGCACATTGGTGGTAATAATCATGCCATACTGAGATGTGATGCTATCAACTGGGACACTGTGATCAATGGAGAGCATGTGAGAGCTCTGAGCTATCTGTTGAAATTTCTCATACACTTAAAACTGCTATAAACATAGAAACATCAATGAAAATACATTCAAGCTCTTTGTAAAAAAACTCTTCTTAAATAATCTAAGCCAACCCAAAGCAAGGTGACAAGTGAGAAAGCAGAGTAGCTTCTTCAGAAAGAAGTATCAGTGGGCTCTGTACTCTGTGATATATGGTCACCACTACACTAAACAGGCATTCACAGATGATATAATGGTAGGTGAGTGTGTGACATTTTGCCTATGGAAAAATATAAAGATGTTAAACACCAAGCAAGAGATTCTGAAACATGTAAAGTACTCAGCAGCATTCCTTACCCCCAAGTAGAAGAGTGAAAATGTCACCATACTTTCTCTGAAGAGTTTTCATTAAATTTAATGGATCCTTTTGGAATTTCAGGGCCATACCAAGATAAGGAAGCCAACCTTTTATCAAGGGAGGCTCTCCAGGTCGCCTATAAGAGAAAAAAATATCAAAGAAAAATCAAATCATTTCTATTTTAACATACATGGATTATTTATCTCATCTATAAATAAATTGCTTGAATTGCATGGCTTCTTTCTGTTTCCCTAGTCAATGATTCTTATGAGATCACAAATATGTGTTTATGGAACTGCTCCAACATGTGTGGATATGGGGTAGGCCGTTCAGTTCACAACTTTTGTTGAACAGTTTTTGAGATATTTTGTGTTGTCAGGCTTTAATGGCCACTTGACAGCTAAGTCACAGCCTACAGTATTTATCACAGGTTCAATTTCCTATTATGAAATCACCAGGAAATCTCTAGGACACCAAATGAACTATTTAATAGAATTTATTCTGCAAAACTGTCAGTTTGGTACACTGCGGATAAAATGTTAACTCTCTAACATTTAGTCTTTTGAAAGTCATATTATAAATGCTACCTGTTATATCTAGTCAGAGCTAAACTTAGTTTTGACATCATTTGGTTGACTGTTAGGTACTTGGAAAGGTGCTATTGGCTAGGTTTAATAAAATCTAATTAAACTACTTGTAACATATTTCAGTTGTTGATAATTTCATTTCAAAGTAGTGTATGAACCCACTCAAACTAACTCCATCTCATTTTAAGCTCCAATTTATGCATAGGCATTTATATTTTCCATTAATATAAGGTATGAGTAAATTAAATTTTAACAAAACACTAAAGCTATAGGGGAATGACGTACTATGGGACTTGAAGGTTTTCAAAACACCTAAGTGCATTTAGCACATTAAATGGAGGTATGTTCTTTACAAAGAACAAGTTATTTTATTTACAGTGCATTTTTTTTTCTTTTTTACTGATTTGATCAGTGAGAGCTTAAATAGATGGAACCTTGGAGGCTTTGGTGTCATCTTTCATTTTAAGGATCTCAGCTTTTAGATGTCAAGACACATGCTTAGGGACTGGAGAGATGGCTCAGCAGTTAAGAACACTGGCTGCTCCTGCAGAGGACCCAGGTTCAGTTCCCAGCACCCACATAGCACCTAACAACCATGTGTAGCTCCAGTTCCAGGGGATCTGATGCCCTCTTCTGACTAGGGCATTGCAAAAATCCAGCATAGTAGATTGCTGCTTGAACTGATAAACATACTCAGTAACTGACTAGAATGAATTCTAGAGTTCTTGTGATCTGGGTGTGAGGTGTCAGACAGTTTAGCTGCCAAAGTAAAGCTCTTCGTTTTCAGAAGTCAATTAAACTGGAATTACATAATTAGAATAGAGAGAATAAATTTTTTGGAAAAATATATTTTATGGCTTCCCTACAGCCTGAGAAACTCTAATCTCCCTGACCCCACATCCTGCTCTCCTTCTAGCTTTGGGCGCAGTCCTATTTTTTCTCTCAGCATCCCAGATCTCTGGACTACCCTGTTAGTCCAGACTGCCCATTGAGTCCTGATCAGCTCGAAGTTTCAGTCTATTTTCTGAGAGCCTTCACAGGCTGTACCCACCCCCAACTCGCTTTTGCACTCCTAGATCAGACTTCTACTTGGCTCCCCCTCAACTTGTCTTGCATTCCCTAGACTAGCCTTCTTCCCTATAAGTCTGATCCCTCCCACTGGGCCTTGACTTCCCTACAGTCTGAGCAACTCCAATCTCCCTGACCCCACACCTTTTCCTTATAGCCTTGGGCACAGGCTGGGTTTTGTTCCTAGCATCCCAAATCTCTGGACTACTGCTTATCTCCATGTGTTGGTTAGCTCTCCAAATTGCACCATGCCCATCCCTCTACATTGGGATCATCTGCAGCCCTCTGCAGGGCTAGGCTTCCCTGCCCTTTAGTAGAGGCTCAAACTTTGTCAGACTGCCTGAGATCACCTGATTCTAGTCTCTGCCTAACAAGTTCCCCAAAGGAAAACTCAAATAATATGTCCCCATCTACACTCCTATAGAAGAGTTTTACAACGAGAATCCCCTAGAGATAACCCAGGACACAGAATTTAAAAGAACAATCAAACATGATCAAGGAATTCAACAAATTTAAAGAACACAGGAACAAATCAAAGAACTAAAAGAAGATAAACTTCTGACTGAATTCACAAAAGAGATACAAATACTGAAGAAAACTCAGGCTGAAATGAAGAAGGAAGTGAAAAACCCAGCAAACCAATTTGAAACAACAGGAGAAAGCCTCATTGATAGAATGAATGAAATGGAAAACAGAGTATCAACACTGGATGATAAAATTGAAGAACTGAATCACTCAAGCAAAGATTATGAAAAATTAAAGAAAAAAAAACAGGAGTGGAATATGCAGTAAATGTTGGAAAACATGAAACGATCAAATTTATGCATCATAGACATAGAGGAAGAAGAATCTCAGGATAATGGTATTCACCAGATCTTCAACAGGACTGGAGAAGAAAATTTCCCAAAATTAAAGAAAGACATCCCCATACAAATACAAGAAACACAAATACATAGAACACCAAGTAGACAGAATCAGAAAACTAACTCCCCACGGCATATCATAGGAAAAACACTAAACATACAGGACAAAGGGAGACTACTAAAAGCAAACAACAAATCACATGTAAAGGAAAACCCATCAGAAGAATTACAGTTAAATTTTCAGTGCAAATTATGAAAGTCAGAAGAGCTTGTACCAAAGTATTAACAGTTCGAAATGATCATAGATGCAACTCAGAATTACCCAGCAAAAATGTTCATTATAGTTGAAGAGGAAAGAAAAATCCTCCACAACATAAACAGACTGAAAGAATTCCTGTCGACAAAATCAGCCTTTCAGAGAATTCCTGACGCAATACAAAGAGCTGAAAATAGGAACAACTATATCCAAGGCACAACAGAAAGAAACCAAATGAATGTATAACTGTGGAAACACAAAGCTAGACAAAGAGTGCAAACAGAAATTAAAAGGACAGGAACCAACACACATCTTTCAATAATAACTTTAAATATCAATGGGCTAAACTTCCCAATCAAAATACACAGGCTAGTTTAGTGGATTAAGAAACAAAATCCATCTTTTTGCTGTCTGTAAGAAACCCATCTCACCTTCAAGGACAGGAACTACCTTAAGGTGAAAGGATGGGAAAGAATATTCCAAGAAAATGGCCCTAAGAAAGGAGCAAGAGTTACAATTCTAATATCTGACAAAATAGACTTCAAACTGAAACTAATCAGAAGAGACAAAGAGGGTCACTGCATTCTGGTCAAAGGAACAATTAACCAAGAAGATATTACAATCATGAAAATAGATGCCCCAAACTCTGGTGCACCCAACTTCATAAAAAACAGTACTACAAAACTTTAAGACACAGATTAATCCCAACTCACTTATAGTAAGGGACTTCAATATCCCACTGTCTCCATTAAACATGTCGACCAGGCAAAGAATAAACAAAGAAACATCTGAATTAAACAATACCAATACCATACATGAAATGGAACTAACAAACGTCTATTGAATATTCCACCCAACCACCAAAGATTATACTTTCTATTCAGCAACCCATAGAACTTTCTCCAAAATTGAGCACATACTGGGGCACAAAACAAACATCAACAAATACAAAAAATTAAATAATTCCATACATTCTATCAGACCACAGTGAAATAAAGCTTAAAATCAACATGGGGAGACACCCTAGTAACTACAAGACCTCATACAGATTAAATAACACACCCCTGAATGATGAGTGGGTCAAAGGAGAAACTAAGAAAGAAATAAATGTATTCCTAGAATTAAACGAAAAGGACAATACAACGCAACAAAACTTCTGGGACACATTAAAAAACAGTTCTAAGAGGGACATTTACAGCTGTAATTGCCTACACTAAAAATCAGAAAGAACACAAATAAATGACTTAACTTTGCAACTCAAGACTCTTGAAAGGCCACAACAAATGAAACCCAAACCCAGCAGACAAGAAGAAATCAGAGCAGAAATTAATGATACAGAAACAAAGAAAACAATACAAAGAATCAAAGAATCCAAGAGCTCGTTCTTTGAAAAGATAAACAAGATAAAGTCATCAGTATATTTCTTTAAGAGTTCAAGGGTTTCTCAGACAGTAGGCTTAAGTCTATATAAAAAGTTATTTAGACAATTATTTCTCATTGATGATTTTGTTCCTAACCAGAAAGTGCTGCTCAGATGTAAGACTTCAAATCTTGGTCTCCAATACTGTAGTGCCCACCTGTAGCTAAGGGAGACAACCAGCTATTGTTCTAAAATGATGGATACATTTGTTTCCACCCACTCTCATCTAGAAGCCTTTCAGAGGGAACTAACACTGATTCTAACCACTCCAACAGCTATCAAAACA
>NW_008341879.1:171772-177215 GCF_000622305.1 Nannospalax galili | reverse complement strand
AAAAAAATCTGAAAAAAAAAAAAAGATAAACAAGATAGACACTTAGGCCAGTTAACTAATAGAAAAGGAGAGCACTTCTAAATCAATAAAATCAGAGATGAAAGGGGAAACATCACAATAGACAACAAATGATCTAGAACATTATAAGGGAATATTTTAAAAACCTATATGTGATTAAATTTGAAAACATAAAAGAAATGGATGCATATCAAAAGTGATGTGAATCACCAAAGCTAAACCAAGAAGAGATCATCCTTTAAACAGATCATAACATACAAGGAAATTGAAACAGTAACACAAAACCTCCCAACTCAAAAAAGCCCAGGCCCAGATGGATTCCCAGCAGAATTCTACCAGACATTTAAAGAAGATTTATATTCAATACTATTTAAATTATTCAAAAAACAGAAACAGAGGGAGAACTCCCAAATTCCTTCTACGAAGCCAGAATCACTCTACTACTAAACCAGGTAAATATATAACCAAAAAAGAAAATTATAGACCCGTATCCTTACTGAACACAGATGCAAAAATTCTCAACAAAATACTCACAACTGGCATACACACACACATCAAAATGATCATCCACCATGATCAAGTCGGCTTTATTCCAGAGATGTAGGGATGGTTCGATATACACAAGTCCATAAACATCATCAATCATATAAATAGACTCAAAGACAAAAACCAAACTGTCATCTCAATAGATGCAGAGAAGGCCTCTGACAAAATTCAACATGCATTTATATAAGAAATACTAGAGGGAATTGGACCAAAGGGAACATATCTCAACATAATTAAAGCTATATGCAACAAACCCACAGTCAAAGTTATTCTAAATGGAGAAAAACTGGAAGCATTTCCATTAAAATCAAGAACCAGACAAGGCTGTCCACTATCTCAACTCCTTTTTAACATAGTGCTTGATACTCTTGCCAGAGCAATAAGACAAGAGAAAGAAATTAAAGGAGTACTAATTGGAAAAGAATAGATCAAACTATCCCTTTTTGCAGATGGTATGACATTATGCCTAAGAGATGCCAAAACTTCCACCAGAAAATTCCTAGAAATGATTAACACTTTCAGTGAAGTGGCAGGTTATAAAATTCATCTACAAAAATCAGTAGCCTTTCTATATGTCAATAACAAGCAATTGGAGAAAAAAATATTTGGAAACCCTCCCACTCACAATAGCCTCAAAAAATGAAATATCTCAGAATAAAGCTGACCAAAATCACTAAAGACCTCTACCATTAAAATTTTAAAATCTTTAAAGAAAGAGATTGAGGAAGACACCAGAAGATGGAAGGACCTTCCATGCTCATGGATTGGAAGAATTCATATCATGAAAATGACCACTCTACCAATGCAATGCCAATCAAAATCCCCATGACATTCTTAAAATCCCCACAACATTCTTCACAGAATTAGAAAAGCCCATCCTAAAATTCATATGGTAGCACCGAAGACCCCAGATAGCCAAAGCAACTTTGAGCACAAAAAGCAATGCTGGAGGGATTACTATACCTCATCTCAACCTGTATTACAGAGCATTGGTCATAAAAACAGTGTGGTACTGGCACAATAATAAACCTGTAGATCAATGGAACATACTTGAAGACCCAAACATGAGTATACACAATTTTAGCCACCTGATATTTGACAACACTCATTGGAGGAAAGATCATCTTCAGTAAATGGTGCTGGCAAAACTGGATCCCTACCTGTAGAAAAATGAACCTACACCCTTATCTTTTACCTTGTACAAAAGTCAACTCCAAATGGATAAAAGACCTCAATGTGAAACCTGAAACTATGAAACTGTTAAAAGGAAACATTGGCAGTTATCTACAAGATACAGGTATATGAAAGAATTGGACATCTATCCCTTAGGAATTTATGTCAAGAATCAACAATTGGGACCTCATTAAACTCAAAAGCTTGGGTAAATCAAAAGAAACAACCAAGAGTGAAAAGGAAACCCACAGAGTGGGGGAAAAAATCTTCACCAGTGACACATCTAGCAGAGGCTTAACATCCAGACTATGTAAAGAACTCAAGAAACAAAGAAACAAGAAAGCAAGTGACCCAATTAAAAGATGGGTTAAGGATCCAAAGAGAGACTTCTCAATAGAGGAAATAAAGATGGCTAAGAAACATCTTTAAAAGTGTTTAACATTGTTGTATTTAGGGAAATGCAAATTAAAGCCACCTTAAGATTTCATCTTATCCTAGTCAGACTGGCTAAAAATCAAGAGAACAAATGATACCAAATATTGGATAGGTTGTAGGGAAAGGGGAATGCTCATTCACTGGTGGAGGGATTGCAAGCTTGTGCAACCCTATGGAAAGCACTGTGGTGAGCTCTTAAAAATCTAAAAATAAACCTAACATTTGACCTGACTATATCACTCCTTGGCACATACCCCAAGGACTCATCCTATTGCAGAGACACTTGTGCATCCATGTTCGTTGCTGCTTTTTTCACAATAGCTAAGAGTACTTCAACTGATGAGTGGATAATGAAATTGTGGAGCATTTACACAACAGAGTTCTACTCAGTGGTAAAGAAAGATGAAATAATGAAATTTTCAGATAAATGAGTGTAACTAGAAACTGTTATACTAAATGAAGCAACAGAGACTTAAAAAAGTAAAGGATGCTCTCTCTCATATGTTGATCTTAGCACCAAATCCTTATATGTGAGTATGTATCCTGATGTAACTGTAGGAAACAAAAATGAAAAGGAACCAGGGAGGTCAAGAGAAAGAAGGAACCTGAGAGAGAACAGTAGGAGACAGGTGTTACTAACGGAGAAATGGATAAGACGGATGCATTTATTGGGTGGGGGTAGGGAGGGTTATACAAGGAACTTTGGGCATCAAGTGAAGAAGGAGCTCAAGAGAGGTAGGACCATAGAAAACTGACTGGTATTTTCAAGGGAGAAATGGGGAAAAGGGGATGCTTTAAATGGGGAAGTCATGGTGCAACTGTTAAACAGGGAGAAAGCGAGAGGAGAGGTAAATAATGCCTAGCTAGTGTAAAAAAACAAACAAACAGAAAATCATATTAGTTCAACAACCTAATGACAAATTACACATAAAATATGTCTAAATGAGTCCATGTAGGAACCTTCCTTTGAGTTAGTTCTTGGCCAGGGTAGTCCAAGAGACTTCCAAAATTACACAGGCTATTGCCACAGTCCTTGAATGCTTCCTGGAACTTGAAGATAATACCCTACTTCTGAAGACAGAACATACTTTGGACACAGGATTTGGAGCAATGGAACTGGAACTTGACTTGGAAGCCACTTCCCCTGAAGACTAGCTTTCTTTTTTTTTGGTCTTTTTGAGACAGGGTCTCCCTGTAGTCCCAGTTGTCCTGGAACTCACTATGTAGACCAGGTTGGCCTTGAACTCACAGAGATCCACCTGCCTCTGCCTCCCAAGTGCTGGGATTAAAGGCATGTGCCACCATGCCCAGCTGTTTATAGCACCATTCAAGGTGCTAAGGGAGAATATCAATCGATGGTCCAACACCAGCTTCAAGACCAATAACCACATCAATGACCTGCACAACATATAGCATTGGTGCAGTAGTGGTACTTTTTTCTTGGGGGTAATCAACAGTTACCTACTTGAACTAAAAGCCCACTCAGTGGGAGGAAACCCATGTGTAGTACTGTAAATATAATCAAGTACACATGGCCAGAAACATCATATATCTTAGAGAAACCACAAAACTGCCACATCCTTAGACTAAAGTAATTTCCTACTATATACAAAATATGTATCCTTATATTTACAAATATCCCAGTCACCACCCATCAAAGTATCTTCTTGTGCACCAGACAGAGACTATTACAAACTTCCACAACTGGTGGAATACTGGTCACACACAGATGTTGTCTGTGAAGCCTAAGTGGCAAATCTACAATGGAACCTCTACACCTCAGGTTCATGGAACACAGAACAAGGAGTAAAAAAGACAACATTGAATATTTCAAGTCTCATTAATGAAGCTCCTCATGCAACAGAGGACCAGGAACACAAAAGATCACAAATGGCCAAAGTGTAGAGGCTAAGAGTCTGCAGAATGCTTGACCTTGGACAGGACTCTTAATCTACACCCACCCAGAGCTCAGGGACCATTGTGGAAGAGGGTGCAGAAAGATTGTAAGAGCCAGGGAGGAGGTGCATGACCATATGGAAATAAGAGTCCCCAAACCGTGGGACCCTGCTCACGTGAACCTACAGTAATGTTGTCAGCAAGCACAGGACCCATGCAAACTCAAACAGACAAAAAACCAGCAGAGAACTGGGGAAATGGATAGCTGACTCCAATCTTAGCTGAAGAAATATTGGCAACTGATTACTGCTAGATGAGGAAGAGCTGGTTTCCTAACATGAGAGACTCTAGATAGGCTGTTCAGACACCCAGCTTTTTTCATAGCTTTATCAGTAGATGCACTTGAACTGAGAGACATCTGGGGACATTAACTTAACATAATAGAACTTAAGACAAATGACAGAATGTATGAATTCCAATGGGGGGACGTATGGGAGGGTGCCAATGGGGAAGGGGGTATAAAGATGATTAAGATTGATTGAGATGTTCTATATGCAATACACAAAAATTCAATTAAAAATAGAAAAATATTTTATGCTATTGAGAATGAAGACTTTGGTATAGAGCCAGTGTATAGTTGTATAGAGCTGAAAGTAGTGTTTGCTTAGTTATGCAGGAGACTTTGGATTTGGTCCCTAGTATTACAGGAAAAAAAGAAGAAGCCCACAAAACCTCAGTGTTATTTTCATAAGTTTTCTATTTTGCTTATCTTTTTATGAAGTTTTAAAAAAATTGCAGCAGCCAATAAATAAAATTAACTATTGCTAGCAATATAATTTTTTTAAACACATGAAGCATTCCTTAAAATATTATGAATTCAAAAATGAGTCTCTTCTTTTTTGATGTATCATCCCAGTAAAATTATACTTCAAAATTTCTTCTAGTCACTTATTTTGTGAGTGCAATCTGATTTAGACTAAAAGAAGACAAACAGAACAAGTCATTTTTATCCTGGAAAGAATGAAAACAAATATTCAAAAGAACTTTGATTCCCTGGTCCATCTGTGAGATGACATACTGCATGCAATCCATTTTGATTAATCATGAGATAGTACTAGCTCAGATCTAATCAAAGATCAAGATCATGGTCATCGCAGTATGAACTTTTATGTATCTGGCTTAATCCTACCACAAGCTTTATTTCCTCGCAAACTATCACAGTAGAATTAAACAAAATGTAAACAGCAGATCTTTCAGGAAGGAAGAGAAATCAAAATAAAACCTGAGTTGCAATAGAAGCCAAAGAAAGATTTTGCTTTCTCTTTTTCAATGGCAATTTATCTTTTAATTTATTTTATTTTATTTAATTCCTTTC
>NW_008341879.1:168058-171760 GCF_000622305.1 Nannospalax galili | reverse complement strand
TGTGTGTGTGTGTGTGTGTGTGTGTGTGTGTGTGTGTGTGTTTTGCAGGCACCCATTTGTGCAGTGCCCATGGAAGTCAGAAGATGGCACTGGATTCTCTAGAATAAAAGTTATGGATGGTTGTTAGCTGCCATGTGGGTGCTGGGAACTGAACCTGCATCCACTGTAAGAGCAGTCAGAGCTCTTAACTACTAAGCCACTGCTCAGTCCTTGTAGTTTATCTTAATGCTAATCTATAAAGTATGTGCCACTGTTTGTTTTTTAGAGGATTTTTAAATTTAGTATTTTAAGGATTTATTTTTACTATTTTGAATTGTGTGTGTGTGTGTGTGTGTGTGTGTGTGTGTGTGTGTGTGTCTGAATTTAGGTATGTGCATGTGAGTGCAGGTGCCTGAAGAGGCCAGAGGTTTCAGATCCCTCTAGAGCTAAAGTTACAGATGGTCATGAGCTGAACATCATTAGTGATGGGAACTGAACTCAGCCCTCTGCAAGAGCAGTACATGAACTTAACCATTGACTTATCTCTCCAGTCTCAATTTATGCTTATTTTATGTATATGAGTGTTTTGCCAGAATGTGTGTATGTACATCATATGTGTACAGTGCCCACAGAGGCCAGAAGAGGGTGACAGATCTCCTGGATTGGAGTTAGAATAGGTTATAAGCCTCCATCTGTATATTGGAAACTGACCCTGGGTTCTTTGCAAGAGTAGTAAGTACTCTTAACCACTGAGCCATCTCTCCTGCCTCCAAGTAAATGCAAATTTAAAATAAATATGCATTGATATATGAAAACGAGACATATAACATAGAAATGTAGATCTTATTTTTCACATTTTTCTTATTCTGTCCCTTTTAAAATTTAGAATTTTATATTTTGCAAGAGTCTTGCCATGCTGGCCATGAACTCAGTATCCTCTTGTTTGTGCCTCCCAAGTGCTGTGATTACAGGAGTGTACCATCAACTTCTGACCAGCTTATTATTTTCTTGACTAGAGCCTCTATCAGCAAAGAATAATTCTTTTTAAATTTTAATGTAAGATAATGAAAAAATCATTGTAACCCCTCACATCCTATACAAATTTTTGTGTGTGTGTCTGGGTATGTCTGGGAATATCTGCATGCAGGGTATGTACATGTGCATGTGTATGTGGTGTGGGGGTAGATAGAATCCAAAAGTGAATATTAAATATGGATTTCTTCCTCTACCACTCTCCACGTTATTTTTGGAGACAGGATCTATCCTCCAGCACAGAACTCACTGATTTGCTAGACTGGAAAACTGCTGAGCTCTGGGGATCTGCCTGTCCATCCCCCTCAGTACTAGGGTTACAAAAATAAGTCACCAAGCTTTTTATGTGAGAACCCAAAATTCAGGTCCTCGTGCTTGTGCCACAGACACTTAACCCACAGAAGCATCCCCCACACTCCTAACTATTCAAATATTAAATAAGCAGAAACTACACCTATGAGTGAAAGGCAGATCCTCAAAGCTGGAATGGTACAGCCTACACATTACTTTTCCATGACCCTTTGAGTTTGTAAATGGTCTAGTTCACAAAATTTCCTTTCAAAATATTAGCTCTTTTCCTTGATCTATTTTTACTATATGTTGCATCATGACAAAGGTATAGTAAGACTTTCTGTCATATTATAATTTGATTTAACTAATGTCATCTTCTATATTGTCATTCAAGCAAAAGCTGTATTCTTCATGGGGCTTGCATATGGGAGAGTATGGGGCTGAGAAATTCAGGGGAATATTAACTCAGTGTTTAGTTAGGTAGTCATATTAAGAAACCATTTTATTGTTAGAAACATGAGAGGGTCATCTTTTATTACAGCTATTTATTTTGGAAGTGTAAGCTTAAGACTATTAAGCACCATGTCACAACTGTGTGTAGTTACAGGAAGAAATATGTGTTAGTTCAACTTATGACCCATTAAAGACAGATAACAGAAATCTGTCTTCATCAGGATATTTGTAAGAAATATTTAAGGAGGAAAGACATCACCATAATGACCCAGAAAGGCTTGTTGACACAAAACACAGGACAAATACTGCTATTTGTCTTCCTCATACTCTGTGACTTTGAAAATGAAATATTCATTGCCCTCTGCTGAATGAGGATATAGGATGCTTAGTGTTTGCTGGGGAAAATAAAATACCAAAGCTTAAATTAAGTCCTAAAGTGCTCCTGGCCTGCTCTCCTGCCCTCAGGCCTCTCTTGGGGTAAGTATATTGCGCAGCCCTCCGCGACTTGACTCCCCGAGCCCATTCACCCTTCCATCTCCCCCGCTGTTCTCTACTCCTAGTTTGGGCCCTGTGCCATTCCTAGTCTTGGGGCCCCAGACACCTGGAGAGCCAGTGCTGCTTCCTGATCCTTTTCACCCGGACTGGCTAGGTGCCTTCCCTGGGCCCCAGGAGCACTGCTTCTGGACCTGGCCCCGCCCTCACCTCTCTCTGCTTCCCTGGACCTGCACCTCTGGCTGGCTCTCCTGGCCTGCTCTCCTACCCTCAGGCCTCTCTTGGGGGTGGGTCTATCGTGGAGCCCTCCATGCCTTGACTCCCCCAGCCTCATTCGCCCTTCCATCGCATCCGCTATTCTCTGCTCCTAGTTTGGGCCCTGCGCCATTCCTAGTCTTGGGTTCCCAGACACCTGGGGAACCGGTGCTAGTTCCTGATCCTTTTCGCCCAGGCCAGCTTGGTGCCCTGCTTAGGCTCCAGGAGCACTGCTTCTGGACCTGGCCCCACCCTCACTTCTCTTTGCTTCCCAGAACCTGCACACCGGCTGACTTTCCTAGCCTGCTCTCCTATCCTCAGGCATCTTGGGCTAGGTCTATTGCGAGGCCCTCTGCGCCTTGACTCACCCAGCCTCATTCACCCTTCCATCTCCCCCGCTGTTCTCTACTCCTAGTTTGGGCCCTGTGCCATTCCTAGTCTTGGGGCCCCAGGCAGCCAGGGAACCAATACTGCTTCCTGCTCCTTTTCACCCAGACCAACTGAGTGCCTTCTTAGGGCCCCAGGAGCACTGCTTCTGGACCTGGCCCTGCCCTCACCTCTCTCTGCTTCCCTGGACCTGCACCACCGGCTAACTCTCCTAGCCTGCTCTCCTACCCTCAGGCCTCTCTTGGGGTAAGTCTATCGCGGAGCCCTCTGCGCCTTGACTCCCCCAGCCTCATTCACCCTTCCATCTCGCCCGCTGTTCTCTACTCCTAGTTTGAACCCTGAGCCATTCCTAGTCTTGGGTCCCCAGACACCTGGGGAACCAATACTGCTTCCTGATCTTTTTCACCCATACCAACTTAGTGCCTTCCTTAGGCCCCAGGAGCACTGCTTCTGGACTTGGCCCCGCCCTACCCTCCCTCTACTTCCCTGGTCCTGCAACACCCGCCAGCCTCTTTCTGGGGCTCTGAGGCTTACCTTTCCTCTCCCTGATCCTTTGCATCCAGTACAACTCAGCTACTCAATCCACCCACTGGGAAATCGCTTCTTCCCACCCCATCTGCCTTTGCATCCCTGCATGGCACGGCCACAGCCGGGATCTCAGGTCAGTCCAACACCCAAGTTCCTAAGGCCAAAATCATTCTTAGAAGATTCCAGACCTAAGGAGAAAGTCTGAAAACTCCTGACCCACATTGGAATTGGGCCACCGCGGAACTCCTGAAGACAAAATCAATCCAGCCTCGACAATATAAAATC
>NW_008341879.1:165804-166944 GCF_000622305.1 Nannospalax galili | reverse complement strand
AAGGGGAAAGAAAAATCTTCCATGACATAAATAGGCTGAAGGAATTCTTGTCCACAAAACCAGCCCTTCAGAGAGTTCTGGGAGCAATACAAAGAGCTGAATAAAGGAATGACTATACCCAAGGGGTTTCAGAAAGAATTCTAAAGAGGGTAAAACAGTGTAAAAGTACACCTATAGCAAGAATATAAACAAAAAAAAATGACAAGATTCGATACTCATCTTTCATTAGTAACTTTAAACATTAACGGTTTGAACTTCCCAGTCAAAAGACACAGACTATATGAATGGATTAAGAAACAAAACCCATCTTTTTGTTGTCTGCAAGAAACTCAACTCACTTTCAAGGACAGACACTATCTCAAAGTGAAAGGATGGAAAAAAATATACCAAGCAAATGGCACTAAGAAAAAAGCAGGCATAGCAATTCTAATATCTGACAATAATGAAATGCTTCTTCTAATTAAAATAATAATAATAAAAGAAGAAATAGTACATGAAGTTGTCACTAAAAAGTGATGGGAGATATGGGAGGAATTGGAGCGGTGGGAGTGGGCATGGATTTGATCAAAACACCTTATATACATGTATGAAATTCTCAATAAATTATTTATGTAAAAAAAAATAAAGTCATAGTTTTACTTCATTCTTATGTTAGCAAGGAAATCTCACTTGCCTAACAATGTTTCTATGGAAAAAAATATAGAAATGGAGGGAAAACTTCCAAATTCCTTCTATGAAGCCAGCATCACTCTAATACCAAATCCAGGTAAAGATACAACCGAAAAAGAAAACTATAGACCCATATCCTTAATGAACATAGATGCAAAAATTCTCAATAAAATACTTGCAAACCACATACAGACACACATCAAAAGGATCATCCACCATGATCAAGTTGGCTTTATTCCAGAGATGCAGGGATGGTTCAACATATGTAAGTCAATAAACATCATAAATCACATAAATCGGCTCAATGACAAGAACCACATGGTCATCTCAATAGATGCAGAGAAGGCCTTTGACAAAATTCAACATGCTTTTATGTTTAAAGTCCTAGAGAGTATTGAGCTGGAGGGAACATACCTCAACATAATTAAAGCCATATATAACAAACCCACAGCCAACATCATTCTAAATGGA
>NW_008341879.1:163376-163905 GCF_000622305.1 Nannospalax galili | reverse complement strand
AGATTAGGGGAGGGGGGAGGGAAGGGTATATGAGGAACCTAGGGGATAAGGAGAAAGAAGCAGTTCAACAGAGGTAGGATCATGGGAGCAAGGGTATTAGTAAGGAAGAAAGGGGAGGAAGTGCAGGCACCTTAAGTGGGAAAACCATGATAGAGGGGGGAGACGATACAAGAGAGAAACAATGTCTAGCTAGTCACGAAAACCAGAGGGAACCATATTATTCCTACAATCTACTGACAAATTATATATAATAGATCAAGAAATATATCTCTAGATAAGGTTTATTTGAGACCAACAGATCATTACCCAAGATTTACCTGCATGACACACAGTAATTAAAAATGCCAGAATGGTGGAACTAACCTTCTTGGATGTTTAACAGGCATACCTTGAGATCTATACTAATTGGGTCAGAGGGATACAAAGGAAACTTTTTATTCCTTGCCCTCCTAGGTCGATTAGTTCCCAGGGACTATGAGCATCTTGCAAAATGTCCTGTAATGGTGGTGGGTCATCTGACCTCTTGATC
>NW_008341879.1:155333-162790 GCF_000622305.1 Nannospalax galili | reverse complement strand
GAAGGCTGTCTATCTGACGAGTTTGTATTCATGCTCAGATGCCAAGGAACTCAGAAAGTAAGTGACTGCGACCAGAAATAGTCATATATAGAGATTAGAAATGCATGTGAAAACATCTCAGTGTCAATTGCCTTAAAATGAATTTTTCTGTATGAAACTGTGTAATTTAACAACGAAGTGGATATCTTTTTTAAACGTTGGAACTTCATTTAATTTTATGTCTTATAGAGTTTACAATGAGTTAAAGATTATATAAGTGTAATAATTCATCTGTAAACCTAAAAATGTACAGCCAATTTTGAAAGAGATGTACCCTAGCTCAGAAAAATGTTATCGAATAGGTTATTGCTGTTGTAATGAAATGCTTCTTCTAATTAAAAAAAAGTAAAAATTAAAAATAAAAAAGTCCTAAAGTTCTTATAGGTAGTTAAAAATGTATTACAATACATATCCTTTCTTTGTCTGCCTTTAATAATACATACTTTCATTAGTATTTAAGGTATTGTAAGGATACAGTAAGGAAATTACACAGATTTGAGTTTTATAAGTGTTCTTCAGTTGCATGAATGCACCACTTCATCAGCACTTGGGATTTCTTCCATGGATGCTGTTGGGCACATCTTAAAATCTATACAAAATGTCAAATCCAATTTTATCTGAAAGTAAATACTGGCGAAGCATCCAAATACATAGATTGGTTATTCAACATAGGAAATGTTTAAGACATGTCCCTTTGGTTTAAAAACAAGCGTACTGAAATTTAAATAGTACACCATCACTGAATATTTGCTTTCTCACAATATTTGAATTTCATCTTTATGTTACACCTATAGTTGAATATAGAGGTTAAACTTTTTGGCTACTGAGTATTGCATACTGTTTTCCTAACATCCAGTAACTTCACAGCAACATATTTTTGTCAAATAATTTCTTCTTTTAACTTCTTGCTATAACCATTACAGGCTAGGTGTCAGGGTTATTGTAACAATTTCCTAAGTCAGTAAATAAGCAGGTATACATATGCACACCAAATCAGGAAAAAAATTATTTACTAATTAAAAATTTTTAAAGACGTTTGTTTTAGATGACCTAATATTTGTAGCAGTACCATAATATTTTTTTTCTGTTTGAATTAGAGATTTGTGTGTGTGTACACATGCATGCGCATGTGTGCATGTGTGTTTAAAATTTCAGAAACACAAATCCTTAGATGCAAGTGGACATCTCAGCACTCATCAAAAAACTTCTGTTAACAATAGATGGAGACTATTACGAAGCTACACAACTGGTCAAATGCAGAGAATAAGAGAGCAGAGTGCTTATTTGATTAGATTCAAGGTTGCATCACAAGATGGAACCCATAAGTGAAGCTGATATTAACCTTAGGAACCTGTGGTTAGACAGGTCACAAACCATAAGGTAGAACCTACTATTATTATTCTGCTAAATGAACACAGTATTAAACAGATTCTTAATGACTTATTATTCTGTCTATAAATGAATGCATCTCTCAACTCTCAGCAGAGAAGCTTCCTCATGTAGCACAGGGTGATTAACACAGACCCCCACAACTGACCAAACTGACCAATGTACAAGGAATAAGAGACTTGCAGTGCTTGATCCTTAATAGGACACCTATATACAACTTTGCCTCCCAAGGCCAAGGGATCATTGTAGAAGAGGGGGTGGAAAGATTGTAAGAACTGGCAGCAGTGGATGACCACAAGGAAACAGAGTTTTCTTGACAGCTTGGCAGTTACTCATATGAACTTGCGGCAATAGTGACAACATCCACAAGACTCTTGGAAGCTCAAGTCTGACAAAATCCCAGCATAGAAGTAGGGAAATGGGAAAGAAACTCTGATCTTTGCTGAGGAAATATTGGGAATTGAAGCTCTTGGGGGGGGGGAGCTGGTTTTCTTTAAGGATGTTACTCTAGTTAGATTAACCAGGCTCCAGTGGATGGACCCAAACCAAAGGGCATTTGGGGACAAAAATGTGACTCAATAAGCCATATGATAGAGTACATGAAACTGGGTGGGAGGAAATAAGAGGGATTTATATAGGTGAGGTGGGCTGAATATGTTACAAATACATTATATGAAATTCTCAAAAATTCAATAAAAATTAAAAATTCAGAAACACAAGTTGTTGTATAACTCATGTGCAGTGGAGTATCTAACTATTATACTTTCTCCCCATGATTCAGCCAAGACAGCAGAAAAGATTATTTATTATATATGTGTCACATTTGGGGTCAATTGAAAATAAAACTATTCCAGAATACCACAGGTCTGGTCTAAAGGACCAAAAAAGGCTGCTTTGATTATAAGCCAAGATGATCTAGCAGATGTAATCCTAGTGATCAGATAGTATTTGAAGTTCTAGACTCACTGATAGACAAGTTATTGATGATATTCATCCCACAACTTATTCATCCCACAACCTGCACCTAAATCCCCAAAGCTTTAGCATCCTCGTTTCTGCTCCTGTGGCTTCCATGGATGCACAAGCTAGCGTACTTGAACCTCTGCCTCATCTTTATTCTTTTGTGCTTCAACCTGAACATTTCCTTCTTCTTCTACATTAATGGTACAGAGGTTTCTATAAAGATGACACTGAGGCTGAGAGCCAGGATGGACTCTGAATAAACTTTGTTGCTGAACAAGGCACTTTTTTTCTTTCTTTAATTTTTTTATTAATTCACTGAGAATTTCCTATAATAAATTTTGATCATGTTCAACCTCCTCTCCCAAATCCATGCCCCCTTTCCTACTCACCCAACTTTGTGCCCCCATTTAAAAGAAACAACTAGAAGTTCACTTTGTTCTACTCATACGCTCTTGGATGTGTGACCATCCACTGGAGTGTGGTCAACCTACCAGGGACCACACCCTGAATGAACACTGACTCTGCCTCTCCCAACAGCTAACAAATGTCAAGTAGGGGTGAGACTTTGTGCCCACCTCCCCTCTTGGCGAGGAAATTTTCTCTGGCTTGAGCTCGTATAGCATTTATGCATGATATTGTAATCACTGGGAGTTCATATTTGTGACTGCCCTTTTGTGTCTGGAAAATACTGTTTCCTTTTACTACCTACTGCATCTGGCTCTTGCAAATCTTTCCACCTCCTCTTCTGTAATGACCTCTCTGAGCCTTGGGAGGAGGGCAAGTGCTATAGATGTTCCATTTAGGAATGAACATTCTGCAGTATCTTATTCTCTGCACATTGACCAGATGTGGATCTCTGTGTTAATCACCATCTACTAAGAAAGAAGTTTCTTTGATGAGTGTTGAGAGATATACTAATCTATGGGTATAATAACTCATTTGGAGTTGGTTTAATGTTATGTTCATTAGCAGAATCATAACAGTAGGTTCTCCCTTAGTGCCTACGTCCTGTCTAGCCACAGGTTCTGGGCCCTGATAATGGTGCTAGGTATGGGCTTCCTCTTGTGGGGTGGGCCTTAAATCCAATCAGAAAGTGGCTGGTTCCCTTAACATCTGTGCCATAGTTGTACCAGTGGTCATGTCTTGCAAAGTAGATTGTCTTTGTAGCTTGAAGGGTTTACAGATGGAAAAGACTGATGATTACTTTTCTCCCCTGTCTGTATGCATGGCACTTTCCAGCACTATAAAAGCTAGCCAGGAGGAGTGAGGCTTCCATGACAGTACCAGTTTGATTTCTCCATGATCTATGACTCAAGTATATAGTACCTTTATCAATAGCAAGCCACTTTTATTTTGTTTTACCTTTCCTGTACTAGTTTTAAAAAAATTATATCTATCTATTTATTTGTATTTTACATGTATGAGTGTTTTGCCTGCATTTATGTAGGTGTGCCACATGCATACAGTACACTTAGAGGCCAGAAGAGAGCATAGAATCCTCTGGAACCATCACCTTGAAAACAAGGGATGGGCAAATACGAGAATCACAGCTAGGGAAAACAGAAGCTGCTGCTGAGCCATGAACTAGTAAGAACACTTAAAGAGAAATTAATTGAAGAAGACTGAGCAAGGACTAACTTGAGAGAAGGAAAAAAGTTAAAGCTCCGAGGGGCCAAAAGAGAAATAGTTAAGAATAGAGATATATGTAGCAAAAATTGAATTAATAATTTATAGCTGTTCAATATAGAAAGAACTAGGACTACATGGTCTTATTGCTAAGACATGACACAATTTCTCCAAGTTGTCTCCAGATGATAGACAGAGATCCTAAAACTAAAACCAAAACAAAGGGAAGGAAAATTATCAGCCAATCTCTCATAAACATAGATGCAAAAATCCTTAAGAAAACAATAGTCAATTGAATTTAACAATGTACAAGTACTAGACATTATGAGTATGTGGAATTTATCCCAGATATTCAAGGTTGATTCAACATTCAAAAATTATTAATATAATCTATTACATTAACAGGATAAAGAAAACAATCATCTGGCCATATCAATAGGAATAGGAAAAAAATCTGTTCATCAAAATCCAACAGCCTTTTATGTTATTGCAGATGTAAGTCAACTTAAAATGGATAAAGTTCTTAAATTTAAGACTCCAGAATTTAAAGTTTATTGAAGAAAACATAAAGGGAAAGTTCTTTTACACTGTTTTGGCATTTGATTTAGGGATATGACACCACAATCACAAGCAATAAGAACAAAAATAAATAAGTGGGACCACAGAAAGCCAAAAGGGAAAAACACAGCAAAGGAAAAGCAAAACAAGCATGAGTGAAAGGGAAATCTGAAGAATGGAAAATTATTTATAAAAATATATATGGGATAAGGAGCTTACCTTCAAAAAGTATAAGCAATTCCAAGGACTCAAAGAAAAAATTCAACAATTTGTTTAAAAGACAGGCTGAAATATTTACAATAAAAGCCTGAGAACTTGAATAGGCATTTCTCCAAGAAAACAAGAAACTAACATGTATTTGAAAAAATACTCAAAGAAATGCAAATCAAAACAATAATGAAAGGTCACCTAGCTATTACATGAACAAAAGATAACGGTGTTGGCGAATAAGTAGAGAAATTAGACTCTTCATTATTGGTGGGAATGCAAAACGATGAAGCTACTTTGGAAAAAAATAATATGAGGGCTCCTCAAAAAAAGAAGAAAAGAATTACCATATGATTGAACAATCTTACTTGTTTATTGAAAAGACTAAAATCAGAATCTGGAAGAGATATTAGCACCCTATGTTCACTGCAAGGCTAGTAGTTATAGTAGCCAAAATAAGGTAACAAGTTAAAGGTATATTGAGAAATTAATAATGTGATATGTGGATATAGTGGAAAGCTGTTTAGACTTTTAAAAGAGGGAAAGTCTATAGCATGAGGCAATAGAGATAAAACTTGAGAGTATTACGCTAAGTGAAATAAGCCAGAGACAGAAAGAGAAGCACTGCATGGCACCACATATGTGAGCTACTGAAAGATAGCCAGATGCACAGAAGTGAAGCAAATAATGTTGATTATTAGAACTGGGAGGAGAAAAAACTGGAATTTACTGATTCGGGGAGATAAAATTTGAGTCAAACAAAATGAATAACCTCTCAAAATCTTTTATAAAACACTCAACCTACAGTCAACAATATACTGTAAAGTTAATTTATACACATTAAGTGTTTTTGCTACAATATAAATTTAAAAATAAGTTTAAAGCATCAACCAATACAATAAACGAGCAAGCAAAAATTAAGCAACCCCCCCCACCAAATCCAACACCCAATCTGCTTATGATAAAAATCTCTCAAGAACAGAAGGGACGACTTTCTTCAAGTGGATAAAGAACAGCTACGAAATTCCTTCAGCTTACATCATCCTTAACGGAGAGAAACTAGAAGCTTTACTACCACACAGGAACAAAGCAAGAAGACCTTATCCTCACTCCCATTCAAATAATTGTGGAAGCATCAGGTAATGCAGCCAGCCAAGAAAGGGAAGTGAAAGGCAGACACGCTCTGATGAAAGAAACAAAATGGACTTTTTATAAATAACATGCTGATACACACACACACACACACGCACACACTCAGACACACACACACACACCTCTAAGAATCAGCAAAAAGAGCAAAAGCCCTGGAATTAAATTAATGAGCTATTACAGCAAGGTTGTAGAATATAGTACAAAGTTAAAGTATAAAAGTCAGTTGCCTCTGCTTCCCTGGGCGTGAAAGACCCACCGCAGGCCTCTCTCCTACTCCCAGGAGAGCAGGACTCTCTCTGGGGTAAGTCCATTGCACCCTCCATGCCTTCACTCCCCAGCCTCATTCACCCTCCCATCTCCACCAGTTCTCTCCTCAGAGTTTGGGCCCTGCCCCATTCCTTGTCTTGGGGCCCGAGACACCAGGGGAACCAATAAGGCTTCCTGATCCTTTTCATCCAGACCAACTTACTGCCTTCTCTGGGCACCAGGAGCACTGCTTCTGGGCCTGGCCCCGCCTCAACTCCCTCTGCTTCCCTGGGCCTGCACCACCCTCCAGCCTCTTTCTGGGACACAGGGGCTGACCTTTCCTCTTCCTGATCCTTTGCATCCAGACCAACGCAGCTCCACAGTGAAGTCCACAGGACCTTTGGGCCTATTCCCACCCCATCTGCCTTTGCATCTCTGGGTGGAACAGATACCAGCTGCCCTAGACCAGCATCTTTCCTGGGCCCGCTCCCAGGCCAGTCCAACCCCCAAATTCCTGAGGCCAAAATCTATCCTGGAGGGATCCAGACCTTAGGAGAAAGCCTGAGAGCATTTGATCCTCATCTGACTTGGGCCTCTGTGGGAACTCCTGAAGACAAAAGCAATCCAGCCACTCCAATATAAAATCAAAAGAGAGAACCGGAAGCTTAAACGAACCAGCATTTCAGTCCCAAAAAGTAAACACAAAGACACATAAACTACACAAAAAGAAGCAGACCTACACTTGAAGGCCTGAGTCTCACACAAAAATCAGAAAATACAAAAGAAATTCACATGTCAAAATCACACAGAAAAAATAATAACATGAAAACCCAAACTAACATATCCCCGCCAAATACCAATAGTCCTCTAGAGGAGTAAAATGAGAACCTCCTAGAGATAATGCAGGACACACAACTCTAAAGAACGATTATAAACATGATAAAAGAATTCAGTGAATTTATGCTAGTGGGATTGCAAACTCGTAAAACCTCCATGGAAAACAGTGTAGAGAACTCTTAAAAAACTAAAAATGAACTGGGCATGATGGCACATGCCTTTAGTCCCAGCACTCAGGAGGCAGAGGCAGGCAGATTTCTGTGTGTTCAAGGCCAGCCTGGTCTACATAGCAAGATCCAGGCCAGCTGGGGGCTATAGGGAGACCCTGTCTCAAAAAGATCAAAATAGTATAAATAAATAAATAAAAATGAACCTACCATTTGACCCAGTTATACCAGTCCTTGGCATATACCCAAGCAACTCATCCTATTGTAGAGACA
>NW_008341879.1:151279-155009 GCF_000622305.1 Nannospalax galili | reverse complement strand
ATACTTTACCCAGCAAAAATGTCTATTATAGTTGAGGGGGAAAGAAAAATCTTCCATGACATGAATAGCCCGAGAGAATATATGTCCATAAAACAACCCTTCAAAGAATACTTGAAGCAATACAGAGAGCAGAGAGAGAAACGACTATACCCTAGGGGCAATGAAAGAAAATAAAGATATAATCTAAGAAACATAAGATTATACAGAGAACACAATCAGCAATCAAAATGATGGCAACCAATACACATCTTTCAATAATAACCTTAAATATCAATGGACTGAACTCCCCAGTTAAAACACACAGGCTAAGTGAATGGATTAAGAAACAAAATCCATCACTTTGCAAGAAATCCATCTAACCTTCAAGGACAGGCACTACCTTAAGGTAAAAGGATGGAAAAAAATATACCAAGCAAATGGCACTAAGAAAAAAGCAGGCGTAGCAATCCTAATATCGGACAAAATAGACTTTAAACTGAAACTAATAAGAAGAGACAAAGAGGCCCACTTCATTTTGATCAAAGGAACAATGAATCAAAAAGATATTAGACCAAACTCTGGTGCACCCAACTTCATAAAAACAATACTACAGGACTTTAAGACCCAGATGAACCGCAACTCATTAACAGCAGGTGACTTCAATACCCCACTGTCTCCATTAGATAGGTCAACAGGGCAGAGAGTTAACAGAGAGACATCTGAATTAAACAATACCATATATCAAATGGACTTAACAGACATCTACCGAGTATTCCACCCCAGCACCAAAGGACATACTTTCTACTCAGCACCCCGTGGAACCTTCGCCAAAATCGATCATATACTGGGGCACAAAACAAACCTCAACAAATACAAAAAGATTGAAATAATTCCATGCATTCTACCAGACCACAATTCAATAAACCTTACAATCAACGCCGGAAGAAGCTGTAATCACCACATGAACACACGGAGATTAAACAACACACTCCTGAATAATGAATGGGTCAAAAGAGAAATTAAGAAAGAAATAAAAGTATTCCTGGAATTAAATGAAAAGGACAATACCACACGACAAAACCTCTGGGACATGCTGAAAGCGGTCCTTAGAGGGAAATTTATAGCTCTAAGTGCCTACATCAAAAAATCAGAAAGAACACAAATAAATGACTTAACACTGCAACTCAACACAGTTGAAAAGCAACAGCAAATGAAACCCAAACCCAGCAGACAAGCAGAAATAACAAAAATCAGGGCAGAAATTAATGAAATTGAAACAAAGAAAATGACACAAGGAATCAACAATTACAAGAACTATTTCCTTGAAACGATAAACAAGATTGACAGACCACTAGCCCAGCTCACCAAAAGAAAGAAAGAGCACCTCCAAATCAACAAAATCAGAGATGAAAGGGAAACATCACAACAGACACCAGAAAGATACAGAACATTATAAGGGAATACTTTAAAAACCTACATGCTACTAAATTTGAAAACCTAAAAGAAATGCACAGCTACTTAAAAGCATGTGAATCACCAAAACTAAGCCAAGAAGAGATTAACAGCTCAAGCAGCTATCTTTCTTATACCACTCAGGACAGACTGCCTGCCCAGGGGTGGCACCACCTATAATGGGCTGGGCCCTCCCACATCCTTTAGCAATTTAGAAAATGCCTCAGACAAAGCCACAGGCAAATCTGGGTGAGGAACTGCCTCTGAGGTTCTCTCTTCCCAGGTGTGTGAGGTTGACAACAGCCACTATCTAGCCCAGTGTTTTCCATCTCCCTTCAGCTCCATCACAGAGGGGGGAATGTCTTCCAGACTATTCAAACTGATATCTCAAGGAATGGCGGGCTGTGCACTCTGTAACTCTGCTGGCTCTAGCTTACTCCACTGCAGATATGCTGGAGGTGTTTGTGCTCATTACAGCACAGTGTAGGGGGGTGGGTTACAACATTTTCCCTGGCTGGGTAAACATCCTGCAGTGTGTCCCAAGTGCCAACAGGTCCCCTGTTGCCCACCCACAGGGACAGTTGGGACCTGCCCCTGGTAGCTTAGTTTAAAAACCACCCTTGAAGATGAGACTCAAATCCTGTCAATGTTGGAATGCAGATGTGGCTATGGATGTACTTCTGTTGTTGAGTCAAAATTGGAAACCCCGTCACCGGGCAGCCACACAGGGGCTAGTTGGGTAGGAATTTCAAGATGGAGGTCTGGCCCAGTATGTGGTCTCTTCACTCCCCATTCTGATTGAGATGCACATGAACCCCAACCTAAGATTGTCCCATGTTCTTACCTGGATGGTCCCTAAATATGTGATAGGCACGTACCACAGATGGGATTGGACAGAAATTGGTTCTCAGAATTTGGGGCCAGGAACACTGAGGTCAAGGTGTCTGTGGAGCTATGCTCCCTCTGCTGGCCCTAGGGAAGACCCCTTTTTGTCCTGTGCCAGACCCATCCTTCTCGCCTCTGGTGCTGTCACAGTTCGCTCTCTGTGTTAACATGGTCTTTGCAGGGCCTGTCTTGGTTCGGCTCCCACCAAATACATTAAAGAGCTCTATAATGAAAATTTTAAATCTTTAAAGAAATAAATTGAGGAAGACATCAGGAGATGTAAGGACCTCCCATGCACATTAACTGGAAGCATTAATATTGTGAAAATGACCATCCTACCAAAAGTCAAATAAAGATTCAATGCAATGCCAATCAAAATCCCTATGACCTTTTTCACAGAATTGGATAAAACTATCCTAAGATGCATATGGAAGCACAAAAGGCCTCAGACAGCCAAAACAACCCTGAGCACTAAGAGCAATGCCAGGGGGATTACTATACCAGATTTCAAGCTGTATTACAGAGCTATAGTCATAAAAACAACATGGTACTGGCACAAAAATAGACCCATAGACCAAAGGAACAAAATTGAAGACCCAAATATGAGCAAATGCCATTTCAGCCACCAAATATTTGACAAAGAGGCCAAGAACATTAACTGGAGGAAAGACAGCATGTTCAGCAAATGGTGCTGGCAAAACTGGATCTCCACTTGTAGAAAAATGAAACTAAACCCCTATCTTTCACCCTGCACAAGAGCCAATTCCAAATGGCTCAAAGATCTCAATGTAAAAACTGAAACTCTGAAACTATTAGAATTAAACATTGGGAAAAACCTACAAGATACAGGTGTAGGAAAGCATTTTCTAAACCGGACATCAATTGCTTAGGAAACAAGGGCAAGAACTAACAAATGGGACTTCATTAAACTAAAAAGCTTCTGTACCTCAAAGGAGACAACCAAGGAAGAAAATAGAAAACCCACAGAATGGGAGAAAACCTTCACCAGTGACACATCCAACAGAGGTTTAATAACCAGAATTTATAACGAACTCAAAAAACAGAGAATCAAGACAAGAAGCAACCCAATTAAAAGATGGACTAAGGAGCTGAACAGAGAGTTCTCAAAACAAGAAGTAAAGATGGCTATGAAGCATCTTAAAAGATGTTCAACATCACTAATATTTAGGGAAATGCAAATTAAAACCACTTTAAGAATTCACCTTACCCCAGTCACACTGGCTAAGATCAAGAAAACAAATGATACCAAATGTTGGAGAGGATGTGGGGAAAGGGGAACACTGATCCACTGCTGGTCTGGCTTCAAACTGGTTCAACCCCTATGGAAAGCAGTGTGGAGAACTCTTAAAAAACTACAAATGAACCTACCATTTGACCCAGTTATACCACTCCT
>NW_008341879.1:150711-151172 GCF_000622305.1 Nannospalax galili | reverse complement strand
ACATATGTTCTCCCTCATATGTGGATCCTAGAACCAAACCCTGACAAGTGAGTATGCAACCAGACATAACTAGGATAATGGAAAGGAAACAGAAAGGTAAATGTAAAGAAATAACTGAAAGAGAAGAACAGTAGGAAACAGGCCTTAATAAGGGAGATATGGATAAAAATTGGGTTAGTTTAAGGGAGGGTGGAGGGAAGGATATATGAGGAACCTAGGGGATAAAGGGAAAGAAGGAGCTCAAGAGAGGTAGGACCATAAGAGAAGGGTAATAGTAAGATAGAAAGGGGGAGAATGGGAGCACCTTAAGTGGGAAAACCATGATGGAGGGGTGAGAAAATGTGAGAGATAAACAATGCCTAGCTAGTTTTGAAAACCAGAGAGAACCATATTACTCCTACAACCTACTGACAAATTATACATAGCAGATCAAGAAATATATGTCTAGGTTAGGTTCATCT
>NW_008341879.1:123149-150359 GCF_000622305.1 Nannospalax galili | reverse complement strand
ATCTTCACATAGGTGGAACTGGTAAAAGAAAGGAGCCAGGGGCTCCTTCCAAGCCCATGTGACCCCTGAGGAACAGATTGTCAAACGACCTTAAGAGTAAAAATAAATCAGTTTATCTAGACCAACTGTATGGCCTTAAATAGCTAAAAGGAAAGTATAACCAAAGATTCAATGGGTCAGTATAATTTCATAAGAGTCCATATGTATAGCTAAAGACTACATAACAATAAACAATGCCAGACAAGCGATACCTTCTTTTGAGATGTTGGCCAGGGTGGCCAAAGGGATTCCTAGATAGTAACCCAGCATAGAACTGGGAAAATGAACAGCAGATTCCAATCTTATCCAAAGGAATATCGACAACTGATTACCACTAGATGAGGAACAGCTGACCCTCCTAAAACAAAGACCTCTAGATAGGCTGACTAGATTCACCAGAAGGACAAGTAGTGGGGAATGGCTGGGGGTGCCAACAACACAGCAGACAGTAGCAGGAATATCAGAGTATAAGGGCTCTAGTGGGGGGAGGGAGGCTATAGGAGGGTGCTACCTGGGAAGTAGGTGTATAAAATAAAAAAAAGGAAAAACATAATTCTTCAAAGCACAAAAATTTGCTCCTTAATAATTAGTAGATGTGAAAAACATTACCATTGAACTCTAACTCTACCTGATGACTTTATATCCATGGTCAAATGCCACGGAGCTCAGAAATTAACTGACTGTGACTAGTAATAATCATATATATAGAGATTAGAAACGCATGTGCATCTTAGTGTCAATTGTATTAAAAATGAATTTTTCTGTTTTGAGGAAGAAGCATAAAAATTTGCTTCATGTTAATTAGTAGAGGTGAAAAATACTACCATTAAAATCTACCTGATGACCTTATATCCATGCTCAGGTGCCAAGGATCTCAGAAAGTAACCGACTCTGACTAGTAATACTCAGGTACATAGAGATTAGAGATGCATATGCAAACATCTAAGTGTTGGTAGCATTAAAAATGATATTGTTTTCTGTATGAAACAATATATTTTAAAATGAAATGCAGATGTTTCTTAAAGGTTAAAACCTCATTCAATTTTATGTCTTATGGGCTTTATACAGAGTTCAATATTGTATAACTGTATTAATTCAACTGTGAACCTAAAAATTTACAGTCAATTTTGAAAGAGATATATCTTAGCTCTGGAAATTGTTATTGTATATGTCAATGCTGTTGTAATGAAATGCCTCTTCTAATTATATAGTTACTAAATAAATAATTTTTTTAATAAGGCAATTGCCTTAAGTATATAAAAGTCAGTTGCTTTCTTTTATACCTTCAGCAACCAACTGATATTTGAAATTAAAGACATAAAATAATATCACTTATATTAAAAGTATAAAGCTGAAATATTATGCTTTTATTTACTATAAAAGCTGACATTTAGGTATAAATCAAAATATGTACAGAATTTCTATGAGGAACCCTAAAACCCCAATGGAGGAAAAAAACATACAAACAAATAAATAAATACCAGTAAATTATCCTGTGGATGTCAACAAAGTGATTTTTAAGTTTATGCAGCCAATGAAATACTGAAGAGAACGGAATGACTAGAGGAATGAATATGAAGCTATAACAGCCACATTGGTTAAAGAGGGAAGAGTCAACCAGACAAAATAAGAGACTAAGGAATCCCGAAATAGAATCATGGAAATTTGATCAGCCAGCCTTAGGCAAATAGAAAGATGATTCAACAGAAAGAGGTCAATCTTTCCAGTAAATGATGTAATAACTGGTTTCTACATGCAAAAGATAGTAGGTGCAGTTTTTATAAGTTCACAGAAATGAAGTTAAAACAAATAAGAGACACGATTGTAAAATGCAAATAAACCACTTGGGAAGTAATATCAGAGAAAATGTAGGTGACCTTTGGTTTGGTGGCGACTTTTAAGGTGTGACACCAAAAGTTAAGTGGTTGGCATTATTTGGAGAACTGTTTTTCATAAAGAGAACTGACTATTTTATGTATAGACGTTATGAGCTCTTTAAAAGCCAATTATTACAGCTTTTCTAACTAGACATGGAAAGGTCAATGAAGAATTCTATAGGTCTTATTAGTTTTAAATAAGCCCAATATTTATAGATATAACCCACATATATTTTAAATAAGGGTTAGAGAAACCAAACTGAGCAAAGCACTGTGGACCATCCTTATCCTTGATAGGCCTACTCCTTTTTCTAATCTCATAAGGAGTCACTGAGAATTCCAAGCACTGACAAAGGCTCCTGGCTGGGCTGAGGATTTTGTGCCTTCTAATTCAGAATGCTGGTTTCAGTGATCTGAGGGACTTTGACCAAAGTTTCTTTCTTGAATTATGAAGTTTTTGTATATTATTTTTCAGATTCCTTCATTTTTTATGTGTATGTGTATGTGTGTATGATATGTATGCATTCATGTGGGTGTGTACATATGTTCATGTTAGTGAGCATTCACACATAGTGCATGCATACAATATAAAGGCCAGAGATCAACATCAAGTGTCTTCTTGATTATTGTCCCTTTTATTTTTTGAGACAAGGTCTCTCACTGCATCTGGAGATCATCAACTGGTTTAGAATGGTTTGGCTGCCCTCCCCACAAGCTAGTGTTATAGACACACCATTACACCTAGCTTTTATGCGGGTGTTGGGGATCCAAATGCATGTCCTTATGCTTGTCCAGCAGACACCTTACTGTGTTATTTTCCTAGTCCTGATCTTTTTATTGCTTTTAGTTGTTTTGCTCTGTTTTTTGAAACTTGGTCTCTCACTGCCTGGAAATTGCCAAGTAGTCTAGTCTGGCTCACCAGTCAACCCAAGTTATATGCCTGTCTCCACCTCCCAAGTTATAGAATTCTAAAAATGTGTTACTACTCCAAGCTTTTAAAAAAAATGTGTTCTCTGGGATTGAACTCAGGTCCTTTCCCAGCTGAGCCGTCTCCTGTGACCATATTTCCTTGTGCTTTTAAATATGTTTTCTCATTCTTTTAGTTTTTTTCTTAGTTTCTTTTTTCTTCTTCTCTCATTTATTCTTTATTCTTTTCCATGTTTTTTTTTTCAAATTTTAAAAATTTAACTTCCCAGACTGTGATTTTTATCCCTAGAAGTTCAATTAGGTGTCTTACATTTTTCTGTAGGGTGGATAAAGTTGTTCTGGGGTGTAGATGTGTAATAGAAAATGATGGAAAAAACCTCTTGGTGCCTGGAAATGGGAGAGGTCCGACATCAAGGCCTGGGTGCTCAGGACCACGTGTGGATTAAAGACCACAGCTGGCCATCCAGAGAGGTGGGAAGTCCATTTTTAAGAATCAGTCCTGCCAAGACTAGAAATTGCAAATGACAGAAACCTTCCCTGTCCCTCGCATAAGTCCAACAGAAGCTACCATGCACAGCCTGGGGGTGGAAGGCAGGGGTTGTGAGGAATGCAGCCACTCAGAGAAGGCTGAAACCACTGACCAACACTGGGAAGTCCTCCATTCTCTAATCTGCTCCACCATCAGTCCACCACTGGAGGAATGTGAACTGTTGCTCATGGTTGGGAACCACAGCTCCAGGTTTCTAGAAGAGGACCGCAGCTCTAGCTCACAGGAAGGGACCACAACTCCAGGTCATGGGAGGGGATCTTTTCCTTATTTTTAAAGTTTAACTCATTAGTATTTGTTTTCATTCAAGTTTTTTAATTGAACTTTGATTTGATTATATTATGTGAACAAAGGTATTTTAATGTAGGATTTTGAAGTGATTTATTTTAGATGATTCAGATAAATCTCACAACCAGTTTTTTGTTTATTTTTTGTTTTTAACTTTTAATCTGAATTTAAGGCAATTTTTCTCTAAAAATAGGTGGGTCATGCTTTTGGACTTCTTGCTAAAACTGCTGAAGAGACCTACACTGCCCCAACCTGGCTTCTCTAGACCATTGGCAATAATACCTTTGCCAAAGTGAAGCTGGCCCAACATATCCTGACTAGGAAAGGGTTGACTGTGAAGATCATTAGCAACAGTAAACAGAACTTTTCCATCCTCTACAGGCTACCCTAAAATCAGACAATTACACAATATTATGGCTGAAGAGACACTTAAATGTGCTGTGGAACATGATAAGAAGAAAAGAGGTATTAAATAAGCAAATCATTCCAGCATAACAGAGAGAAAGGTCCAAGGCAATGCCTGCAAGGTGATGACTGCTGTGTAATACTGCCACTCAAAGGGTACTGAACACAGGGACCCTGCTCCTAGATGCACTCGTCAGCATCAAGGCTACAGATGTTAACTTTTGCAATAAATGTACCTTTGGCAATAAACTCCATACCTTTTGTGACATGCCTCCTTATGCTGGTAGTCCAGAGCTCTTCCAGGCAGATGAGTTGGCTCTCTAATAATGTGTAAAGTCTGTAGTCATCCATATAAACAGGTCATGGGATCCCCGCCTTTTGATGGACAAACCACATAAAAACACAAGGAGCAATACTGGGTAGAATATATCACCCAGTGCTGCTAGGTGCATGGAGCTTGAAAATCTGTTCTAGAAATTCCTCATCCTCAATCTCAGCTAGAGTGGCATTTGAAAGCAAATACCACACTGGGTGTAGCAGCTCATGACAATGAGGCCCTAACACCTTACTGGAGCTACTGCCTCACTGCAAGTCCCGTGGAGGGCAGAGTTGATGCTGTCCATGGACAAAGCTAGAGGGGTGGATGGGGTGAAGGAATCTGCCATGTGGAGGCTGTGTAACTGTTTTCTCTGCCTCCATGTCCACAGATGGAACACTGAAGATCTGAATGGTACTCGGAGTACATCAACATTCTTTTCAGAGACAGTTGTTCACAACCTACTTTTAAGTAAAGAAAGTAGAGTACTAGCCATAGAAACAACCATGTATTTTTATCTTCTAAAATTGTAGGGATATATATGGAAAAGAAAGGTCTGGTATGTTTCATTGTAAGAAGTTAATGGTCAGTATTTTTAGGTATTGAAGATAAGGGACTTTGTTCACTAGGATCTTCTAATTTGTAGGTGACATGGATACACAGTTATGAAGAGCACTTGTCACTTTATAAAGGGACCCTCAGCTTGGGCTGTCTGATATTTCATCATTAGAGAAGTTGCAATATTTTGGAAAAAATCTTACAGAAGCATCGAGTCCTTTTCAGTTCATTGTTATCTTGTGCAATAAGAAAATGCTACTTTAGAGTTTGAAATGAAATCCATGCAAAGGAGGCCTTGACTTCCAAAGGCTGTTGATGGCCAAAAGACACACTCTACTGATTAATCATACTGATTCCAAAGCTCGGTACGGCTGAAGCACCTTGTGCTTTGGGTGGTGGTGAGCAAGGTTCCTGATTGGCTCTTCATGGCTCTACTCAGAAAACACTCGTGACACATAGCATCCAGTCTCCCCTCCTTGCAAAACTTTATGGCATCACACCTACACAGTTAGGGAACAGGTAAATTTCCCCTTAGGCATGGTAAATCACTAGGACATTTGACTCATATGGTGAAAATGAGTGAGCTGCTTAATATTTGTTTACTGCAGGAATGAGATCTACTATAATCTGTTTTCACAGTGAACATTAATCCAACTCCATCTTAAAAAAATTATGCAATTCATTACCATAAGTAATCTCTACTGTACCATGTGCTTAACCTTAATTTTTTCACCAGTCCTATAATCCTGCAAATCCACCCATGGTAAGTGATCAGCATCTGGTGTTCACACAACCTCTGCCTCATAGCAAATAAATGAAAAATCCCTGGATAAAAATGCTACTTTCCAAGCTGTCAAAACGAGTCTACTCTGTTCTTTGGTGATGGCTGCACCCTTGTAGAAAGACGTGTAATAATAAATATGGCCTTCACTCTTGCAAGGTTTTGGCTCTATCTAGGTGGCTACTGACTTGGTAGCAAAGACAACCACAGTGAAGTACTTTTGATAAAAGTGTTAAATGCATGGCAGTATAAAAGCAAACAATGCTGAAGAGACAAATTTCCTGATTACTGGCATGCAATCTAAGCAAGACCAAGGCAAACATAAATAAATATATCTTCACACCCAAAAACACAACTTTGGATCCATATACCAGCTTGACTTCTCAGCCATCAGTTTATCCATGCAATTCTGTGATCCAAATAAAGCTCTGTATATAAAATATGCCTTGCAAACCTAACACCATTGCCAGTTTTATACTAATTCCTTTGGATAAGAGGCCAAGCCCCATCAGTGCAGGACTTCACTTAGAAGTCTGCTTGAGATTTGTTTCTTTTTCAGAGAATGTGCCTCGGTGGTATTGGTAGAAACGATGTTAGGGTTACATATATTTTAAAATATCATTTAAAACTTGACTCTCAAGCCATGAGACAAGAAAAAAACACATTGCTAGAGTATATCTCTGATCTTAGTTTGTGTTTTTTACGTAGGTCTGAGCTACAGAGCTACATAGCCCATGCTAGCTTTGAACACCAGATTCTCCTGCCTCTGTTTCCTGAGTGTTAGGACAACGGGTATGTCTCATCATGCTTGGCCTGCGGTGTATCTCTTTATGAACTTAGTTACTGGTACACAGTTCAAGCCCTCATCTTTTTTTCCCTGAGCATCACTATAAAAGTCCAGTAGCCCACAGATAAGTTTGATCACACTGACCTGGGGCACTATGTGGTTTAGATCTCAGGTTCTGCCAACTACAAGCTCAGAGACTGACCAATTTATTCATCTTTACCTCTATCTCTGAGTCTGTGAGATGGATCTACTATTAAGTAAGCTGGTCTATGTAAACAACCAGAGGCAATGATTTGAACATAATAGTCACTTGGAACATTTGCTGCTGTTGTTGTGCACTGGTGTTGCTCTCATGTCAACATCCATCTCATCTCTCTTCTGATTTCTCTTTCCTAACAGTTTGTATGACAGCACCTGTTTGTAAGACCCCTCCCCACTGCCATTTGCATGAACACTTCTCTTGCCAGTTCGGATTTTTGTTTAGATCTCCCATTATGATTTGCTGGTTAGAGGATCAGGTAGAGAGTCACTGGCTTCTTTGAACAAAGTTTTAATGTGTCACGTTTTGTACCTGTTGACTTAATTACACCCTTAGAGTAGCAGAGGAGGCACAAGAGAGCACTGGCTCTCGGGAGGATGCCAGACAAAAGTATTCAGACAGCATCAGCAATTCTAAAACAGAGAAAACGATTCATACTTGGAAGTTATTTTAACTCCTTAATTAAAATAGAAAACCATGTGACTGAGTTTGTCATTTCCAAGATGATTGTTGGCCAGTTTATTTTACAGATGGGATTTGACTGGTCTTCATGGAAAAAATATCAATTCCATTAACTCATCATTTATTACATTTGATTAAATCATTTGATTTTAAAATATTTAATAAAATACCAGAAATCACAATTTTGTGAAAACTAAATTATAACAAGACTAGTCTGTGGAGCCTGAGAAATAACAGTATAGAGATCAATGCCAGGTATGTATAGACACAGATCCAAGCAATCAAATGACATTTCAGTAAGTAAAGCCAATGAAGAAATAAAGTTCCCCTGCTGTAGGCCAGCACTCAAACCATCAAAGCATCAGAACCGCGGGTTCTTTGGTTTGCTGAGGTGGGAAGCTAATGAAAAGTCTGAAGATCATGTCTTAGTTATTTTTCTCATTGCGCTGATCAAACACCTGACAAGAAGCAACTTAAGGAAGAAAGGGTTTACTTTGGCCTAGAACTGGAGGGGATACAGCCCATCATGGTTGGGAAGGCATGATGGCAGGAACATGAGGCGGTCGGGACACTGCTTCCACAGTCAGGAAGCAAAGAGATGAAGCAGTTAGTGGTCAGTCTCTCCTTCGTGCTCAGTCTCAGACCCCACCCTATAGATGGTGTCGCCCACATTCAGGGTAGGTCTTCCCTCTTCCTTACATCTTTCTGGAAATACTCTCATAGACACACTCAGCTCTATGTTCCAATATTGGTTCTAAATCAATCAAGTTGATAATTAAGATTAACCATCACACCAAATACTACACCCATGGCATATATCATAATTCAAAACCACGCTTTAATGTTGGATTGAATCATTGTTTCTATTAGAAGAGCAAAAGCATTTTTCCATTTGCCATACAGCACCAAAAAGGTGATGTTTTGATCTTGTCAAGGCCAGAGGTATTTTCCAAAGCTAGTTTTGACTAAAGAGTTTTAGTGACTGCACACGAGACAATAATGAATTCAGGAATTTCACCTCCATCATGACTTGAACATGGAACACAGGAGGAATAGCACCACACTCACATGCAGAAATCATTAAGGACAGATTCTAAAATCTTATTTGAGTCATTCCTTTTCAATACAATTCTTGTGGGGTCTTTCCATCGTGATTCTCTACCTTATCTGCAAGCTCCTACTTCTTATTTGGGGATACTAACTTTCAGCATTTATGCCATTATCCTAATTTAGATCATGTTCAACTGACTTGATTTTATTTGCCTTGATTTCCAAGTACTCATTAGTAGTTCTTATCAATCTTTTAGTCCACTCTAAGTTCTCAGTATGGTCAGATATATGCTCTATGGTTTTCATGTAACTCCTGTTCTATTTTCCATCATTCTTTCTTTTCTTCCAATTAATGAGATATTCTGGAGACATTCTATCCATTATGGTGGGTTATCTTATCTTATTTTTATATTATAATTTTCCAGGCAGGATAGATGGTTCAGTGGTTAAGACACTTGTTCACCTGTTGCTCTTCTAAAAGATCGAGATTGTTTCCCAGTATCCACACTGGGTAGTTCACAACTGCCTGTAACTCCAGCTGCAAGGGATCTGACACCTTCTGGCTTCTGAGGGTACATATACACAGCATACATTCTAACACACACACACACACACACACGCACACACATACATAAAGGTAAAACAAAATAAGGGGGACTAGAGAATGATGAAGAAAGAAAGGTTAAGTGGGGTAGGGGATGGGATGATACGAAGAGGAGAAAGTATGGGGAGGGATAAAACAAACAATAAAGATCTTTGAAAAAGTCATATGGAAACTTGCTACTACAGAAGTTTCCTAACACATAAACATAAACATAAACATATACATATACATATAAAAAAGAGTTTAAAGGAAGCTACCCTATAAAGCCAGAGCCACGTTTGAGTTGTTGGTCAATAGGGTCACTTAGAACCACCTCCCAACACACATTATAGGATATTTGTCACGGTACAGTGACCACAGTTCAAGCCTGGTGGGCTTGGGGACCCCGATGTATATAAATTAAGACACTGGAGATGCAGAGATTTAGATGCCAGTGCATGTTTACTGTGAATCAAACAGAGCTTATATAGGAATCAGATCAGGAGTAACCAAGAAGTAACCAAGGAATAACTAAGGATACAACACTCACAGAAAGCAACCAGGGAATAACCAAGGACACAGTACTTACAACATTACCTCACCATCAACTCACATGAAGTTTACAGTATCCAAGATTCAGCCATGATTGCTCTTAGCAACTACTCTAATTCATAATTCTTACATAGAAACCAAGCTATCAGTGCTGAGAGACTTCAGTGCCTATAAACTGAAACAGGACTCTTTAGTTATGTTTCTAAGACTGCCAATTAATCAGGGGAAGCATAGCCTGTCAACTCAAACTGCAGAAGCAGCGAGCAGGGAAACTCTTAAAGTGGCAGCATTCTTTCTCCAATGCTTAAGTCAAGGCAAGCTGCCACAGACTAATGCAGCAATGGCTGTGCTTATAGTAAAGCTCTCAACAGATATTGTCATTGCTCTTGGTTACAGTCCACAACTTGGTGGTAAGATGTTATTGCTGAAGATACCACATACTTGGGTCATAGCTCATGGAGAAATCAAGGCTAGTACCAATCTGAAAGTGTCATCTCTACTGGCTAACTTTCACCGTGTTGAAGGTGCTATGCATCTTAATGTGGAGAAAAGTAATCATTGATTTTATCCAGATGTTAGCCTCTGTGAGCTACAGTAATGACTAGCCTAGCACCATATCCCATTGGTATAATAGTAGCATGGACGTTATGGGAGTAACCAACCTCTTTCTGATTAAGGACTTCTCCAAAAGGAATTAATGCCTGGCAGTTTCAACTGGGCCAAGAACCCATTGCTAGGTAGCTCATAGTCTCTAGGGAAGAACTTACTACTATTATTTGGCTAGATGAACATACTATTGAACTGACTCCTAAGGACTTATCATTATACTCATAGATCAGTGCACCACTCATCACTCATAAAGAACCCTCTTTTCATAGTAGATAACAACATAGAGACTCCACAATTGATCAATATGCAGAGATTAGGAGACTGCAGGGTGCTGAGACCTAAATGGGACATCTATACCACATCATCTCTTCCCAAGGCTGAAGGATCATCAAGGAAAAGGGAGGGGAAAGATTATAAGAGCTTCAGACAGTGAATGCCTATAAGGAAACAGTATTTTCTGGGCACAACAGGGCATAGATGCACATAAGAACTCAGTAGTTGTGATAGCATACACAAGACCTGTGCAGGCTCAAACCAGACAAAATCCTAATACGGAGTGAAGAGGAAGTCAGGAAATCTCACCTCTAGCTTCAGAGCTATTGGCAACTGACGGCTGCTGGGAGAAAGAATCAGTTTTCTTCAGGGACTGGGGACCTGAATTTAACAGAAAGTACCTAGAGTAAAGAAATATACTGTGAGGTACAGTGGTGACAGTCTATAAGCTCAGTGCTGAGGAAGTTAAGGTCAACTTGTGCTAAATAGTGAGGCTGTTTCAAAAAGTCAAAAAAGTGAAGAAAAAAAAAAAAAACCTCAAACCAAACCAAACAAAATTAATAATTAATAATGAAAGAAGAGACATGATAAATATATTTTATGTTGGAAGCTGGGATGTGGAAAAGATGATGCCAAAGTCAATAATGTATTAATTCCTTCCACAGAGCACCTGCAGAAGGCATACGTCCACTCACAGCAGACAGAGCATTAAACATTCAAGAGTTCTACTGTGTCCCTTCTTGATCCTCCCATAATTGCCCTTCACTCTTCGAAAAGAACTAGCTTCAGACAGACTTGCCTGCATTTATAGAAAGTGTACTTTTCCTCCTCTAAAAATAGGATACAAACAAAGAACAGAAGCTGGACATGTAAAAGGCCATTCCATCACTATGGAAGCTTCCAGGTAAGTCTTACAAGATGCTTACTAATGGTGGCTAAAAACCTGTAAAATTCATTCTCTCAGGGCTGGAGAGATAGCTTAGTGGTTAAGAGCACTGGCTGGTCTTGCTCAAGAAAGAGTTCGATTCCCAGTATGGCAGCTAACAACCATCTGTAACTCCAGTTCCAGGGAAATCCAACTCTCTTCTGACCTCAGCAGACATTGTACAACATGGGTGCACTTAGACACATGCAGGCAATACAGTCATACACATAAAATAAAAATAACAAATTAAAAAATTCATTCTCTCAGCCAGGCCCATATGGTGGTGCACGCCTTTAATCCCAGCACTTGGGAGGCAGAGGCAAGTGGACCTCTGTGAGATGGAGTCCAGCCCAGTCTACATAGTAAGTTCAAGGCCACTTGGGGCTACAGAGAGATCCTGTCTCAGAAAGACCAAAGAGAAAAATTCATTCTGCTTCTTTCTCAGAATTAAATGTCCATTGCCATTTTGAAAGCTTCAAAGCATGAAAGAAACAAAAGTTTATTTATACTGAAATAAACACACATGCTGGCTGCAGGGAAAGTCTCACAAGCCTTGTATTTCTCTCGTAAACAGACAAGCAATATGCAGTACTGGAAACAGAACCAGCCTAGATGTCCCTCAGCAGGTGAGCGGCTAATGAAAATGTGGTGCATTTGTACAGTGGAATTTTATTCAACTACAAAGAAAAATGAAATTTGTAAGAATGTGGATGGATCTAGAAATTATATTAAGCAATGTGACCCAGACTCAGAAAGACAAATACTGCGAGATCTTTCTCTTATGCAGATCCTAGATGTTAATATGTGCATATGGAAGTTCAAGTGTGGTTTATGTCATGAGACCAGAAAGAAAGTGGATCACGAGAGGGGTGACAGACGACGGGGAGGGCAATAGAACACATGTGACACCAAAGGCAAAAAGAGCCCACTAGGTGTGGAAAGGTCTGATGAGGGGGGTGCTAGCGAAGGGGGGAAATAACCAACAAACATAAATTATACTTGAAAACGAGTTAATGAAACCTATTACTTTGTGTACAAATTTAAAACAAAATTTGAGGGAGAAACAAAGTGAATGGGGAGATAGTTCCATTGATAAATTCCTTGTTGTGTAAGCCTGAGGACCTGAGTTTGATCCCAAACACACAGGTAAAAAGCTTGCACTTGTAGTCCTAGTGTTAGGGAGGCAGAGGCAGGTAGATCTTCAGGGCTCTCTAGCTACTCAGCCTAACCTATTCAGTAAGCTCTACGTCCCTGTAAATATAATTAACATGTATTGTATGAAATGTTCAAAAATTCAACAAAATATATAGTTTTTAAAAAAGATCCTGTCTGAAAAAACCAAGGTGGACAGTTACCAAGGAATGACACTGAGTCTGACCTCTGGCCTCCACAAGTATATTCATGCACCTGCAAGGAACACACACAAACACATACGGAAGAGGCAAACAATTAAAATGGGTATCAGATGAAATGAATAAATGTCTCACCAAAGAAGATGCACAAATGGGTAATAAACACATGAGGGGATGTTCAAATCATTAGTGTTTGGTTAAGAACTAAAATGTGATTCTACTGTACACGATGAAAGAAGAAAAGGATGATTGCACAAAATGCTGTGAAGGAAGAGCCAGAGCTTTGAACACTGCTCAAAGATAGCAGAATAGTACACTCAGTTTACAAAAGAGTTTAGCAATTCATTTTAATTTTCCACACACAGATCCACTCTGAGAGATTTCTATATAATATAAACAAAAATATGTGCCCAAAAAAGACTTGTTACTAGACTCTCACAAAGTAATTCACATGTCTGTTATTTAATGAAAGGCTAAATAATGTGACTTTGCTTAGAAATTTATAAAAAAAGTATAAGAAAGAAATCACAGATACTATAAAAATATCAATAACCCTGAAGAGCACTTTATTAGGAGAAAGAAGCTGGATATGTTCCCAGGCATATGGAATTCTTAGGAAAACATACAGTAGAGGTTGAAGGTAAATTGATTTTCTGTTGGAGTTTTGAGTAAAATCAGGACTTAATCACAGATCAGAAGGAAATGGAAGGTGATGAAAGTGTTCTAAACTGATTGCTTTGTTGGTCAGACAACTGTATCAATTAAGACGCATCTAATTTTAGGTTTTAAATGGAGAAGTTCCTTGGTCTGTAATCACAGCTTAACAAACCCATGAAAAAATATGAAGAATATTCTATGATTAATTTCAGTTTTCAACTGTCACAGAGTAGTATGTCACTGAGATACATCCTTCTAACATTTAAATTTCTATTACTAGGTGAAGAAAAAGCTGGGATCATTCTATAGAGGATAAATATTTTAGACAATATTGACAAAAATGTTCAATTTGAATAGTGTTGACAATTTTGTGTCATTTTTACATATGGAAAAAACATTTTTATTTTCCTATTTTCCAAAAAAAAAAAAACTCTAATGGCTTTGCTGAACAATCTGATGACTTCTATCTGTAAATCTCCTTAAGTAAAACAGTGTCTTGCCACTGGAAGACATTTGGGGAAAGTCATATAGATCATTGGGTCCTTCGCAAATAAAGACACAAACAGAAGTAAAACTAAATTGCCCACAGCACAAAGTAGCAATAAAACCAGGGCCAGGTCCAACAAGAAAAGATAGCACATGTCAGGTTTACAGGAGCTGAGACTTTCAGAAATCTGGTTTTTCTCTTTTCTGCTTTCAGTGAGCCCAGAAGTGGTAATCCTATAAAGCAAATAGACATAAGATGTTATCTCCCATAAGGCAACTTCTGTGTGTGGCTAGATGAGCCAAGATGAAGAAACACTTCAAATAAAGACTCAGCTGGAACCACACAGCAAAGAGGCTGTGTAGCTTGAAAAGGAGTCTGGCACAGAGCCACCATGACTCATAAACTATAATGTAATAAACTTGTGTGAACGAAAATCTAATTTCCATATTCAACACTGGTTACCTGAATGAGCCATACGAAACCTAATTTTTGTAAACAACATTAATTCTCTGGAAAGAAAATGAGCCACTTGATATCAGCCAAAATGTAGTGACTGAAGGGCTTTCAATCCTACATCTCTATATTCTGAGATGCATCCCTAGAAACTTCTTAAATTATACCTTAATCTAGTTTAATGTCTGTTTTCAAAGTCTTCTCTGGTCAATGGGACTATAATGCAAAGACTGGGCATCTGAGTGAAAAGAAAGGGGACATCCGAGTCAGAGACTTTAAAATCTTCAATACCTCCTACTCAGAAGCTCCACTTTCATATCAAAGTAAGGAAGAGAGTGAAGGGTTTATGACAGTAAAACGGTTAGGCATTAGAAAAAGTAATATTTACACAAATGATTCAGATAAACTATACTGGTAAAAGCTCAGTAAAGCTCTATAAACAAACAAGATAAGGACTTGGCATTCATCAAATGTAAATTTTAAAGAAAACAACATAATGGCCTTAGTAGAGTGCCTTCCCTGTTCCTCACCAGAGGAACCCATTGACGCCAGGCTTAGCCACATACATTTCCTTGACCCTTGTGCTGTGAGGAATTACTACATCCCAGCAAAAGTGCCATGAATCATCATGGCTTCCCTGATGTTTGTGGTGTTTCCATGAGTCAAAATCTGTCCCTTGTGGAAGGAAGGTTTTCCTAAATTCTAGAATGTGGAATGAACATAACAACTTACAGTGAATACAGAGATTGAAAAGAATTCGCTTTTAGCTATAGCCACTGAGATATTTGTTGTTGCAGTGTAAACCAGCCAATAGTGAAAGAGTCATACATAAAGAGCTGTGTTTTGGGTAACGAACTGCTAGGTTCTTTGCTTACCTCATCTTGATTGCAAAATGAAAGACCGAGTGTTTTGCAAACACTTCTCAGTGTGTGCATTATGAATGATGATGTAACACTGCATGTTTCACTAGATGGATATACAGACATAGCTACACATCAGGAAGCAACACTTAACAATTTCCACATGTGCTGTGGTCTGGCATTCTGCCTTCTATTTTATTCTTTAACGTTTGTTGGAACTCACGAACTGATTTTTAAGCTCTTTAATCCTTGCTCATTCTCTGAATCAGACACGCAATCCATGCATTTGTTCCATTTCTCTGTGTCTTTGGTCTCAGTATACCCAGGCCAACAGAACAATGCTACTTAATGAAAACAGAACACAGTCTAATGGCCTGACCTATCATGACCAAACATGATTTGCTGAAATTCTGACATGCGCACACAGTTCCCACTGTGGTTGATTGGCAACCCCGTGGCATGCATTCATATCCTTTCTCAATACTGTGTTAACACAAACTTAAATTCAGTGCTTTCTATGTTTTTATTATACCTTGGTCATGACTGTCTCTGCCTCTCTATAACGTAGTAACACAATACTTAATTCATTGCATTTTTCTTGAACCTCTGTAGTAACTGGCAATTTTGCAATGATTATTTTTGAGAATGATGACATATCAAAGGGAAGGCATGTTAAGGGTAGTTTGATAAAAGGGTGGAGGTAATTTTCTTTCATGTGGTCTAGAAGACACTGCACAATTTTTCAATATTTAACTTACTAAAATATACATTTTAATATCTGATTGTTGAAACATGGAAGAATAAACCGAATAGTAGTTTCCATTCACACTATCAAAGATGTCTCCAAAAGTGAGTTGAGTTTAAAGATAAAATACAATTGATGCCAATAAAAATACATCATCCTTTCAAACCTACATATTTTAGAATCTATGTGGTTTTAAATTGTGGTAAAGAAATTCATAATACTAAATATACCGTTTCAACCATTTCTAACTGTACAGTGCAATATTGTTGAGTGTGTTCACATTACTGCACAGTAGATGCCTATAACATTTTTCATTTTGACCACTAAAACAGTATTTCTGTGAAACATTAACCCCACATTTTCTCTCCCACCAGCCCTTAGAAATCACTTTTGTATTACTGAGCCTTTAATTTAGAGACAAGTATACCATTCACCACTCATCAAAGAAGCTACATTTTGCAACAGATGGAGACTATTACAGAGTTCCACAACTGGTCACACACACAGAATACGTGTCTGAGGGATGCCCTGCCCTAAACAACACACCTACAATGAAACTTCTACACCTAAGGCTCATGGAACATAACAGAACTGCAGGTAGGGAGAATACTAATGCATCCCTTGACTCTCACCAGTGAAGCTGCCTCATGCAACAGGGGCAATGGACACAGAAGGCTACAACTGGCCAAGGTGTAGCGAACATGAGACTGCAGAGTGCATGTCCCTGGCCTATATCAAACTTCACCCACCCAGGGCTCAGGGACCGTCGTGGAAAAGGGAGCAGAAAGATTATAAGAACCAGGGAGGAGATGCAGGACCACATGGAAATAGAGTCCTACAAGCTCCTGGGACCCTGCTCATAAGATTCTATGGCAATGCAAACTCAGGCAGACAAAAACCCTGCATAGAGCTGGGGAAATGGACAGCAGACCCCAATCTTAGCTGAAGAAATATTGGCAACAGATTAATGCTAGGTAAGGAAGAACTGATCTTCCTAAAACAAGGTAATCTAGATAGGCTGATAGATCTCATTGGATGGACTTGCACTGGGGAATGTCTGGACACACTGACTTGACACAGTGTGCCTTAACATGGATGACAGAGCATATGGGTTCCAGTGGGGGAGCTATGGGAGGGTGCCAGTGGGGGTATAAAGATGATTAATCTTGTTTGAGATATTTTGTATGAAATACACAAAAATTCAATAAAAACAAATTTTAAAAATTAAGCAATATGTAGAATTCAAGATATTGAATTGTCTTTTGATATAAATTAATAAATTTTCTTAAAAGGAAGAAATTATTTTTTACTACCTTAGGTAGTTTCTGTCATAATTATGTGGTATTTGTCCACTGGCAACTGGCTATGTTCATTTAGTGTAATGCTTTCAAGTATTTTTCCTATATTGTTAAATATTGTAGAATTTCCTAGCTTTTATAAGCTACATAATATTCCTTTATATATACATGCAGTATTTTCTTCATCCACTCACCCACTGATGAGTATCTGGGATGATTATTCCACTTGGTCATCATAAATAATAGTGAAATGAACACAGGTGTTGTTAAATCTTTTTGAGATCCTGTTTTGAATTCTTTGGGATATGAACTCAGATGTGGGACTGCTAGATCACATAGCAATTTTATTTTTAATATTATGTAATAGTGGAATATGCCATTTTACATTCCACAGTCATGCCCAAATATTCCAGTTTCTCTGCATCATCATCACTTATTATCTAATCTTGGAATAGTGTTTCTCATCCAGGGCATGAGGTTGTATACTGTATCTTTGATTTGCATTTCTGTAATTATTGATGGCCTTAATCAAGCATTTTCTTGGGTGCTTTTTGTCCATTTGCATATATTATTTGGAGAAATGTCTATTCAGGCTCTTCGCTTAGTTGTTAGTTAGCTATTTGTTTTTAATGTCATTGTTGAAATGTAGGTGCCCTTTACATATTCTGGATATTAATCCTTTGCCACATAGAGAATTTCCAGTTTTTTTTTTTCTTAGTTAGTAGGTTACTTAGCAGGTGTCACTGTTGTTTCCTTTTATGTTATTCTTAAGTCTTATTAGTGTATTTTAAGTTTTATTGTCTGTTTATGCATATGTTTAAAATGAGTTTAATCTAACAGTTCATTAAGCTTCAAAGTAAACAAAAGCATAAGCTTACAGGGGCTTCTTTCTAACACTACCACTCCTGGAAAAAAGATGCATATTGGAGGCGCTATGTGAATCAAGTTCTTTACCTCGTGTGATTGTCTCCAGCAATAAAACAAATCAAATAAGTAGATAGATGTGTTACTATGAACTGTCCTAAAAATTAGAAACAAATGCACAGATTATTAATATGTGGAAATTACTTCTTTCTGTCATGGGTAAAATGTTTTCTAACATAAACCTCACAAAAATTTTAAAGTTTAAACTATAACTGCTTCAAAACTGTTTTTAAACTTGCACATCTGAGAAATTTATCATTCAACAGTACAAACCATGTGAGCCAGTACATTCTTTTTTTGAAAAATATTTTCTTTATTATTTTTCTGTGTATGAATGTATTGCCTGCCTATATGTAAGTGCACCCATTTTGTGCAATGACTCCAGAGGTCAGAGAGGGCGTCAGATCCCCTGGAAGTGGAGTCACAGACAGTTGCTAGCCACTATGTGGGTGCTGGGACCTGAACCTAGGTCTCTGCAAGAGCGGCCAGTGCTTTTAATCAATAAGCCATCTCCCCCAGCCCAGAGAACCAGTACATTTCTTGCATTTTTGTCTTTTATGTCTTTTCATGTTCATTCTGGGGTATGCCTGAGGAATGTTTCCTTTGAGGTCTGTGATAAGGGGCTCTGGAAATGCCAGTGGCCTTTCCATAGCTTCACTCAGAGCATAAAAAATCTAATTACAAATGCTGATTTTATAGATTAAAGCAATATATGAAATTGCCTTTGAGATGAGAAAGAACAGATTGATCTTGGTGCACCATGATCATAAGAGTTTTGGAAAACACAATATAATGTTTTCAGTTATGTTTAACATAATAAAAATACCTGGGAAGAAATTCCTTCTTCTGGAAAGCACTGGAAGAAAAGGCCCACTCTCTTGTCCAGTATGCAACCGGAAGGGCCACCTGGATTAGGGGTTGTGTTCCTCCAAAACTGCTGTCCTAGTTCTGGTTTCTGTTGCTGTGACCATGACCAAATGCAACTTGGAGAAGAATAGATTCATTTCATCTTACAAGTCACGGTTCATCATTGAGGGAAGTCAAGATAGAAAGTTAAGTAGGAACTGAAGCAGAGAGCACAGAGGAACATCACTTTTACTGGTTTATTTTCCCTGGCTTGCTCAGCTACCTTTCTTATACAGCGTAGGTCCATCTGCCTAGGGATGGCACTACCCAGTGTGGACCGGACCCTTCTACATAAATAATAAAACTGTCTCACAGACATGGCTGCAGGATGACCTGATGTGGGAAATTCTTCAGTTAAGGTTCTCTTCTCCCATGTGAGTTAGGTTTGTGTCAAGTTGACAGAAACCAACCAGTACAACTACTCTGCTACAATGCCTGACACACAGATTAAAGCTAAACTTACTGCTGTAATGGAAATGGAAATGGCCTCATCAAAGATAATCTTGGAGAAGTAGGTGAAGATATTAAGACTTTAGTTTTAAAACAAATGTTGCAGATTCTTTCTGAGAATCAATGTTGGTAGTCTTGGAGGCTAGGAACACAGGCTCTGCAGCCAGTCTGGGTTTGGTTCTTGGATTTACCCTCTACTCAATTTTGAGATAGGTCTCCTTCTGCATCTTTGTTGCTGCCAAAAACTGAATTGAATTCGCCTCACCCTGATCCCATGTTGACATTCAATCCCAGTGTGATGGTGTTTGATGTTGTGGCTCTCAGCAGTTGATTAGGGCTCAGACGTGAGGATTTGTCCTTAAGAGATGTGACTCGATAGGCCTTAATATAAATGATGGAATGCATGAAATCTGGTGAGAAGGGAATATGGGAGGGTGCCTATGGGGGAGGGGGTATAAAGATGATTAGGATGTTTTATATGAAATATAAAAAATTCAATAAAAATATATAAAAAATAAATATTTTTTTTAAAAAAGAGACTCCAAAAAAATTGTTTTCCCTTTCTGCCATGTCAAACCATAGTAGAAGAGAGTCATCTTTGAACTGGGAAGCAGATCCCCACTAGACAACTAATCTTCTGTGGCTTATTCATGGATACTCTGGCCTCCAGAGCTATAAGAAGTAAATTTCTGCTATTCATAAACCAACTATTCTAGAATTCTATTGCAACTGAACAGATGGAAGTAAATTCCTTTTTTGCAAACTGGGGTTAAAATTTCTCCCTCCTTCATTGGGTAATAGTGAGGATTCAGTGAGATAGATGATAGATAGATGATAGATAGATGATAGATAGATAGATATAGATATACAGATAGATATAGATATATATTAAACAGTACTTTCCTTCTTCTTATTCAATGGCTGTGATAGGGAGCAAGCATCTTCCTGTGATTTGGTAAACATCACGGTCCTTTCTAGGCTTAGTTAGATCCTCGTTCATCCTTTTAGCCTTTGTACTTTTAACATGAAATGTTTCTGAGAGTTTTCTTACTGTGGAGTTATCATGCTTGCTGAGGTCTTCACTCTGTTCTTGACAAGCACTTTGCTCATTCAGTTCCAGAAGTTCCTCACCACTAAGCATCTCTGGTTGCACATCTGCTCTCTTGAATAGCAGCATCCCCATGCTGTGACTTCCCCTAAACTCCTTAGACTAGGTTTGAGTTTTACTTTTGCATCATCACTTTTTGTTTTGGGCTTCACTTTCATTTGTCTTGGTCAGTTCCCGCTTTATTCAGTCTGTCCTGTACCAAGTATCCTGAGTCAAGTATCCTCAGAAGACTAAGCAGCAGTGCGTTTTCTCACATGCACAGAGACTCACAAATGTGTGTAGAGTGGTGATAGTTGTGGGAGGTACTTTCATTAGAGCAGTTTCCTTCTAAATTTACACATTAGAAAATTGGTGAATTTACAGCAATGTGACAGCATGCACAAGACCCATGCAAGTTCAAACAAGACAAACACCCACTATAGAAGGAAGGAGGGAAATGGCTAAGAAGCTCCAATGTTAGTGGAGAAAGTATTGGCAACCAATGAGTACTGGAAGAGGGAGAGTTGGTTTTCTCTAAGGGAGTGATGCTAGATAGGTTGACCAGGCTTCAGTGGCTAGACTCATAATGAGGGACATCTGGGGACATAAACTTGACTTGATAGGCCTAACATACATGACAGAATACATAAAACTGGGTGGGGAGGTATGGGGAGGTACAGGTAGGGAAGGGGGACTAAACATGATCAAGGTGTCTTATTTGAAATTCACACACACAAAAAAAATAAAATAAAAAAGGAAATTGTGTGCAGGTAGGATTTTCATATTTTCAGTATGATATGTATCTTTTTGTTTTAGTTCTCATTACTGTTTAATAAAATATCCTAAATTGTGATGTTTAAAACTATTACATTTATCACTCACAGTTCCTATGGATCAGGAATCTAGGTATAGCTTCGGATGATTCCGGCTCAAAAATCTCTAATTAAACTGTTCAAAATCAGTGTTTGCAATTAATTATATACACTCAGTGAAAATGTACTCAAGTGTTGTTTGAGCCTGTAGTATCACTGAATGCACAGTAGTGTAGGGTTGCTGCTGGCCCTGATCCTTTGCTAAATGTGCTTCTCTGAAAGGATATTTCACAACTTGGAGATGACTTCCCAAGACTGAGTTGTCAAGATGCAAGGCACTGTTATTTTTGTGGCTTACTCTTAGAAGTGCCCTCTATGTGTCTATATTCAATAGAAGCAAACCAGTAAGGCCAGCTCACACTCCTGGAGAGAGGGACATACCATGGTGGGACTTCCAGTAGGCAAGCACAGGTGGGAGTGAGTGGGAGTGGTCTACCACACCCCAGTGAGGCTAAGCAGAGCAATTAGTTACAAGACTTCGTATTACTGAACAACGTTTTGGAATCTGGATACTGTTTTAGTTTTTATTTCTGCTATGAGGAGAGAGATTAACCTAGAAGCATGAGAGAAAACTCACAAAGCTAATTATTGAGAGGTCAGAAAACACTGAGATTTTCAGAAAATTGAGGCAGAACTTCATAGATGCCTGTGAACACGAAAGAAGATGTATGACCTCACAGGGTTAGCTTATCAACTGAAGTGAGACTAAATCACTGGGACCTTAAACTTCAACTTGCAAGATTTGGTAGCATCCTAAAGGATAAAGTCAGGATGGGAGCTGCTGTTCAAGAATAGACTGTCACCCATGGGTACATATTCTCATCCGTATGAGTTATGTGACAGTTGTCATTCCTGGACACGAGGGATAGAGTGAATGTCATTTAGTGTCTTCTATACCAAAATACTGAAAAAAAAATAAGTCTTTGTAAACATTTTTGAAAAAGACAGTCAAGCCTTCTTTCAGTCCAATTGAAAATTGGCCTCTGTCAGCCCATGAACTCGAGTGATTTGCTGTCATTTGTTTGCAGCTGAGCCAGTTCATTTTCCTTTTTCTTCCTTTTGCAAACCAAAAATGATTTTAATTTTTTCTGTAGTGGAAGTAGAGCCCTGGGTCCTGGTTCTAGCCAGATGGCTTCCACTCTCCAGGTTGATTTCTGTTCAACTATTTATTTAACATTTTTAATAATCCTTTCAATATTTAATTTTGTATGGAGGGTTACGGAGGATAAACCTGGTATAGATTGTATACATTATATAGAAGTCAGTGTGTGCAGGACTTCTGGCCATCTGTAAAACCCAACTGTGATTTCTCACACTGATTCTAGCTCTGTTGAACTCACAGCAACCTCTTCTTTAAGCTGTGTCATTCGGCTATGATGGTTCATTCCAAATGTGGACCCCACTCTCTATGGAAGTGTGTGTCTTTATATGAAATAAATTAGAAAATAAATGCATTAGAAAAATAAATTTAACTAGAGCCTAAAATTCTATAGGGGCAAAAGTGTATTGTAAGGACAGATTTCCAACAAGATTTTCTTCCATACTGAATATATCTTATAAATGAATTTCCCTATTTCCCTCCGTCCTTCCCTCCCTTCTTCCCTCCCTCCCTCCCTTCCTTCCTTTCTTCCTTCTTTCCTTCTTTCTCTTTTTCTTTCATTCTTTCTAAAATATTTCATTTATTTTTATTTTTATGTGTATTTCTATTGCCTACATATGTGTAAGTGCACCCATGTCATGCAGTGCCGATGGAGGTCAGAAGAGGGTATTGAATTCCCCTGGAACTGGAGTTATAGATGGTTGTTAGCTGCCATATGGGTGCTGAGAACTGAACCTGGGTCCTCTGTAAGAGTAGCCAGTCCTCTTAACTGCTGAGCCAAATCTCCAGCCTGCCTCCCTGCCTCCCTCCTTTCCTCCCTCCCTCCTTCCCTCCCTCCCTTCCTTCTCTCTTTCTTTCCTTCTTTCAAGACAAAACCTTGCTTGCTGTTGTATTGCACAAATTGGTCTCTAGCTCCTAAGTTCAACAGCACTCCTGCCTTGGCTTCTTGATTAGTGGGAACTATTAGGCACACACCATGGTACCTAGCTTCAGTTTTGATTCTTAAATTCAGTGCTCTTCAGCCAGCCTCACAGATATGCCCCTAGCTTACTCTGCAGTTAGATCAAGAAAGGTCTCCTCTGCTAGTTTATTTCTTTGCTTTCGAACCCATTCCTATAAGATGACAGAAGCAACACTTAAAGTGTATTGATAGATTCCTATTAGGTTAAACACAGCGCTAATCAATTTTCAAGACCTAATCTAACCTTCATGTCATGAAAAGGCATGTTCTATTACAATCTCCATTTCACTGAGGAGCAAACTAAGGCTAAGAGATTTTAAGTACTCTGCCCCAATCAGAAGCTAGTTCTAGAATTCCCATTTGCTATGGTTGATATATGGTTTGAACGCATGCCCCAAATGCAATTGTCCGTAAGTGTAGCAGTGTGGGGTGGTGGACATTTTAAGAGGCAGGACCTAGTGCAAAGTAATTAGGTCATTGGGGGTCCCAATCTCAGAGGAACTTAATGTAGGTTTCTTGTAACTTGACTTAGTTTTGCAATAGTGAATCATTATTAAAAGAGTGATCTTTGCCCCTGAGTCTCTTTGACTTCCTGTCTCACTGTGTTATCTCTTCTATATGTACTCCTATCACTGTGGTGACATCTTCTACTATGAGACCCTCATTGCAGCACAGCACATGGACCACCTGGTCATGGACTTTCAGCCTCCCAAACTATGAGCTAACTAGGAAAAAAAAAATCCATTACCTTGCCTCAAGTATTTTGCTATGGCAACAGAAAATGGATGACTATACCATTCAGGCAGAACATGAATGCAAACAGAATAACTTTGGTGACTAAAACCTGTACTTGTTCCTTGGAATAGACAAAATAAAATACAAGTTATCAGCACATTGTTTAGTAACGATTATAGTTAAACACAGTACTGTGTGTGTCTCTGTGTTTCCACCTACAAACCCTTACAACAACCCTCTTGTGCTTTTCATTACAGTGGGTGGAGTAATGGAATCTCAGAGGGAATTTCAAATTCACATAGCTCTTACTGACTGGAAGAAATGGGATTGAACCCAATGCTTTGCTTCCCCTTATGCCACTCTGCCTTTCTTACAGCCTAATCTCTGCCAAACTTCATCTTCATCAGGGATCCATCAAGTCTCCTTCTTCCTTCACTCTTTTCTTCTTTTCATTCTTCTATATGCAAGCAATTGCAGAGCACAGACATGTTTGGAAGTGTTTTCTTCCTCAGTGCTCACAGCTTATCTTATCTTTTCTTCTTCATCCATCAAGCTTCTAAATACCATTCACACACAGCTCAGACAAATGGTCCATGAACCTCTGGCTCTCCTTTTCGCTGTCCTCAAGGGCCTTACTGAAGATGAAAAGTTCTTACTTTTCATGAATATTTTGTAAACAGATGTGAGGAGGCCTTACCTGACTTTATCATCAATGCTTATTTATCACAGACAGTGAAAATTCATTCGTAAGGTGATTAATTTCATTTGTCCAATAATTGCTCCTGAATGCCTATCTTATCTTTATCTTTGTATTCTCATCTTACAGAGGTCTTGACACTTACATAACAGAAGCTTCCCCTCAGAGCAGGGAGGGACTGCATCAACAGCAGATTCAGATTTCTGAATCAGACAATAGAGCTCCTGGAGTGTAGTTTGCCATGATGCACTTTGTTTCCCCATTTGTGGTGAGGGAATTTGATCTAAGCAACATCTTTAAACGGATGTTAAAGAAGCAATGGACCCTCCACACCCAAAAGCTGAAAATGAAAGGGTATTTGTTAGGTTATTCCAAAAGAATGACTCTCTAAATTTTGTTCTATGTCTTTCTGTCTCTCTCTGTCTCTCTCTGTCTCTCTCTGTCTCTCTCTCTCTCTCTCTCTCTCTCTCTCTCTCTCTCTCACACACACTCACACACACATACTTATCCTGTATCAATCCAGATGCAAACTACACACAACATGCAGAAAGGACAGGGGAAAGGGACAGAGATGGCCGCTCTCTCCATCCTTTCTATAAACACCTAGCATTTCATTTCTCCCGTGTCTGTCTCCTACCTCTCCCCTGCCCAATTCTCCTGGGCCATCAGTAACACTCTTTCTGATCCATCAAGTGAGGAAATAGGAATGCCAGCTGGGAAATTTCAGGATCCAGTCACGTCAGGAGGAAGAGCTGCTGGGACTGTTTCTTCTTGCTGTCCCTCAGATCACACACTCAGCCAGGGAATGTGAGCATGTATGTGCGTGTGTGTGTGTGTGTGTGCGCACCTGTGCATGTGTGTGTTCGGGGACCAAGATAGCATTTAACATTAGACCTACTGATTATATATGTAGTTTGAATGGATAGGTCAATAAAACTTCTCATATCCCATCCCATACTGTACATTTTACATACACACACACACACACACACACACACACACATACCCACACACACACAGAGAGAGAGAGAGAGAGAGAGAGAGAGAGAGAGAGAGATGAGAGGAGATTCTGTGTCAAGATCCATTTTAATATGAGCTATTATTTATAGAACCCATTTATGTCAGAATCTGTGCTAAGTGCTTTGAATGGATTATCTAATTTAATCTTTACAGCTACCTTCCCTATCAGATTTTATCATTATCCTCTGAGAGAGAGAGAGAGAGAGAGAGAGAGAGAGAGAGAGAGAGACTGAGGTTCCTCAGCATCAGGAAGTGGGACTGAACTGGGCTCCACAGCAACCAAGAACTTGGTGTTTGGCTCCCAGGTCTGCAGGCTTAACGGGCCTTATCTGAAGCCTCGAAGCCTCACCCCAGGCTCTTACTCCTTTGAGCTGATGTCCTTTCAACCAGGTTTCATTGACTTTCTATTAATGAGCACAGAGAGTTAACGGGGCACTTATTAGCCTCTGAGAGACCTGACAGGACAGGCTCTGAGCTAAACCTTATTCTGTATGAGAGTGGTATATCTGGGCTTTATCTATTAATTCTTGTCTGTCTTAAGGGCACCGAGGCATGAGAAACATTAAGACAGACTACAGAATGGAAATAGTGACAGAACAATGGCATAATTAGTTTGTCCAAAGGTACTCTGGCTAACTGCAATTTGGCTTGGTTATGGAGGGAATTAAAAATTTTCCTCCACCACTCACATTACCATCATCATAACAAAAGCACTCTGACCAGACCTTGGCTAACCAGTGAATTGGACCCTGGAAACTTATGTAACTCTTTTTAATGTGCCATACGTAAAAATGATACTCACGTATAAGTAGCCCTGGGATACACATTGACAATTACTAGTTACTGCAATACATGTTCATTGGCTGCTGATATTAGGGGTACAGGGTCAGTTTCTGTGCACAGCAGCCCTACATGAAAAGCTATGACTGTGCCCATTGCTGGGAGTCATTATCAAGATGGGGATGGGGTCTGAAAGAGATGACTAGCAGGGGGAGATTATGGTATTAGAAGGTAGGAAGTACTCTTGTTTTGGAGATGAGAGATCATGATCCCAGGTGGTCCTCTGTACACGGTTCAGGGAAGAGGACACTATTTTACTTGTAGCAAGAGGATGGGGTTTCAAAAAGAGGACACGGTGGAGGAAGGCATTCTACGAAAGACTGTGTTAATGTTTAACGTGCTATATGATGTAGGCTAGGCAGACTGGGTAAATCATTTTAACTTAGCTAAACGGTTGTTTCATCTTTAGAACAACTTTATTATTTTTAGTACTATCTCTTAAAAACTGTTATGAATGCCCAGTTAGCTCTCATTAATAGTGAGGTTACCCTTTATGAGTTGAAAAGTTAAAATATTTTTTCAGCAATTA
>NW_008341879.1:102466-123058 GCF_000622305.1 Nannospalax galili | reverse complement strand
CTATCTAGATATATATTTTGCAAATGAATTTTAATGCTGTTAAAATGATTTGGTTTGTATTATTCGATTCTTTCCTTTCTTTCTTCCCCCTCTCTCCTTCCCTCCCTGCTTCCCTCCCCCCTCTCTCTTTCCCTTCTTCTTCTCTCCTCTCTTTCTGTGATCTATACTCCAGACTTAAAATATCTTACATTACACAGATATGTACTGAAGAGAAAAAGACCATAATATTAAATTAATTGTGAGTTTTCTAAGTACACTGAAAATATATCAACTTTCCCTTTTCTGGGTGTGTTTAAGGGCTTTTTCTATTTCTAGTAATAAGGATGTACTTCTATGACCAGGTAAAAAATCACACACAAAAATCTTTAAATGGCTCTATAAATGTACTTTAGAGATCCAATGTAACTCAGCTCATTTATCAAACATTTTAGTCCTATTCTCTGTTCTTACTGTCCTACACAAAGGTGATTCAACATCCTTTACTAAGTACAGTAGTCTACTGAGGAAAAAGAAATCTAAAAACCTGGGTAAATTAAAAATATAAAGTTCCAACTGGAGAGAATGAAATGATTCAAGGGTCTGCTGGAGTAAGAAGATGAGAATATAGATTTAAATTGGCAGGATGGATTAGGTGAAGGAGCTCAGAGAGGGTGGGACTAGGATAACTTTACAGCCTGAGCCACTATAGGGATCAGGTGGAGAAAGTATTATATGGGGTGAACAAAGTTGTTGAGCACATTTGGAAGGAAAGGTGAGAGTGGAATGCTCAGGCACCAGCTGAATTTGTAGGCTCTGCTCCACTAACTGTAAACCTGATCAAGGAAAAGTAGCTCCGAAGGGAAAAGGGAGAGAACTGAGGTGGTAAGAGAAAGGACAAAGTCCTCCATTAATCAGACATGGTATAGTTCCAAGTTCCCTTTATGAAAGGTATGGTACCTTGGGAGAAGACCCTAACAACTTCTAATGCATTCTACTCATGAATAGATGGAACTAGCCCCAGTATGTGGAGTGACACTTTGGATTCATGAGATAATGTCTTTGAAAAACTATAATCAGTCTAATAGTTATGATTTTTAATAATTTGAACATTAAAAATGTTTGTCTGCCATGCGTGGTGGCACATGCCTTTAGTCCCCACACTGGGGAGGCAGAGGCAGGCAGATGTCTGTGAGACTGAGGTCAGCCTGGTCTCCATAGAGAGTTCCAGGCAAGTCGTGGCTACAGGGAGACTATGTCTCAAAAAAATAAAAATAAAATGTTTTCCCAATTATTTCACTAATTTATTATTTATTTATTTTGAGACAGAGTCTTGGCTATATAACCTTGGCTGGGCTGGAACATGTTATATAGTCCAGGCTGGTCTCAAACTTGATCCAATCCTACTGCCTCAGCTTCCTGAGTGCTGTGCTGACAGGTGTGAGCTACCATGACTGGCTGCTTTTCAAATTCTTGAAAAACTTTAAAAGAATGGATATAAAGATCTCATCATAAACACAATAATTCATGTGAGGTAATGCATATAATAGCCAGATTTAACTTTACAAAATGAATATCCATCTTAACTATGATCTATCTTTCTATCATCTTTCTATCATCTATCTATATCGATCATCTATTTTTCTATCATCTATCTATCTATCTATCTATCTATCTATCTATCTATCTATCTATCTATCTAATCAATCTATCTATACTTCCAAGCATAATACTGTACACAATAAATATATAATATATAAAAATTTGTCAAATAAAAATATAAGTCATTTCTATTATATTTTTCTAAAGATGGAAACATCAGTAACATGTCTTAGTCTTTTTAAAATACATATTCATTTTAAATAATAAAGCTCCACAATACAAAGTTTGATTTTAGAGTGTCAGTTTGTATGGAAACAAGAAAAAGTTGGTATAAACAGAATAATATATAGACACATGCATACACATACCATTTTTCTCTTTGAAAACTTTGCTTTAGGTTTGCAGCACTAAATTTAACTGATTCAAGCTAAACAAATAGATTATGTACTGCCAGTTGAAGCTACTTTTTCATAATGCATTTTAGAGAGGATATAACCCCAGTGATCTGTCTACTGGGTGAGACGCAAATAACAGAGGAATCTGACAGGACCCCTCAGGAGCTTGCATCTGAGTTCTGGTGTGGTTATGTTTTGAGGACACTAACTTATTCCTGTTTTAATGAGGGGGAATGAGTAGAGCATGCCAGAGTATTAAACAGAAGATAACTTAATATGCAATTATTTGCTTGAATTGTCCCTTCCAACAGTGCTGAGTATCATCATTACTTAAGAGCACAATCAGTTGGTTTGCTATACCATGCTCAGCAGATAGCCAAAAGCAAGTCAGCCGTCAGCTACTCTCTTTTGAAAAGTTGCATTAAAGTAGCACTAATTTTTAGTCTTGGAAATTCAATGAAATGCATGCACATAGCATGCTAATTTGTGTTGCTTCTACTGTCTCCCTTTTCTACGTGGAAGGGTGCTCTCTCTAATTCCCTCACTGCCACAGGCTTCTCCCTCAACTCCAAAGTTGCCAGCATCCTCAAGGAAAAGGCCAGATTGCCACATTATCAGGAGCTTTTCACCAGAGTGAAGTTCCTAGCTGATTTGAAGGATATTTAATTAAATAAAGTTATTCTCAAAAGGTAACATTTTCATTGACTAGAGAGAAATTAAACAAAAATAACTAACAATCCCCAAATTAAAAACCAAACCCTTAGCACTGTGAAACAAGTTGTGTCAATGGAATTGTAGACTTGAAAGAAAAATTTAGACCAACAACAAAGGTTTCAAAGTAAGGACTGTTCCCCTAAGAAGTAATGTGCAATTGGGCAGAATTATATAGTCCCTTACATCTACCCTGTTAACCCCTTACAGCAGAAAAAAAAAATGTGTTAACATTTGCAACATATTACTGCAAGGAGGCCAAACCAAGAGCAAGAAAGGATTAATTTCCTCTTATTTTCAAAATAGACACCCTAAAAAGCCATCACTGTCTTACGCTCTCAAGAAAAAAATATTTGGGGACTCGATAGCAATAGTGACTTTTAAGAATCTCCAGTCGAAGAAAATGAAGAAGATAATTATTATCTGTCTCATTTGGACTAAAGTGTACTAAAATAATATATTAGTCTAGCATTCAAGTGACAAGGGACAAGACTCAGTGTTAAGTGTACAAGTGGGAACTTGCTATTAGGGAATGAAATTAAGAAAGTCTGTTTCTGGGCTTGGAGAGGTGGCTTGGCAGTTAGAAGCATCAGCTGCTCTTGCAGAGGACTGGGGTCCTTTTCTCAGCACCCACATGGGGGCTAACAAGTGTTTCTAACTCCAGTTCCAGGGGATCTGACACCCTCTTCTGACCTCCATGGGCATTGCACAACAGGGGTGCACTTACATACATGCAGGCAATACACCCATACATATAAAATAAAAGATAAAATACCAAGAAAAGATAGCCTATTTCTTATCCATGCTTGCCATATCTCTGTGGTGGAAGAAGCCACCATCGTTTTGTTACTGGAGGAGAACTGGAAATGTATGCCTGATCCTTTTCTTATATATGAGAGGATTATTTTTATTTGGGTCCTCGTTAGCATCTTTAAATACTAGAGATATCACAGTGTATAGTAGGTGGTTCTGCAACCTCGTTTAACTTTGTTAAATAAGAATTTCCCTTGAAATAGTCATAATCAAGTTCTCTCTACATTTCTGACCTCAGTGGGTACAGATAATTGCTTAATCTTCCTAAAAATTCTTACAGTATAAGAACAGTTTCGGAGGATACCTATTTTTCTTTCGCTTTCTTTCTTCTTTTCTGCAAGCAAGAGCAATCTTACTGTCAACAGCAGCGTTTGCAATGTTTGGGGCTTTACCTTTGATGAATACATGACATGCCATGCTCTATGAGCCTACAGATTCATCACTCTCCAAATTTATAGGGATGTATGCAGTGTGACTTGATAAATTGTTTTGTTTTGCCTTTCATCACTCACACGATATTGGAAGGAAGCTCCCTGTATATCTTAGGCATCATCTATCAAAAATAAGGCTTTGGTGAGAACAAATAAAATGCAGTAAAAACTTGTTGGACTGATAACTATATAATATGAAAGTGTCACCTTTGAATATGAAGGGCCACTGTATGAGGCTCATATTTTATTTTTCAACAAGTTTACAGATCTGTCTCCCAGTGGTTTAAGCTTCATTTTAGTTCAAATGTTTGCAAAGCTTTCCAAGTGTCTCTGGAAGAGTACTATAAATTAAAATGATTATTAATCTTACTAAATCTATTCCTTTTTACTGGCATTTATTTAGGAGTTCTGTGCCCCCTTACGATGGATTGATTTGGCAACTCACTTGACAAAACAGTCCATGAAAAAGAAGTTGGAAGATCTTGATACCCAGTTCTGCTTTGTTTGGTCTTTAAAGGCAAAAAGCTCTCCACTAAAATTACAAGTAAATTAAAATCAGAAACGAAAGAGCATTATAGTTTCTGAACCGGCACTTTAAATCCAGGTAAAAATGGCGATTATTGCATTTGTGAATTGCATTTCATCCTGAGATGTACAAGCTTCCTCTAATAAAGAAGATATTCTCTATCTAAGGCCACTATCAATGTGAGTCCATTAAAATATGTTTGAATCACAGAAGAAAACTGCTTTGTAAGTTATACGCCCTAAATTTCTTCTCAGACACACAAAGCATGATGTCAGGAATCTAACCAAACAGACCCAGTGGTTAACACACTCATCCTTTTGTAGGGCTTGGTGAACTTCAACAAACAGATAATGGATACTTACTTTGAAATATACAATGCTTAGGTGAAACATAATCAGAAGAAATGAATTGAAAGGGCATGAAGGTAACAAATTTTCCCTTCCTGTAAAAGGCATTTCAAAATTGAATATTTTCAGAACTGTTTATAGCATGAGCAAGATGGAATTCTTACTCATTATTAACATTGTTCAGCTGTTAGAGAAGATTAAGCACTTCATAACACAATGGAAAGATATTTAAGGCACACTGTTAAGTGGAAAAGTAGGTTATAGAACAATTGTATAATATGATTGAGTTTTTGTAAAAAAAAAAAAAGTCTCTACCCTTCGCATACATAGCACAAAAGTGAAGATGTAGAAATCTTCATACCAATCTCTCAGCTACTGCGTGGTATGAGGGACAGAAGAAGCAACTGCAGGGTGAAGACGCCTTCTACCCTTTAGTCTAGACTCTTCTGGGCTGATGAAGTTACAGCAACACTCGTCCTACGTATGATTCCTCTGCAATTGTCACTTGAAAGAAAAGGTTTTGATGAAAACCTGCATATGACTTATCTCATTCAAATTCTGCATAAATTCCAGGGAAGTTGAAAGCATCATTTCATTCCCTTGAGATTATGGTTTACAAACTCTGAAGCCTTAAGGAGTTTCAGAATCCTCTTAGGGTGAGATAATGAAGACCCAAGCTAGCACGTTTCAGCTGTGCATGTATGAGTGGGTACACACACCCTTCCCTGCCTACTGTAGTGAGAGCTTTGCCTTTCTCTGTTGTGCCGATTAGTACCAAACACAGGATTTTGTGGGAAAAAATATTTCAAGAGTTAGAAATATTTAAAGGCTATTCCAACAACAGTTCGAATTTTGAATTTGTCCTTGCAATGAAAATATGATTGGCTCAAGATCAGTCAGTTGGTCAACTGTACAGGTAACATTGGGAATGTTGCCTGGCAGGTGCCCTGCAACACTTGGTCTCCCTATAAACTCAGGGACTGAATGCATGTCCTTTCACCTGAAGGTCAAGTACCATAGCCAGCAGCAGAGAAAAACCATGAGAATTCTTTTCCTATCCATTTATTATTACATACTTGCTTTTATTTTCAATACCATTTCTATGTGCAATCACTTAAAGTCCTCTAGGATCTTTAAGAAGAACTTTTATACACTGTGATTTGAGTAAGAACACAAAAATTGGGGTTTTATCTATTTTCCTCCACATAAAAAGATTGCCAATCTAACCCATAATACAGTAAAATATAGCATTGAAGTAAGTCCAAGTTAAATAAGTCACCTCCCCTTTCTATTAGTAGCTGACCTACATCCAAGAGAATGATGGCTCAAAGGTGGTAGACATGCCACTCATTCTGCAGGAACCAGAGCAGGGACTAAACATTCTCCCAAGAGGAAGTTTTTCTTTTTGCCAGTCCCTCCAGCACAGGTAAACTGAACTTAAGACAGGCAGTTATCGACTCTAAGAAGGCACAGAGAACACCTTGCCAAGTTGTTACCATTACGCAATGAAAAATGGCAGTGAAATAACAATATACATTGGCAACCTCCACAGTGTCTCTTCTCATTTCTTGCATTTACAAGGATCTTCTGCTCTATAGATTCCTGTTTTTTTTTTTTTTTCAATTGGTGTTAGTGTCCTAATTTTAGTTCTGAGTTATAGAGTGTTCGGTCCTGTGGCTTAATTATTTCTCGTGGGGAATGTTTCTCCCCACCCAGAACACAAGCACAAGGAGAACAGAGTTTTATCATGTGGGGTATCTTGTAAGGCCTGTATAAGGAATTAATAAGTAGGGATCCAACAACATTACTGAGGTACCATGTACACCCTTCCAATTGCTGGAGATACAGGGGTGTGATGTTAGGTAGTGTGTCAGTGTGGCTTTGCTGCAGGACTGGGTTGGTCTGCTAAACACTAATCCACACATTGCTATAAGGGTGTTTTGTAGATACGGTGAACAGCTACAATCAGTTAACTTCAAGTGAAAGGGATTACCCTCGATAATGTGGGTGAATCACACCCAATCAACCAAGAGCTTTAAAATCAAAACTCCTTGGGCTGAGGGAACGGCTCTGTCATTAAAGCATTTGCCTCGTAACCATTCTAGGACTTGAATCCAAGTAAAGAAATCTGGGCATGGTGGCCTACATTTGTAATTCCAGCACTGGGGACGTAGAGTAGGGGGATTCCTGAGACTTGCTAGCCAGCCAGCCTAGCCTAGGTGGGCTCTAGGTCGATCAGCCACCTTGTGCCAAAACAAATGGTGGACAGCACCTGAGGAACAACATCAGAGGTTACCCTCTGGCCTACGCACTCACATGTAAACACATGCACCTATACATATATGGGCCATGAAGGTGCACATGCATACACACACAATAAAAGCAAAATGGGTACTAAGAAACAGTTAGACGAGAAGAGGAAGTTGTGCTCTGTTACTGTTTAGTAGGGAGATGGTAGATGAGGATAATGTACTGTGTGCTTTAAAAAGCTAGGAGAATTTGAAAGTTTTTACCATAAAAAATGACAAATACTTAGAGAGATACACTTTGATATAAACATTCCACAATGCATATGTATAAAAAAACATTACATGGCACCCTATAAACATGTACGATGACTTTATACGTGTTAAAATAAGTTTTACAAAGTAAAGTTGATTTTTCTTGAAAAAAGTAGAAATTCTGCCTCAAGACTTTAGCATCAACTCTTGGTAGCCCTCCAGCCTCTGGATTTTGAACTTGACAGTTCTTGTGATCTTGGGAGTCAATTCCTTATGAGATAATACACAATTATGCTACATATATAATGTACAGCCTGTACACACAGAATACACACATGTACATATCGCTTACCATTTTATTCTTTGAAAAACCCAGTTTGATATAAGAGAGGGACAAGATGCCAGCTTCTGTTATCAGGACACTGACATTCCTCTAGGAGAAAACTAAAAATGTTTTAAGCACATCACTAATCCAAAGAAATGCAATGATAAGGCTTCAGAGAAAACAAGCCTCACAAATCTGACTGCTTGTGGTAGGTGAATGACATCTGGACTGGGTGAGGAAGGGCCTCTTCAAAGCAGAGACATTCAAGGGAAACAGGAGTCGACATTTTCATTACTGTTTTTCTTCCTTCCATAGATCTTGTATAAAGAAATTTACATAGTATGAGCATAATAAATTATTTGGAATAAATAATGAATAAATTAATAATGTGATCTTAAGGAAGAATGGCTATTCTAATTTTAGGTAACTAAGAAACAAGCTAAGTTTAATACCTTAAAGAGAAGAATCTTTCCTCCAAGCTGAAATTACACCGACCTAGAGCTGAATGATCTTGCTTCTAACTTGATTAATGAACGGAGGAGACTGATTAAGTCATTTTAAGTATGCAATTGCTTTAACCTGCACTAATTTGAAAACAGTGGCGTTACAACACAGTTGGTGAACAAAGTACAAAGCAGAAAGTCTCCTTTTGATTTTATTCTATCTCCTTCTTACCTCTTTCTCCTCTTTTCTTTCAAAGTACAAACATACCATCTACCCTAAAGTTACCAGATGGGTAGGCTATTCTTCAAAAAGAAAAGATCTGATTCTATATTTCCTATTTTTATCTGTAATTCTTATTACATGAGCAAACATACATACACTGCTGGTGTGTTGGAGGATGTGCCTGCACATGTGCATGAGAGAGCAGGTGATCAAAAGAACTTTGAGATTCCTCCATGCTTGAACCCAAGAGAGACCCTTACCATACAAAAGTCTTAAGTCTGAGGGTCAAGCAACCGTTTCAGATGGGATAGCAAACTCCATGTGAAGCTGACTTGCAGTTTGTTTCTTGGCACATATAAGCTAACTTCTGTGAGGGAGTGTATGAGTACTTATAGCAAAAGACTAAATATAGAGGAAAATTAGGACAAGAGTCAGCAAGTGAGTGCCCTTCAGTTTTCCTTTGAGATCCCAAGTTTCTAAGTAATAAAACAGGAACTACTGTTAACTTTGCTTAAAAACTATTCACTTTTATGAGTTGGGTTTTGTGTTCCATATGAACAGAAAGGTCAGGTGCAGCGCTAAGAATGAGAAAAGAATAAATGAGGCAAAAGGCAAAAATTACATCCAGCTCAAAAACTCTGCTTAGGAAAGCCAGACTCAGAAGTGCCTCTGATTACATCTCCAAAGGAATCATTCCTGTCTTCCACCAGCTAGAAAATTCAATGTTCAGAATAACAGACTCTTGTGAAACTATTCCATGACAGGGTACTGGCAATGATGAGGGAATGGGGTTTGGTGCGGGCCTCTTCCAAGCTTCAAAAAAGTGTTTCTGGTTAAGACACTATGTCTGAAGACTGTCCCTGCTGGGATAGCTAAAGAGATGGCTAGGCCCACTGCAGTCCTTTTGCAGGCTTTCACTCTGGGATTCCTCCTCTTCCTGACTTAGCTGTGATGCGGGAAGCAGAGCTCATGCCCTGAAAGAAGAGGTATCTGAAGAATTTCCAGGCAGATATATTCAGGCAGCAGAGGTTGACCAGAATGGGGACTATGCAGAGAGGTAAGAGGAAAAATTGAAGAATTAATAACACCCTTGTGCTCAGAAACAGAAAGCTTTGCCCAACAGGCTTGATTGGGATTTCCACTATAGAAAGACTGTGTTGGGATGGACTCATGGGTAATAATCTTGAGTTTTTCATTTTTTTTTTAAGAAAATAAGGGAGACCGGGTGTGGTGGTACGTCTTTAATTGGGAGGCAGAGGCAGGTGGATCTCTGTGATTTTGAGGCCAGCCTGGTCTGCATAGGCATGGGTACATAGTGAGATCCTTACTCAAATTAACAAAAAATCAAACAATGACAAAAATAAAATAAGGGAAAGGCCATGTTAAGTGCAGCTAAGAAAATACACATAGGGTTTTAGAATCATAGACTATTTTGGAATTAAAGTGTACCACAGCGACAACTTTGGTTCATCCCCCTCATTATTTCAATGATAATCTTGAGCCTCAGGGGGAAGCACATTTCTCCTGAAGAAGACGCATCTTTGCCCATCATGAGCAGGTGATTCTATTCTTCAGGTAGAAGCTATCCAAGCTGGTCAATAATTTCTTAATAGAAACTACTTCTTCGGAGCTTGCACTATGGTATGGCATTACTACAAGAAATCATGAAAACCCAGCATTTTTGCATTTCATGTGTTGGCCTATTGTGGTCTCAGATAATCACAATGATTATGGCAGTCAACACATTTATTGAGGGGATAACAATATGCTAAGCATTGTGGCAGGAATTTACATGTAGTAGCTGAGGGAAAGATATTTTAGGCATACCAGTGGGGTTCCTCCATGAATCCAACTCTATCAATGACCCACTACATGCAGATCATTTTGTGCAGCACTATCTCTCTCTCTCTCTCTCTCTCTCTCTCTCTCTCTCTCTCGCAACTTGAAGGCTCAATCTCCATGCCTAGCCTCCTCATTGAATTTAGTATTTTGGAATCCTCCATCTTTTGAGCATGCTGGTATTTCAAACAAGTTTAAGAGGTTGTCTTCGCACATGGTTTTCTCTCACCCTGTTTTGAGATGAACTTACTTGGGCAATCATATTCTTCATGATATTCAATCTGCTTATCCAATACTTGACCTTGATCTAAGTTCCTCTGGCCTTCAACTGTTCAGAAAGTGGCATGCTTTGAATTTGACTGCAGATGGTGTCCCATCACCTCCACCTTGGGTTCTTGTCCATAACTGACTCTCTACTGTGAAGGAGGCTACATATGTGTCAGGACTGCAGCTTGGGTTCCCTGGATCTGGTCATGGTCCCCTACTCTGTGCATGGCTGCCACATAAGTGTCATAGCCACTGCCTAGGAGCAAGTCCTGACAAGGTATGGATTGCAACAGTTTTTCCTATTGTAAGCCAGGTGTGGGAGCCAAGGCAGAAAGCATAACTCAGATACAGCAGCATCTTGAACAGAATTATGACCGCAGGTAATTCAAGGTTCTATTAATTGTTTATTATTTCCTGTTCTGAGTGAGATATTAACCACCATTGAGTCCTTAGGCATAATAAACAGCCGGACAAGATGACAGTGGGTCCTTGATTAAAAATCTATGTCCTGCGAAGCTGCAAATTAGATAATCAGAGTAGATGGGAAGGGTTTCTCAGAGAATGTAGCCATTGCCACAGGCCACTCAGAAAATAAACAGCCACAGGTCTAAAGGATATGAGATAAGTGATGTGTAGAAAAGTACAAATTACACTTGAAAGTGACGGTGATGGCTGAGGGCCACTGAAAGCCTTAGAAACAGCATAAAATGTCTGATTCAGAAAAACGCCAAGCAGCAAGGCTGACTGCTCTTTTCGCTCTTCCTTCCATTCCCCTCTGGAACTGAGCAAGGTTTAGTACCTTGTTGACAGAGCCAAGAAGTGAATGATCGACACTAATGGGATTTTTAATCTTCAACCTAATTAACTTTGTTAAAATTAAGGCTTACTAGGAAGAATCAGCACAGAGAAATTAATTAAAGCAACGGAAGATTTGCTGGATTTAACAGTTGAGTACTGACTATATCTATAACATACATAGAGACAGATATTTTAAATTCATCTCTATTTTGAGTTTGTTGCCTTGTTGTTTCAATGTTCAAGACAGTCCATGTTCCCGATGCTGAGAGCTGAGAGCGCACACAGCTCAGTCACGAGCACGGGCCTTGCCGTAGTGTACAGGAAGATTTTCACGTCTGCTAGATTTGGACTGCTTGGTGCCAAGCAAAGTGTCTGACATGGCTACTTGATATGTGTTTGTTGAAAGTGAAAATGAAAAAGTACATAATGAGAACTTTCGAGAATTGATGACGGCACATCACGATACTGATGTGTCAGCTTACCTTCCTTCCACCTTGTTATTTCATGAGTGAAAAAGCACATAAAGAGAATGGGGGCATTATCTTCCTTGAAGAAATTAAACGTCATTTGCAGCATCTTACTCTCTGCAGAAGAATCTTCGATAGGGACCTGACTTTGAGCACACCTACTATTAACTAATTGAAATTTAGGTCTATCTGAAACATGAAGTGCTATTAATGCAAAATAAAGGTGTAGCTTTGTTTTAGATCATCATAGAAAAATGCCAAAATTTGAACAAGTCAGCTCTGTATAGCTGTAACTCTCACAAAATGTTTGCCATAGTAGTATTTGTAAATGTTATCATAATTTTTGACTTGGCACTATGGCACAATGTAAATATTTGTTGATGAATGGAAATCACCTTCATAGATAATCAATTATGAAATAAGATGCTATAAAACAATGATAACTTCTTTCCATCAATTCGGCATTTTATGTCCATTTGGAGTGACTTCAACCCAAATTCTGGGGAAACTTATCTCTAAGGAAATAAGAGAATAATTTTAAAAGTTCATCATTATACTATAGGAAGGGAAGGGAGCAGGAACCTGTCTTGAGGGGCAGAAGGATGAACTAGCTTGACTGCACAATGGTGCCTTGGAGGGTAAGGGGGGGGTTTAGTTGATGGAAAAAGAAGTGAGATAAACAGAGTTTCAAGAGAAAAAAATCAGCATAGAGTCACAGTAGCTGATTGGGATGGGTGGGGAATGTGAGAGAAGACATTCTATATCTCAAAACAGGCCAGAAAGATCTTGACCATTCTAGGACATCTTTAGAGGTTTATTATTAAGGGCAGTACAGAGGTTTAAAAAATTCCTGTCACCAGGGAACATTGTCCCCTACCAGACACCATACACCAACAAAATAAAAAACCCAATGCGTGGAATGGACTCCTTCTTTCGAAGCTGTTGACCAGGGGTCCCATAGATACTCAAACAATACTGGCCATTCCTCTCCATTACTCATCGGAACTTTATGGTAAGACCCTCTTGCTGAGACAGTACATAAATAGACTGTAGAACAAAGAAGGAGAAATCTAGCTGGTGTTGACTTCAAAGCCTCATATCTACTGGCTAGCTTCCATAGTGGCGGAAGGTGCCTGTGCATGCTACCTGAAGAGAAAATTAACCTTACCCAGCTGTGAATCTTGAAAGCCAGAGCAACAACTGGTCTGACAAGTTATGTCCACCAGTTCAATAGTGGAACGGATATTCTGAAGATAACCAAACACTTTCTAATTGGATTTAAGGTCTGATTTTTAAGATGGAACCCATACCTAACACTGATATCAGGCCTAGGAACCTGAGGCTAGACAGGTCACAGGACATAAGGGAGAGCCTAATATTCTGCTAAATAGATATAGTATTACACTGACTTCTAGTGACTTATTGTTATAGATAAATGCATCTCTCAACTCTCAACAGAGAAACTTCCTTATGCAGCAGATGGAAATTAACACAGAGAACCAGAACAGGCCAACACGCAGAGAACAAGAAGCTGCAGAGTGCTTATTCCTGAAGAGGACACCTACATCAAACTTCTGCACCCTAAGGCTCAGGGATCGTTGCAGAAGAGGAGGCAGAAAGATTGTAAGAGCCAGAGGTGGTAGATGACCACAAGAAAACATGGTTTTCCATACAGCTGGTAAGTTACTTATATGAACTCACAGCAATGGTGACAGCATGCTCAAGTCTCATGTAAGTTGAAATCAGACAAAAATCATCCCAGTGTAGACAATGTAGACATGGGGAAGCAGAGAAGAAAGCCCAAGGTACCTGAGGAGCTACTGGCAACCAATGGCTGCTGGGGGGGCAGAGACAGTCTCTTTCAAGAATGGGACTGTTGGTAGGTTAACCAGGTTCCAGTGAATGGACCCACACTAAAGGACATTTGGCAACACAAATATATATATATATATTAGAGCACATTAAATTGAGCAAGGGGCAATAGGGGAAGGTGGTGCTGACGATAGGGGAGGGTTATATATATATACACACACACACACACACACACACACACATATATATATATATATATGAAACACTAAATTTTGGAGGGGAGTAATAAGAGGAGGTACAGATACGGGATAGTATCTAAATATGATAAAAATATTTTATATGAAAAGCATAAAAATATTAATTTAACAAAGGGGGAAAAAACCATTGTCACCAAACATGCAAACTTGAGGAAAGACTTGAAAAGTCAAGAGAAGCACAGGAAAGCTTATTCTAATTCACTGCAGGCAGACTACACAGAGTGGATGAAGGAGCATCCTAGCATTCTATCAATCCACTAACACACTGGTTCCAGGCACGCTGTTCTTCCCAGTAGTCTTTCTAATATGGTCCTTGTGCCCCCTGCCCATAGGTAAGACATCAGAGTTGCAGTCAGGGTAAATTCTCACTGGACTTGATACTGGTAAACACCCATTCTTGCCATTACTCAGTTCTCCTAACTCCTTCAACTTTTCTAATCAATAGTAATGACCTTATGAATTCAGCTGATTCCTAGGTCACAGCTGTTTCTGTTTCTGGACCCATTTTACTTCAGACTAAACCTTGGGTTATGAAACTTAGCATTTGTGATTTGTTTCCTGACTCAAAGTGAGAATCTCTTGCAGAAATTTAAAGAAGTGATGCCTGGGTCCAATGCTGAGAAATTCATATTCAATTGCTGGGCATGATAGACAAGAATGGGTATTCTTTGAATTTTGAATTTTTTAAAAATGTTTTTTATTTGTTATTTTTATTTTATGTGTATGAGAGTATTGCCTGCCTGTATGTGAGTGCACCTGTGTTGTGCAGTGCCGCGGAGGTCAGAAGAAGGCTTCAGATTCCCCTGGAACTGGAGTTAAGGACGGTTCATAGCTGCCATGTGGGTGCAGTCCACTGCAAGAGCAGTCCGTGCTCTTAACTGCTGAGCCATTTCTCCAGCCCTGAATTTTGAATTTTTATTTTATGTGTATGAGTGTTTTGCCTGCATGTATGCAAGTGTGCATGCAGTGTCCACAGAAGCCAGAAGAGGGAGATGTATTCCTTGGAATTAGAGTTATGGATCGTTGTTAGCTGTAATGTGTGTGCTGGGAACTGAACTCAGGTATTCTGCAACTGCTGAGCTATTTCTCCCATCCCTAATATGGGTATTTTTTTTTTTAAGATCTCTAGGTGATCCTAATACATCAGTGCAGGATGTAAGCTATTTCTTAACTGCTGAGCTATTTCTCCAACCCCTAATATGGTATTGTTTTAAAGGTCTCCAGGTGATCCTAATACAGGAGTGGAGGATCATCATTCACAGCTTCTCATCTCTTAACAGAATCTGTTTACACGGGAAAGCTGCATACAAAACCTTTCTCATGCAAATACCTTTCTCAAAGACTGGAGCAATGTGCCCTAAGAACTTGCACATTTCTAGCTTAGAGTATACACTCTAAGTGTTCTTGGCTTCTCTCAGGGAGGATTTCCAGTATGCTCAGCCAGAGAGAGCACTATTGTATCCTGCCCTCACCTGCAGATCCACTGGAAGAAACCTACAAAAACCTTACCTTCACTATTTCCACTTGCTGAACTTCAAACTCAATAGATTGTATCATGATGAATATGGAGCACAAACAACCCAGGTAGGCATGAAAAAACAGAGCCACCATTTGGGCAAAGAAAAAGTCAGGATGAGCTGACGAATAAGTTAAAACCAGATTACTGTTAATAAAGGCAAAGGGAGGCAGTAGGTTCAGGGGTATATGTTGTAAGGACTACAATGTAAATAAGTTAAAGAGTTGCACCAGTCAGGAAATAACAAAGACACATATTATGAAAGCATATGGGTCAGACCAGACAAACAGTCCATGAGCAGAAGTCAGGACAGGGTCCGGGTAAGGTCTTCCTGAGGGAAATCCCACTTCCACAGTCAGTAGGCCTACATGCAGACAAGCAGATGGTTGAGTACAGTAGTAGATCAAGGGCACAGAAGTGAATGTGGTCTATCCACCCACCAGAGGTGTGGCAACAAAGTGGGCAATGTCTGCAGGAGTTTCAAGAGAATGCTAGAAGTACTCAAAGTCAGTTTGTTTTTTGTTATCACCCTGCACCAAGAATGCAAACAATGTGAAAAATACTCTCCATACTAAAAATCATATGCTGACCTACAATTTTAACAAATTTGGGGAATATTCAAAAATCATAAAATTTTTACATGTTCATTCATGAACACATCATTCTGCATTCAATTTTATTTTGGATACCACGAGTTATACAGCCAACCCTTCGGATATGGCCAGGCTCAGCTACAGAAATTTATTTCAAGGGAGAGTATTTAACTCCTTGAAATATGGGCTAGATGTGTGTGTGTGTGTGTGTGTGTGTGTGTATGTGTGTGTGTGTGTATGTGTGTGTGTGTGTGTCTGTGTCTATGGAGGGTTATCATGAAAGTAGAAAGTAAAACATAAACATAAGGGGAGAAAATAGAAAGGATGAAGATATCTTAGTGAGGAGTGGGTAAAGGAATGCAATCAGAAAGAAGGACTATGGGGGAGGGGAGAAAGGACCAGCAAGACAGGGCGAGGGGGCACGGGAGAGGGTAGTGATAAAAGGGAATGAATAAAAGCACGTTTTGGTATAATGACACATAAGTATAAAAGTACCTAATGAAACTCTTTGCTGTGCATACAAACTTAAAAAATTAATTAAAAAGAAAATGGGTTAACTCATTTTAAATGTAATTTGTTTCTCCTCACCCAGCAGTTTTCCATAGTCCTTGGTGAAACAGTGAATTCTAAATAATATGATTGCATCCCAATTGCAATGGTGAGGAAAAGACCCTGTTCTGGGATTCCATCACTCTAAGAAATCTCTGAATTTTATTTGCATTTAAACTTAAAGAGACGAAACAATGAAAACTGTATTATAAATTATTTTTGTTTGATAAACACAAATTTTTGTTCCTGCATGACAAATTTTACTGACGTCGTATATTACCTATGATATTGAGACTTCATTATACAGTCCGTCCTGACAAAGGGCCAATGCATTTTTCTTGCTGAGATTTGCAGAAAGTTACTTGTGCACATGCTCCAAGGCCTCTGCTGCTGAGCTCTCTTCTGCAGAGACCTCTGGTTTCATCAGAGCCAACAGGCTCAGAAAAGCTAACTCAGAGCTCTTGGAGGACACAGACTCCACGTTTCAGCCCCATAGCCAGTCCTGTCAAAGTGAATGGAACAGCTTAAACAGAGACAGAATTAATAAACAACCAGAGTTCAGAGGAAACTGCAGTCTTCTATTATGCTACAGGTGACATTCTTTGTTGTCTGATCAACTTCTTGCTTGTTTTCAGCTTAGGTACACTCTTGTCCACCACACGTGGTAAATGTTTCTTTGGTAGCCACTGTACAGCAGCATTTTAAGCTTTAGGACATAATCCACTGACAGGACAAAGCTTCAGTCTCAAAAGTAAGCACTTCCTGCTGGTTGAATAACATGGCTTGGCATCCCAAACATGTACACACCCACAGGCACTTGCCTGTACTCGCTTAACTTGGTAATCACTCTGGAAATGTGTAGTAAATAAGGTCCTCCTCTGAATGCCCTTTGTGAGCTGGTTTTATACAGTGTGAGTCCACACAATATGAACCCCTAAAGAACCTCTTCAGATACTCATAAACTGAAATTTTGTCCTACTAAAAATGTGGGACAGACACACTGAATCTGGACTCATGGCTTACGCAGTCTCTTAATTTATCACTTGGCACATAGTAGACCCTCAATAAATATTTATTAAATGAATTAATCATATAATATACATAATGGTTCATTTGCAATATATTAATGATATGTAAAAAAAACTCAGTAATATATTTTCTATTAAACCTGATTTCCTGTGAACTCTTAATTCAGTCAAATGGTCGTCTGCTCCCATTTTCTCTGTCTACTGCACTGCATTAAAACACTACTTTCTTCCCCCAAGCTTCCAATTTAAATGTGCTAGCAGAAATTCCTATTAATTCCATTCCAAGTATTTGCACAGAACTGGTCCACCATAGCCGCCTGCTAATGATGCATCTGTCATTTTATTGACACCCCTAAACAGCTTTATTCTCTTTTCTAATTAAGAGACAAAACTGGTATTGTCAGCTGATGAACCGACATTTGGGGGCTTTTGTTCCAATGTAAAAACAACACATTATTATGTTAAAACAAAAACTCAGGAATGTGAATAGAAAACCTCACTAGACAAAATATATTTACACATACATTTTGAATTAAGCTTGTTATAAGCCTAATAGGCATATAATATTTTGAGTTACAGGGGAAAAATATACACTGTGACAACACGTAGTCCAAACAAAAAAGTAGAGCTTCTTACCCGAAGAGCCCATTGAATTCAGAACAAAGTCGTCTGATGATTCTTTAGTGTCACTGGATAATTTAAAAAATCCTCAGAGAGGGGCACCTAAACCTTTCAAAGCTTACTAGCATGAAGTGGTAGAATGTAAATTGTCATAAAGATATTACTAATATTTAAATAACAGCAAAATAGGAACTGAAAGTTCTTAGCATAGAACCACAGAAATTAGGTAAATAGAATGTTTGGAGGCGGGGAGTAATAATGTCCTGATAATTAGATTAGCCAATTCCCAGGGAAATGACACTTATATCCAAGTACCAAACTAGCAGCTCACCAGAACGTTCTCTAGCAACTGAGGAAGACAGGCCATAAAAGACATATCGCCATCACATTAAAAAACTAATCTAAAATCATTGCATGTCAGAAAATTAAGGGTTCATCAAAATATCCCCAAAGGTTATGTGGCAAAAGGAATGCATAAGAAGGAACACTGCTCAAGCCCTGGTTTCTTTATGCAAAAGTGTAGCTTAAGATCTACACATTAAAATAAACTGAATACAAAATCTGGTCTGCTCAATGAGATTGTTGTTATAAAGTAGCTTTCATACTGTCTGGCACATCATCTTTGAAAATGGAGCATGTCATCATCATCATCATCATCATCATCATCAATCATTCAATGCCAGAATCTCATTTCTTTTCATGGTTGTCTCCCAAGGTTTAGAAACACTGTGGAAGGACACTTCTATGACTGAGACATAATCCTAATAATAATTATTATCTAACAACTCTGTTTTTGCCCTTGTTTGTGGGTATTTTGTGCTCTGCCTCTACACTCCAAGCCTCTGCCTTAGACCTGAATTCTCTGCCTACATGCTTAGGACTGAAGCTTCAGGCCTCAGCCCTCACCCTTATATCTTGCTTTTATTACCCATTTCATGGTCACTTTTCTCTTGTACCACTTCAATATCAAGGATACAGGTGAAACTTGCCACACTTGTAGTCAAGGACAATGCCCAAATTCCCATTTGTTGAGAAGCAAAGTTTGGGTGTCCTCTGATCTAGCACATTTCACCTGGCCTACTGTCTACCTGCAGTAAGGTTGAGAGGCTACCAATGCCCTCTGCCCTGAAGAAGTTAGACATCTACATTCCATTTAGAGGGGCATGCAGGGTTCTTATGGTCACTAGGCCAATAGGGTTTATTTAGAAGTGAATCTCTTCACTCTCTTTGCTATGAGGGGTATCAAACACAGGGTCTCATGTACATTAAGCAATCATTCTTTCAGTGAGCTATATCCTTAGCTCTTATGAGCAGTTCTTTAAACCCAGGATTCATGAAAACAAAAGAAAGCATGTATACAGATCTAAAACATCCTTCTGTGACTCAGAAATTAACATTAGTTATGAATAAGATGGTAATTCATGATCCCCTTGCACCCAAGGGTATACAGTATGCACCCCTTCTCCCCAAACCATATTGTGTTACTTTTCAGGGCAGTTCTCCTAAAATTCATCCCAGATAGAGATGACAAGGACAGACCAAAGAAATGATTCAATCCAAGTCCACCTTGGTGAACTAATGAGTTGATTGCAGTTACTTACAGGAGCATGGGTGGCTGAGGCAGCTGCATCGCTGCCAATCCCATACCAGCATGGTAGATCACTCATAAAAGCTGCTCTCTGGAGATACCTCCACAACTTCCAGGAATCACTGACACATGTCCTCTCTTCTCACAGTTATTTACTACTTACACAACCTCTCTTCTAAGTTCTGTGAACTTCTTGTGAGTTTTATCAGCTTTGTAAACCTCCCTCCAAGAGGATATGTTTCAGCATCCAGGGAACAGCAACCTAATACTTGTGCAAAATAACCTGGCCCCTCGATTTCTACTCAGTACTTCAGGCTGAACGCTGAGCTCAGCTCATGCTGAGCCAAGCTGAATGTTTATGCTAGAATATTTTGAACAAACCAAGGGTTTGGGTACATGTGGTAATATTTAGGAAAGAGCAAAATGATAGTCACGGAGTGTAGTCAATCCTCAGGGAAAGAGAGGAAAGGATTCCTTTCAGATAGAGAATAATTCACTGATAGGCATGTCTGTGGGCAGAGGCAAGTGATGTTGCAGAAAGGATCCTATGTTTGTGTGATGGAAACTGCACAGGCCTTTCATTCAGATCCCAGGAGATTAGAGCTCATACTGAACTTGAAGAAATGAAACCAACACACATACCTGATTGCATATGCATGGCAATTCTAGTATGTTCTGCATTTCTGAGGGTAGGCAAGGTACATTTTGTGATTCATTGATATGAAAGCTCATACTCTTGCTGTTGAAATTCAATTTCATTAAGATAGTCAAACTTCTCTTGTTAGTTTAATAAATTTTTCTACATTCATATATTCATTGATTCATTGATTCATCCATCCAACAGTCAGCCTGAAGGAAAGAGTTGACGCAAAGTAGTCTCTACTTTCAGACTGACCCATTCTGCATACTTGTGCAGAGGGATTTACATCATCAAATACTGTGTGTACAAGAGAGAGAGAGAGAG
>NW_008341879.1:75758-102409 GCF_000622305.1 Nannospalax galili | reverse complement strand
AGAGAGAGAGAGAGAGAGAGAGAGAGAGAGAGAGAGAGAGAGATGTTGTGCTGTATGCACATGTATGTAGGGGTAAATGTACAGTGAACCTAGAGTGAGGTTATTGCTCAGAAGTCCCAGAAATCCTCCTGTCTCTACCCCTGCCCCCATATTGTTGGAGTTACAAGCATGTGGCTATGTCCATCTTTTAGGTGAGTACTGAGAATCTGAACTCAGGACTTCATGCTTGGGCAGCAAGCACTCTTACACACTGAGCCATCTCCATTGCCTTCCATCATTAGTTTTTGATTGGACAGGAATTGGGCCGCTAAGTAGGGAAAATATGGCAGGCCTTTGTAAGAAGGTCGTGTGCATCTATAAATGGCACACTCAACAGTAAGCAAATATGTCTTGAGCTTCAAGAGCTCTTATGGCTCCCCACACTCCACAAACTAAGCATGAATCCTTCTTGGGATTTAGGCTACATGGGCAGATGGCGATAACATTCAAAAATATTTTCTTGGGTGTTGGTCCCACAAATAGGGCAAAAAAATGGAGAGAGGAAGGGAGATAGGAGTAGATCAGAGACAAGATGCAGGGAGGGGTTTGAATATGACCAAAACACATTGCATGAAATTCTCACAGAACAAATAAAAATAGTATGAAAAAATATTTTTGTTTCTGAGAGTAGCTTTTGTCATTATCAGTTAAGTGCTATTCTTTAGAAAACACTGGAACATGGGCCTCACCTCAGTGAAACTCACTCAGTTTCGGGTTTTTGTTTGTTGGTAGGTCTTTTGAGATATGATCTAACTATGTGGTCCAGACTGGCTTTGAGCTGGTCATCCTGCCTCAGTTTCCTCAGTGCAAGATTACAGACATGTGCTACTACATGCAATTTTTTAAAATTAGAAATCATCGTGTGTTTTTAACATTTTTCTCATCTTCTAATTTCTAATTCAATTTTTGAAATTTTTACTTAATGAGGAATGAAGATCCAGTCTCTTGACATCTTCTCTGTTAAAATTGTATTCTCTGTTAGGAAAACCAACCCTTCATCTCTGAGTCCTTCTGTGACTTTCTGAAATATATCTGGGGTAGTAGGGATCCAATCTAGGGCCTTATGAGCACTTGGCTCATGCTCTACAATGGCTGCATCCCTCATCCTGCACAGTTTTCTCTCACTGTGCCTTCATTTTCCTTTGCAGTACTGTACAAGCTTTTGCAGCCCATCTTCCTAAGGCAACCTTCCTTCCAAATGCATTCCCACCCACAAGGTCCACTGCTCCTTTGCCTTTCTTCTCTTGGGAGAGCAAAATGACAGTTCCTGACTGACCTATTTCTGCTTTATTTCAAACAAAAATATAGACTTGGACCCAAATATTTTTTGATACAAAGTACCAAGTTCAGTTTTGTGCATATAATAGACATGTCTACAGTTCCTAAGAAAGCACACGAATACACATAGGCCCTTTGGATGATCCCAAACAAAAAATAAAGGTGGTGACAGTCACTTGAGAGGCAAGCTTCAGATTTAGTCAAGAATATGGCTCTAATGAAGTACTTGCTATCATAATGAAAAGTTGATCCTCTTAATGTGCTTTTACTTTTCCCCAGAATTTCAGATTGAAATTAGAATTTGAAGTGACATTTAACAGGGCTGAATTTGTGAGAAAGTACAGCTGCTTTTGGAAGTCATCCTTCTACTCCCATGTCCCAGGGGAATCCTGGCACCAACACTGTACTACTGCCCCTGATGCTATTTAGGTACATTTCCTGTTCTGGTCCTCTCCAAAGTACTTTCCTGTTGACACAGATGCCATTCAATGCTATCACCACCGCAAATAAGTAAGTTCATAAATAATGAGAAAGGTAGTGCCATGAGCTGCCAAGCTATGTTTCAGCCAACACTGCACCGCAAATGACAGGAGTCCCATGATACTATGATCTAGGAAGTTGGGGCACATTTCTCAAGCTGTATCCTCAAAGAAAAGAAACACCTTTTCTTCTGTTCCTGGACATGGTCAGTCAAGCACTCTTTCTGGGGCCTGTGCACCTACAGATCCTTTGGTCTGGAATGATTCATTACTCCAGACACTGTGGTTTACTTCATTCTCATTGCCTCAATTCAGAAAAGCTTCCCTTCCTTCCTGTCCACACGTCTACCACCAAGTAACCCCTCTTCCTGTCTATCTTGTCCACACAGGTTACCATCCAATAATCCCTCTTCCCTTCCTTCCTGTCCATACAGGTTTATCATCCAGTAATCCCTCTTCCCTTCCTTCCTGTCCACACATGTCTACCATCCTGTAACCCTTCTTTCCTTCCTTCCTGTCCATACAGGTTTACCATCCAGTAGTCCCTCCTGCCTTACCTTGCCTCAGACAATGGTTCTCTTTACTTATAAATATGCTGTGTCTTGTCCGCTAGATGGTGAACCTCACAAGGATTTTTGCTCTGCCCAGTGTCCTCACTGTTGCTTCCCCAGGATATAGAATGATGGCTGGCACTGTTGGGCATTCAGCAGCAATTTGTCAAATGAATGCATGACTAGCTGTACACACTCCTCATCCCCAATACTGCATCCGAGTGAGACAACATAGTGTAAGATGGACAGCAGGGCAGGTAGCTTAAAGCAAGTGGTTCAGAGCCAAACAGCGTTATTAGAGGTCTGACACTGAGCAATGTCCTCGTGTCTTATTTCCTCAGGTTACCCATCTGTGAACTGGGGGTGATAACAATACCCACAGAGACTGTTACTAGCATCAAATACTTGGGTTAATAGATTCTCTAATCAGCAGGAATGCTGCTAACTTGCAATTTACTTATTTATCAAATGAACAAGAAACAGATCTACCTGAAAATGCATAAGGCCACAGTCAGTATTGAAACCATCTTTCAGGATTCAGAGATGGTCTCACTCAGCAGTTGCTGCAAATGTCCTTGGGAAGTAATTGCCAGTAGGTCAAGAAGGTTCCCAGCAAGTGGCAGGTGGTGGCTGGCTTCAGAAAACTGCCTTCTTTTTGTTTTATTTTTGGCTTTTTGAAGCAGGACCTTACTGTATAGCCAAGACTTATGTCAAATTCTCAATCCTCCTGCCTCAGTCTCCTGAGTGTTGGGATAAAAAGTCTGTGAAGCCACATCTAGCTACTGACTACCTTAATTTTGTTGCCTAAATATTCAGAAATGAATAATTATATACAGTGAGATGCCCCTTCTTATCCACCAGACTGGCTATTATCAACAGATAGTGACAAATGCTGTCAAGAAGCAATAGTCCATTTACATTGCTTATGAGAGTGTAAAATAGTGCAGCCACTGTGAAAATTAGCCTGCAGGTCTTCAAAAATCTAAACGCAGAATTTCAAAATGACTCAGCAATTCCGCTTCTAGTTATACACCCAAATGAAAAGAAAATATGCATCCATACCAAAGGTTGTACACAAAATTCATATCAGAATTGTTCAAAGTAGCTAAAAGGAGAAGCAATCCAGATACACACAACCTGATGTATGAATAAAACACAGTGGAACACTCTTCATCCATTAAAAAGAAACAAAGAACCAATATGAACTATTCAACAACACACCTTGGAAAATGTTAGGTCAAGTGAAGTGAAACAGACTCAAACCCAGCACTCGGGACGCAGAGGCAGGCGGATCTCTGTGAGTTCAAGGCCAGCCTAATCTAATAGTAAGTTCCAGGACAGCTGGGGCTACAAGGAGTCCCTGTCTCAAAAAGACCGAAAAAAAAAAGACATATAACTGGTTACTCCAATTGTATAAATTGTATACAAGTTTTAGAACAAGAAAATCCAGAGATGCAGAAAGCAGATTAGTGGCTTTCCTGAGGTAAGAGGAAAGACAACTGAGAAATGAGTGCTAATGGGGTTTCTTTTTGTTGATAAAAGTGTCCCACACCTTAGATAATGGTGGCTATTTCACTGCCTTGTAACAGCACTATGAATTGTACAGTTGAAAAACTGAATCTTACAGTGGATGACTTTTATCTCATTTTTAAACTTTCAAATGCTACAAACAAAACAAAACAAAAGCTGTGATAGCATCTAAAAGCATGTGGTGTATGACAGGTGCTCAAAAATTTTAAATTTCTCTTGTAACAAACTACTTGAATAACTGAAAGTTTCTGTAAGTACTTTTCGAGTGCGTACTACTCCATATAGCTGGGAAAACAGCTCCACCTGCTTTCAATAGTGTGAAAAGAGTGGGAGGTAAAGGAAGACTCTCAATTATGGGCCTTTCCCTTGGCTGGCATCCCTTCATGCTTCTTCTCATCACCTAGGGTGTTTGCTTGCAAGGCTTTCTTTGGTCTGAGGCAATGGCTAACTAAAGCCGGCTTATTCAGGGATTAGAGGCAGAGTGCTGGTTTACCTGCCATGAATACCTTACAATTCCTGTTTGCCTCATAGTCATGGCCCAGGCTTGCTGAGTCCCCTCACTCTGTATCACCATCCCTAAAAAACACATTGAATACCAAGTAATAACCCTCCTCCTAGGGCTTCCGCCCTGGTTGGCAGAATAAAATACACTTCCTGACTCAGTGTGTGCCCTATGATGGCATCATCAAACGGCTGCACATAAAACTCAGTGTTCAGACTGGGCCACTACTGTGGAGGGCCAGCAGGTATTCCTGCCAGCTGCTCCTGCTCTTCCGTCTGTCATCTCACTGAGCAAAGCTTGAGAGACTGCAGCTACAGGTCAACAACTACCTGGAAAGCATTTAAACCAGCTCTGGAAGTCCTCCATTCCAAGCCCTTCCTTCCTTCTTCCCTACTCTTCTCCCTTCTTTTTTTTATTCACTTATTTAACAATAAATCATTGTATACTATAGACTATGTGCCAGGCTTGATGCTATGGTTTGAAGAAGACCCACTAATTGCAAAGAGAGTCCTGTGAGGGGCTTACCAAAGTGCATCCTTTCCTGTGGCTCTCAAGGACCAAGCTTCAGCTAAAGGCCAAGTTCTGGGTTTTTGGTCTTCTAGGCACTGGTGGTAAATACTGTTTATGTAAAAAATTAAATTCTGAGGTGACTGACATTATGTTTAAAGAATTTAAAGATTTTTTTCATTATTTCTTAATATTCTTGTATAAAATGGATGTCTAACATTTTACCTTTAAAACAATGTTCATTGTTTTCAAACACAAAATATCCTTTTGGAACCAAATTATTTAAATTTGCCTATGTGTAGAAATTTAAAAGTAAGCTATATTCCTGATGTCTTACATGAGCTCATTATGTAAGGAAATGACACAATAAATACAAAAATTCAGATGCTTATGATGGAATTGTACATTCACTTTTATTTCTGGGACTCCTTAAAGAAGAGGAGGAGCATGGCATGTTCATGGAAGAAACCCTCCTGAAAAGCATCCACACCCAGGATTTAGCTTACCCACAGGAACCATGGGCACTGTCTTGCAAACCGACTCTCACAAGCACACATCAAAACGATCACCACCATTACAAACAGCACAATGACCCTCCCTTCTGCACCGTTACTTATGAATGGATCCAGTCCACACTGACACTGTTATTGTTTTTGTGGATTATTTCCGACTCCTGACTGACCAACATACCAGCTGAACAATTAATGACTGAGTTTCAATGACACCCCTGCTCCTTCACCTGGATGGAGCTGCAAGCAAGGTAGGGCTATGTACCTTCCCTGTCAAAATATATGCTTCCTTTGTATAAAAGGAGAACTTCATCTTGATTCCTTCAAATCCTAAAAGAATTCCCCACTGTAGATACTCGTCAGTACAAGTCTACCAGTTGGTATGGTGAGTCCTGCCTGCTTTGTCAGAACCTGGAGGTGGAAGCACAAAGACTGGGAATTCCAGGCCAGCCTGGAACACAGCACAAGAAGTTGTCACAAAAACCAAGGCCTAAGATTATGGCTCATTCAGTGGTAGAATGCTTGTTTGACGTGAGCAAGGTCCTGAGTTTGATCACCAGCACTGGAGAAGTGAATGAAATGCAACTTCTTGATGCCAGCACTTTCCGACGTTAGTAATAAAACATGCTGTTAAAAATAACGATTAGGTCCAGGTTGCTGTACATTTTAAGAGGAAATAGAAACACTTTTATTCCTTCACTTTGAAGGCAAGAACTTATAATACCCTTGTCACCTTGAATTCTTTATTCTTATGCATGTTTAGAAAGTGTTGGTTAAAACAAATAAAATATATTATTCTTTCCCCAATTTGAAGGAATAATATACATATATATGTATGTATATATGTATATAAACATCTATTTATCTATATCTATCAATCTATCATCTATCTATCATCATCATCATCATCATCATCATCATCATCTAGCTATCTATCTGCATCTGAATACGCTGACCCATGCTTGTCATCCTAGCACTTTAGAGGATGAGATACACGATTTGCAAGTCCAGATCAGCCTGGACTATACAGTGAGACCTTGTGTTGAGACGAGGTGACACAGATGGGACACAGAAAGAGTTGGAGAGGTAGAAACGATGCAAATGCAGTATACTCATGTACAAAATTCTCAAACAAAAAATAACCAAAATATTAATCTAAAAACTTAAAAAGAAAAACAAATAACAAACACTAGAAAAATATACATGTTGAAACTTGTTCTACTCAAGTAACATACAAAATAACTTTCACTCAGAAAAGGTGTCCTTACAGGTTCCACTTCTCCTGCAGCTCCAGCTGCTTCTGCTGACCTGGCTGTGGGTATGGATATACCCTCTGGCACCCCTTTTGGCCAGAACATTTTCTAGGTTAAATATGCACAGAAGCAATTTCTGTTAGGTCTTCCAATGAGAAATGAAGACAAATCCTTAATCACAAAGAATTCCCTGCCCATTCCTGGCAGGAATTTGCCTGTGCTGGAACTACTCCTGATGGAACAAGGCCCAAGAGAAACAGTCTCCAGGACTCACGGGGCTCAGAGGCAGCACAGCCATGGCGGTGAGGGAGTCTGAGGAGTATTCAGTATTATTTCAACATTCTGCACCATCATCCATAGCTGCTACAGAGTTTGACAAGCCTAAAGTGGCATAAACATTTATCAGAGTTGTATACTTGATCAAAATGTCTAAAACTTCCCATTTATCAACATAAATTCAGCCATGAAGTAGGTAACATAGTTTAGGGACATTAAACCAGCTCAGTACCATTTACAGCTCTTCAAAAGTTATGAAAATAAAGAACAACAGGACCAGTCAAGTAATTACCCCCATCCCCCACCCCCTGTCTACTGTCAAAAGGCAAACTGCCAAGAAAATAAGGATTCACATTCCCACATCAAACTGATGCATAAGGGGCACCAACACTCAGGGATGGTCGCCTTGCAGTGGTGGCTGGGGGTGGAATGTGGCTAACCTCCAAAGTCCTTGTCAACTACCAATGGCTTCTCAGGCTCTCTATTGATCCCCAAATGGTACCTTCATTTCACTCAGGTCTGAGGAGCTAAGGCTGTCTTCTGAACAAGCCCAACATTCACAGGATTATCAGAATACTGTGGTTGCACAGACCCTTACTGCCCCCTTGTTCAACCTCCTGCATCTGCATGGGCAGAGGGTCCAAGCAAGTCTTTCTATTCTATAACCCTTGGGTCGGGGTACCTTCCTGCTCAAGACTCCCTAGAACTGCCTATGCTTGCCATGGTGGTACAGAGAATGCCCAGAGGGCTGCACTGTCTGCTATTCAGCAAAGGTGTTTATTCTGGAAGGCATAGAGTACAGGTATCAAAATTAAGGGAATGATAGGTCGACCAGGCTCCTGTGGATGAACTCACAGTGAGGGACATCTGAGGACACAAAGTTGAGTCAGTAAGCCTTAACATATATGACAGAATGTATGTAATCCAGTGGGGGAGCCATGGGATGGGTGCAGATATGGGTGGAGGGTCTAAATATGATTACGATATATTATATGAAATGCACAAACATTTAATAAAAATATGTATTGCAAAGGAAAATCACAGAAAGTTAGTATTAAGTGAGCCCCCCCCCCCCGCGGGAAAAATAGAATGAGGAAAGAAATTCACAGAAAGTGCCCAGACAGTGTGGACCTCCTCCAAAGAGCCACAAGACTCTTCACTTTCACATTCCATTGGTTCTGAGGCAGTCTCATGACACAGCCTCTGGAGGACCAATGTGACCTCCAGGCTCTCTCCATGTTAGTAAGGCATGCCCTGGACAATATATGTAACCATATGACTCTGAAACGATTCGATCTTAATTGTAAATCAATAAATGGACACTCTCATTTGCCCTGTGTCTCTTGTGAGACTGCAAATGTGCATTAACCATTCTCTTGTGGTAGTTAATTTCTATTTATTGATTAACTCAGTTGCTCGGACTACAGCAAGTCGACCCAGACCATAGAGTACGGAGGTGGGACCTGGACCACACTCCAGTCCACTAGATACTCCCTCAATACCACTAATTCAGTCATCAAAAAGACTAGCAGAAAATGGCCAGAGACATTTCTCAAAATGTTTTAGTGAATAAGCCAGGTCACAGTGAACCAAGAAGATCATATCTCTAACTGTGCAAAGATAAAAATAAACGTAAGCTGGTATTCTACCTTTTTACTTGACTGGATCACACTGTGTTCAAAAAGAGCAAAAGAGGGGAAAGCCTTCTGATACTGTTTCTACGTCTTGAATGATCATCTGTATTTTCTCATGAAAGCCTCTGTAGACAGCATCAGACACTGGGTGTGACACAAAATATAAATAAATGTTTGAATGAGTACGTGGCTACATCAAAGGGTTCCCAGGGTCCTCCCAGCATGTTCTCAAGCTACACTCTTTTATAGGCTATGACAGAGCTTTTCAGTTCACCAGGGCAAAAAGCACTGTTCTAATTCCATTTCCAGAACTTCATATTTGAAGTCAAACTGTTCAAATCTGTCTCCTCTGGGAATGAAGAGGCTGGCGAGCACTAGGGTCTGCCAAGTGCCACAGCATGGAGACCACCTGCTTCCCTGCTCCCAGGGCAATGACCTGTGATCTCATTTGCAGTCTGTTTTCCAAAGGAAGCTCCATGATGACCATTTCTGGAGTGTGGCCAGGATGATGGGAGATTGTCATGAGGAGTGTGCAGACCTGGCTGTGGCTATAGGGAGATAATTGAATGTCAGGCATTTGGGACGTATATGCACTTTGTGCATGTGTGCGTACATGCCAGCACACGTGCATGTATATAAGCACAGAAGTCAGGCATATGTGTGCATAGTACACATACATACATGTCCACATATGTGAAGTCCATACCTGTGCACAATGTGTGCATATCTGTAATTGTGCATGTACATGTGCATGTAGTTATATGTCATGTACATCTGTGTGTGCTAGCAAGGATGAACAGTGGAACTTGGCATGGAACCCCAGGAAAGGAACTCCTTTTATCCTGACCTATAAGCTGAGCCCCACAGATTCAAGAAATTTCATGGAGGTGATGCTACCTTTCGGATATGGTATTTAAATGATTCTTTCCTCTGCTTTCCTGGTCTACGTAGTTGGGTTCTAGGCCAGCTGGGGTTATAGAGATACCCTGCCTCAAAAATGACCAAAAAAAAAAAAAACAAGAAGAAACCTAAAACCCACACATTTTTTAGCGTGACCAGAAAATATCATCTGCAATAAACTTAATTATATGCTAAAGATCTAAAGAGCGGAACCTTATTGAAAACCTTATTTTCATTAAACAGACTCTGAAAGAAATCTACTTTGTAACTTTTAAGACAGCCTTTTCTCTGCAACCTAACTTTATGTTCAGCTCAGAAGCAAAACCATTCAATTCTTCTCTTCCTCCAGACTAAGGAGAATGAGGGCATTCTGGTAAAGTTGGAGTTCTGCATTGTTTGGAAAAGCAAAGCAAATTGACTATCCCTTATCCAAAATGCTTGGTGCAGAAGTGCTTTGAATTTCTTTCAGATGTTGGAATATTTGCATATGAGTGATAGGTTTATTTATGTTTCATATACTTTATATACATCACCCAAAAGTACACTCAAGCAATATGTACAGTCTTGGTGTGGAACAGTTACACAAGACAGTATGTGGCATTTTCCACTTGTGGCTGTCTTAGTACACAAAAAATGAGATTTGGGAGTTCTCAAAATTTTAGATTTTCAGCTTAAGAACACACATCTGTACTACCTAGCTTCTGATTGCATCTTTAGGGAGCTATGGAGCTGTAGTGAAATATAAGCATACTACCAGACCAGGGCAGTTCAAAATGTGAGCTACACACTATGTCTGCTGGTTCATGGGGCAATACTGAAAGCAACAAAGAAATGTTTAGTGACTCACAGCAATTCCAATGTCATTTTAGGTCTGGTGAATATAATAATAAAATTAGATAACGTTTCAAGTGCTTCTTATTTTATTTTTCTAGTCATATTCTTTTGTTGTATTTTTTAACTTCATTATTTTTATTTTATGTGTATGTGTGAATTGCCTGCACCTGCATGTAGGTAAGTGCACCTGTGTGGTGCAATGTCTGCGGAGGACAAGAGAGGGCATCGAATCCCCTGGAACTGGAGTGACAGTTATTATCTGCCATGTGGGTGCTGGGATTCGAACCCGCATCTTCTGCAAGAATAGTCAGTGTTCTTAACCACTGAGCCATCTCTCCAGCCCCTCTTTTGTTGTATTTTAAAGAAGTTTTGATCCACAACAAATTGGGGAAAGAAATAAAAGCACTGGTTCATCACCAAAGATAGTTTGAGAAACATCATGCTGGGACCAGGTTTGATATCCTAGAAAGCCTTGGCATTCTGAGCCAGGTTTTATTTGGGAATAATGGGATGGCTTTCTAGGATATCAAAGTCATCAATATCTAAATGCAAGTGTTAAAGTTTAAAGTACCTATATGTACCTGTTTTCAGGGATTGAGTTTTGATCACTCATTGTTACATAGCCTTCTGGCTGATTTCCAAGCCCAAGGGCAATGGGAAACAGACAATCCCGGGTGGAATCTAATGTCAGGTATGAGTATGGTCAAAAATTAAAGCAAAATCCAAACGTGAGCTGTTACATGGTGCACTCTTTGCTTCTGCTGTAGACTGCAGCCAGCCTTCCTGAGCAGGAATTGCAGCCCCTGCCCTCCCACTTCCCTGGAAGCTGAGGTGAATGAACCAAGCAGGTGTTTTCAGTCCGACTCCTCATTTATAAACCCACTCCGTGAACACATACACAAAGCCACTTGTTTGGCAGTCTCAGAAGAGGGGCTGAGGACTGACCGGACATGAGACATGATTACCCTCTCACCCCGGAAGAAGTCCCCGCGGGGCCAGGGGCTAGAGGGTGATGCACACAGCAGGCCAGAATGCAGGAAGCGCAGCTGCTCCTACACCAGGCAGTGTGAGGAGGAGATTTCCATTTCCAGATGACAAACCAGCGCTAGAACTGAATGATCAGGTGGCACTAATTTACATTCCTTAACCTTTCATTCATTCAGAGTCCCGCATCTCATTTTAAGGAAGCTTTTGAAGTTTTTGACAACCTGTTGAAAGTTGTACATTTTTAAGAGACTAAAACAAACTATGACCGTAAATTTCTTCAGAAAAATAATGTGCCCGATGAAAATAAATTTTACGACCACAGCACTTTGTATGCACACGACGTGGTGGGCAGACAATGGATATGTTATCTGTTCCCTTAGACAGCCCTGTTCCTGTTCTCCTGGGCTTCTTCCGCGCTCACGGCAGTGCATGCTCCCTCTCGTGGTCACAGTAATATATGTAAACTGTCTAGTTAACATAAAGGGTTGTCTTTTGTAATTAGGAAGTTTTTAAAATAAAATAATTTGGGGGGTACAGATTTTTAAATTACTTCAAATGAAGCAATCATAAATATTAAAATGCAAAATGTAGATTATATTATTGACATACGAATGTGTGCAGTAAAGTATATTTATCCTGATAGTTTATTAGGCACTGAGTCATTTTTCTGAATGTTTGATGCTAAAGAGTAAGAAAAAAGATCTACTACCAAATTTATTAATAGGGTCATGACTATTCTTTACTAATATCAGTGCTTAGATACTGAGTTTCCACAAACTGATACTATCCAAAGCAAGAATGAGTCATTCAACAGAATCTACAATCCAATACCGGCAATGAAAGCATTATTCAATATAACACACATTTAACCTTCCCAGTGAAATTTAAGTCCTAGCACACTGGAATCGGAGGTGCTGGCTAACTGAGAAAATGTGTGGAAAATCTAAACTAAAAAGCAAAAAATCTGCATGTTCATTATTATCTTTGCCATCTAATCTTCAAACCTTTCTTCAGGTTCCCTGACAACTAGAGAACACAGATGATTTGCTCAGACTCATGGAATTAGCCGAAAAGACCAGGGGGAGTCCCTGACCCCCATATTTTGGCCTATTCAGAAGCAGCAGCCTCAGTTTTGATAGTCTTCCTCCTGCACGTTTGCAACTCAGCATGACCCACAACTATATTCAGACTGAGTCCATATGTAAACATCCCATTCTTTGAAATTTACATCCTTTGGCTTTTTGTTGACAAGCATTTGTTAGCTAAGGGAACTAGTCTCAAAGAACTTTAATGGGACAAAAATGAGAAATTAGAGATTACCAAAATATGAACTGATTTCCGGTTCCAATGCTGTCCTAGTTGCCATGGACTTCAGAGTTAAACTCTCTGCTTCTTATACACTTCTGAGATTTTTATGAAGAACAAATGGTTTCAAATTAGTAAAAGTGCTTTGAAAATTGTGGCAAATGTTACAAAAATAAATTTCTCTTTTAACTAAAGTTAAAGCACATTAAAAAGACTTTAATGCTTTATTTTCTTGGATGGTGAAGGAAAATAAAGAGAAACTGCTAATCTTTTTGGAGCATAACAGATAAAGAAAAAAATTCAAAATTCTCTGTACAAATGCGCATTGTGGAACTCCTTCTGAGGTAGGTGCTGGAGAATGTAGTCAAATATCTTCCTGAAAGTTTTGGCATTTGATTTTCAGTAGAGTTAAAGCTTGTTATAATGATAGCTGGAGCTACTACCATTAAACTCACATATAAATACTATATTTAGAAAAGGCCAAACATGTTCTGAATCGCTGAAGTTTTATGACATGAAAAATCAGAATCTCTTATTATCAACCTAGATGGAAAACTCTGAGAGAGCAGGCCTTGTCCACTTCTGTCTGCCCAGTCCAAGGATGGTGCCTGTCACAGAAGGAGATTTCCTCCACCCTGTAGGGAGGAAAGTAGCAGAATGAAGGGGGATCTGAGCTCACACTGCCCAGGGATGCTTTAGTGCCTCACACAGTATGTACGTAGCTCCCTGAAAACAGTCTGCCTGACTTCTGGCTGCCCTGCTTGGAGACCCCATTCCAGGGGTCTTCACTTCCTAGCTGAGTGAAGGTTGTGACAACTTGTTCTGAAATTTTGTAGCATCCCCAAACTGTTCTGTATTTTCCAAGGTGATGGATAAAAATCGCATAAAATCCCCAACACTGATTGATATGTCAGAAAAATAGACAACAGACAGCAATGTAGACCCTTCAGAGTCAACACAAAGCAAGCAAGCAAAACCCCAAGAATAGTCATTTCACTCTTAATTCTTTAAATTCTGACCATGAGGGGCAGACCAAGGCTTGCTATGACTGGATGTTTTTACACGCTGGCCTCCCTGACTGTAGCAATAGTGTTTTAGGAAATCAAGAGTGAAAACACCTTATCCCAAGTGCCTGTGTCAAATATAATAGAATGCTCCACTTAAAGTATTAAAATGGAGAAAGAAAATGAAAAAAAAAGGAAAAAAGGAAGCAAGGAATCACACCAGTTTTCCAATGTCTCCTTTGAATTTTTCTTTGAATCCTAACACATGGGTAAAAGAAGCTTCTTTTTACTGTCAGAGAAATCAAAAAGAGGTTGACAAAAAATTCACAGCAGATGCTGCCCAGTGGCAAACCTGCAAAGCAGCAGATAGCAAGGCCAGATGTCGGTCAGCATAGCAAAGGGGCAGGGTGCTGATTCCAATGGCTGTTGGCAGAAGCTGTTCCCCCACAGCAGGGGAGAAACCCCTGAACCAAGGGAATTCTTTCCTCTTATTTCCCCTCACTAGAAAACCCCAAACCACTGGTCAGTAGTGCAGAGAGCTGTCAAAGGAGCTGAATTCACCACCCAGCTCTGCCAGCAGGGATCACATCAGAAGGGAGTTAGACAAGTGAACAAGAACATCTCCAGGCTGTGCCATTTGGCATCCCACTCAACCTGCAACAGCTGTTTCTTGAGCAAATATAGACCCCAAATAATTATATGAAAACAACAACATATTCAGGATGCAAGGCAATTTCTGTATTCCTTGTTTGACCATTGATAGGGGATGTAAGTGGGAAAGGCACTGACATGTCTAAAAACTGAAGGGCTTGTCAACAGGTGAAATTAGCAGACAACTCTGGACCACAGACTCTGAAGATAACATAAAAAAGAAGTTTTACATCAAGTGGAATTCCTCATGATACAGAATGGTGTGTTATGATTTTAAGACTCTTACCACATTGTATGGTCACTGACACCATTTACTCCACAGGAATAGAAAGGACTTTGCCAGTGGCCCTGGTGTTCTCAGTATCACAACCACTCATAAATATGGCAAAAGCTCCTTCGTCTTAACTTCTGACAGAATTCTCAGTATTAGCCACCCTACAATGCCAGAACACAGAACATAAATAGAGGCTCACTATAGAATATTAGATATGATCGAAGCCTGCACAGCTCTTCTGACGTTTTTAGACATCTTATCACTTCACCTGGAGAAATATACACGGCTTATTCAGAATTGCCGCTGATGGCCAGCACTTGTCAAAACCTCTATCTGTCAAGACCTTCACAGAGAGTTGCAAAATGACAGATCAGGATGTCTGAGTTGATGGAGCCCCAGGAAAAATGGAACAGATAGAAAATTCATGACTCTAAACTACATCAAAGTGACTTCTGTCAACATCATGTCAAAAGAACTGTTCATTTTTAGAGGTTTTTAAAAAATTATATAAACGCTTTTTTAAGTATGAGCTAAGTGTAATGAAAAAATTTTCTTGGTGTACAGTACCCAAATGTTCCAAAAATGTACTTTAGATCATCTAGGAAGAAGGAAAAGTCTAATAGTCATTACTGTCTGCCAGTTAAAACTAGTGACATTCAAGAGAGAATTGTGAAGCTACTGTTTATCCAGAATTGGACAAACCATCTGGCTATCATAGAACAAAAGCAGGGGTTTTTTTTTGCACACATCAAGTTTCTACAACTGGATTAATTTTTTATTGTTTTACACTCAGCTTTGACTTTTCTTGTTTTGCTTAGTGTGACAATTATAAAACACCAATTCAGCATTACTTTCCTAAAATACCTAGTATTATTTTAGTTTTTAGAAATCCATGGAAAACCCTTTTAATGCATAATTCTCTTAAATTATTGCCTTCAGAAGGAAGAAAAAATGGCTTATGATAAGCTGTACTGCACTCGCAGAACCCCCTCTGCAATCATATTCAGAGTCACTCATTGAATGAAATATGTATTACAGAAGTCTAGAAATGACCGCTCTCTCATTTTAATTTCTGACACCTCTTAGGGAGGAGGGCTGGCACCTGGTCCTAGAACCCAAGCAACTTGATTCCTGCTGCTCAGCTGTCACCAGATAAACAGGATTTGTGACCTTGTGAGGACAAGACCATGGTCTGTGCTGGGTTTACACACAGGGAACAGACAGCAGGAGGATACATATAATCTAGCAAGCACACACGCATGCACACAAGTATTCACACACTCACAGCATCCACAGTCACCACAACTGACCCTGATGTGATGACAGTGTCACTTGCACCATCCCACTGGCCTCTTCTTTAGCCAGGGTTGAGCAATTTTGACATCAGCTCTTTCTAATCACTGCTGTCAGAGGCCAGCTACAATCCACTGACGGTGTGTTCTTGTCCAGGGGCTCAGACTGTCCATAATCTGTGAAAAGGTTGTTTACCCAGAATTACCAAAGATTTGAAAGATGACACCCACTTCTGCCTTTGAGAGAAGAAGCTTCTTTGAAAGCATTCTCACTGCACTGCATCGTGTCTATACTGCTTGGAAAGTGCAGACAAGACCACCATCCCCTCCTGTAGGCAGAACTCAATATATTGTGTGCCCTACTTAAGAAAAGATGTTTATTACCTGTAAACACACAGAGGTGTGGGCCTCACATCCACAGTGCTTGGTAATACTCCTCTTTTCCTCATTTACATTGATAGCAAGCATTAGTGAAGATATATGCATTTCATTTCATGGTTCAGAAAGAACAAAGTATATGTATATGTGATAGCAGTGGGTGGTTAATGAAATGGTCTGACAAACATAAGCTAATACATAATCATACCAGAATGTGACTGGAACACCTGTTCTTGCTTCACAGACTTCCAATTCTTAAGGAAAAGTTACCACTCACAAGAAATGCAGCCACTACCATTTAGACATCAATATGCTCCAAGGAAATTTTAGTCACATTTTTTTGGTGGTGGTGTTGCAATCACTAAAGGGTGGCTATTTTAATGATATCAAATCTCTTTTGCTTATGTCCTAAGAGTAATGAAAACTTCACACATGCATGAAGCTCCAGTAATTATTTTAAACTGCCTTCTGTTGTCCCCCTGAGGAACACGGTGGTATTTGTTTGATGCAGTTTAATTAGTGTCAGGGTAATTAATGCTATGCTATCTACATGAGATCAAAACCCTTTCTTTGTAACACTCTGGTAACTAAGAACTAAGAAAAGGAAGCATTTTAAAAACATCGTGGCATGGTGTTAACCTAGGTTCACTGCTGAACTGAATTGCTCATCTCGTCCTCCACGCCTCACCCAAATGTCAATCCGGTCTCTCCCAGGGCAAGATCAGGCCTGCAATACACTGGAAGCACACTTTCAGACATAAGACCTGGTAGCTGCTATGGAATTAAATTCTTTTTTTATGGGCATAATCAAATTAAGTACAACACCACAGTCACCGGGCACCTTCTGCAATATTTTAATCTTTTAATAATGAAACAGTAAACTTCTGTACTGTCGGAGAACTGGAACCCCTTGTAAGCAGGGTGTCATAATGCCATGTGCTGATACATATTTTTTTTTCAAATAATCATTTGGTTTAATGAATGAATGTGACTCTGTTTAAATGCCTGAATAAAATTTGCATTTAATTGTAGGTATAGATAGTCTCTCTGTTTGACAATAATGTTAAGAGAGGAAAAAAAATAAAGATGGGCAAGAAGAGAAGTTAGACACACAAAAATTCCAGACACATACATAACGTGCACTGCCATAAATCCTTTTTAACTGTTTCTTTGGTAATAAGCAACGGCAATATAAATCTCCCAACACACAAACTCAAGCTGATCACAGGCTTAAGGAAATAGCTCCAGCTATCTTGACTGGATAAATTATTATATCCTAGAGGTTATTCCAATTTCTAATAAAGCTCTGTAGCTAACAAACAAAAATAAAAAGAGCAACCATTCTCTTTATTTTATAACAGCTGAAATTACAGGCTGCATGGAATCAGCACAATGGCACTGAATGGAGTTTAAGTCCCCGAAATGCACCATGCAATGTTCATTTTGGAAGAGGCTGGTGCTTTAACACAAAGAGGCGGGCCAGCATTAGACTGATAATATTTTCATAGTAAAGGGAGGCTTAATGGCACATATCTAAAAAATAAACATGACTGCCTGGAAGTCATGCCAAATGGATTTAGAGTGTTACAGAAATACAAAGAATATATCCTTTGTACAGCACAAGAAAGAAACAAAGAACAGCCCCTCAGGAGGGAGCCAATGCTAAGTCAGTCATAGTTACAAAATTGTGTAAGTATCCATCAGTGGCCAAAATGAAGGTTAATGGTATAAAATGAAATTTCACTAGAAATTTTCATTTAGGCTGTTAACAGGTAACAACCCGAGAGGGCTGGTGCCAGCGAGGGCCTCCGTGAGGTCATTCGCTACCAAATTCCTGCTGGGATCAGCTGACTAGTGAAATATGCTTTTTACACATTTTTGGTTCTCCTTTCTATGACTTAGTTGTTTATCAATTAAAGTGATAAATACAAGTGAGTCTGATAAGAGCAGAAACACATTATGCAGTAAAGTAACCTCCAGGAGCCCTGCAATAAGAACCGTGCGCAAAGTTCAACAACTGTGAAGGAACTATTAAAGAGGACATACAAACAAGTGACCTTGACTGACAAGCGCACTTCATTCCAGCAATAAACAGCGGTGGTGCTGATAACTGCTCATTGGCGCAGAGAGTAATTACCTATCTGTCAGCGTTGCTGGTGTGTGCGAAATAGTATAAATGAAACATACATAATGTGCGGCAATAATATCGGGCATGCAGAACCTAATGCATTATCATCATTCTCGGGACCCAGGTTTATGTGGCTGCCACCACTGAGTAAATGCCTCCTAGTCATGATAATTTCATTCTAATCTCTCTTCCATATTATAATTTTCATAGCTAAAAGATACTAAGGAGCAATACGTTTCAATCAAAGGCTAAATAGAACACGACCTGTAACTGGCTATTTTATACACCTATATATTTTTTCTTTCAAAAATTTTAGTCAATTTATGAAGAGACTGGAATAAGCTATAAATTTCTGGGTGACAAACCCTGTCTGTGCCAATGTCACCATGTCTGGAGATGGGGTGGAAGAGGCCTAGGAAGGGGAGAGCAGCTTCAACTCCCATTTTATCCAACAATAAATAAATGTTCACCTTTTAAACACTCCCATTACGTTCTAAAGCAGAAGGTAACAATGCATTTTGAACAAACAGCTTCTGTTGTAAAGGAGAAAAATAATCCAGTTTCTAAGATAAATTCTCTTCATTTGCTTGACTCACTTAATGGCACAAGAGAATGCGGACAGCCTGGACCCTTTGGTCCTTGCAGGCAGCCCTGTTTCTGCACACTTGTTCCTTCATTTCCCTTATAATGGAAATGCAATCTGATGACACCACTAAATCACATTCTTAAGATCATACAAAGGGAACCAACAATACACAGGTAGCCACTAGGCCATCACAACTGCTCCTTGTCTCCAGGATGAATGTAACAGAACCGCCCAGGTAAGAGGCTGAACACCAGGAAGCAGAGCATCCCAAACTACATTAGCAGAAACAGCTGTGGGCCTACTGGCTCCATCCAGAAAGGCAAGAGGATATACAAATGTTCAGAAAACAAACCAAATAGCACATCGATTGCTTCAATCTAGCTAGTTCCATCTTCACAGCAAGAGAACAAATGTTGGAAAGCTTAGGTAAGCACAAAGTAATAATTCACATAAAACAGTCGTTTTCTCAGAGAAAACATTTTAGTTGATTGTCTGAGATGACCTGCCAAAAAATCACAGACACGTGTGATTTTGATTATAGAAAGCTCTCTTCCCTTTTTTGTTTGTTTTTGGCTTTTTGTTTGCTTGTTTATCAAAGTGGTTTTCTTAAGTGAACGTTGTGGGTGGTGAATTATGTCCCCAGGGACATAATGTCAAACCAAACAAAGAGCTCAAGTTTTCTACAGTTTTCCTTTTTGTTCTTTGGACTTTTTTCCTCTCTCTATTTCTAGTCAGGAGAGAGAGAACAAACAAATCAGTCATAACAAGTTGTTTATGGATATGATATGTTAGCTCTCAAAGACACTTCTATTTGAAAGGAGAGGGGAGTCAGAGGTCAACTTTAACATGAAGAAATAAAAGTTTCATGTAAGATTGTCAGATCACGATACTAGTTTATCTTCTCCACTGTGCACCAGCCACCTTGACTTTGTTGTCAGCACAGTTCAGCAAGGATTTAGCCCAATTTCAAGTCACTCAACCAAAAGCCAGCATTTCAGAATATCATATGAACTCTAATTAATCAATAATACCCATAGTTACAGAGATCCAGCCCACTCATCTTGGCAGGCTCTCTTGCCTAAGGAGTTTAGAGTTTTCTTGATGTGCAACACTGTAAGTGTCTTACCTGCAGATTTAAGGACAAGTATTTACTGGAACACAGACAATTTTCAGAGAGATGTTGGCCTTATTTCATTGACTGTAAAAAGAACAGGGCATTTTTTTTTTTTTTTTTTTTTTTTACATCTTATTCTCTTTGAAAAAGCATCTTATACTCTCTGGAACACTTCTGCTTCCAGGGAGGAAGATCAAGACTGCCCCAGTGTTTGAGGAAATACAATACTTCATTCTTTTTTGGCTTGGAGGACTATCTGTTATATGCTTGTCTTAAAGTGTTTCCAAAAACAATCACCATCTTAACAAATATCCAGCCAAATTATGTATTCATTTATGTTGACATCCAGGTTATGTCTGTGTGTTCCTGACTAAATAAACCATTGATTTTGGGGGAACAACTAAACTTCCCTGATTCTACTGATTCTATAAGGATGATAAGGATGGTGTATCAGAATTACTGCGACATTTATCTCCATGCTGTAATCAATAATTAACTATCATATACAGACTCATGTTTCACAACCTAGGAACTGGGCAGAGAGCCATGGGACCCTCACTCATTGACAAGCAACTTCCTTCCAGCTGAAAAGCACTATGTAGAACCCATGTGCTTGGTAGGCTGTATCACTGCTATGGTGTGTTAGAATGATAAAAACAGCAAGAACCAGGGAAGAATGTAATGCGCAATTCAGAATGGTTTGGGGAAGGGAAATGACCATGTTCCATGCTTTTCTCAAGTATCACAAGGATATTTACATATAACAGAATTATAATTCAGCTTGTTGATAGCACCCTAACATAATAGAAAATGCTACTCTGCTTCACAGCAATTATCCTCAGCACCGAAATCATCACTGTTTTTCAGTGACTATGTATTGAAAAAATGAATGATTCAATCAGTAAGTGAATGGATGCTTTCTCCAAAGATTATTTCATAAAAAATACATATCCCAATTGGATGTTTCAGAGTCCATGCAAAAGAAATCTTAAACTATTAAGCACTATTCAATTTCTTTAACATGCAGTCTTGAGTGTTGTAAGATATTTTGGGGGAAAGAGTTAATAAAGTTATTTAGAATTGATGGTTTTGTAGTTAAATATACTTTTAATTAGAAATTAACTTTTAATATGATGAAGATAAGACTGAGGTACATAAAGTGCATTTCCCTTTGTATAGGTAATATACTTGATTAATTTGGAACAATTTAACAGTGAAAGATTAATTAAGAATTTCATCCAGTACAGGCCATTTTTCTTTTCCAATTACATTCCTTTAGAGCCATCATAACTGTTTTAATAATTGTACTGAAAATACTACAAAGTATCAAGATAAAATGGTAATTCATCAAGAACAATAAAATTCAGAAACATGGCACTTTAATATTTAGAGCATTTAACACTAGAGTGTATATATAAACCCACTGTATCCCAACAAGTTATCATAGCCTAGCAGGTCTAAACTGAGCCTAAAATTTTTTATTTATGTAAGAACCAGTTTTATTAAACATTTACTTAGATATTTTGCTGAAAAAGGAAAACAGCATTAAATAAATAAATAAATGCTTTTAGATTCTAAACTTATAAATTTATGAAATTTACAAGAATTAAAATGCAATCACTTATGTCAACACTAATAAAAAATAAAGCTGAAATGCTCTGAAGGAAGGATTCTAATGCACGACTACCTGAAGAATGATTCCCAAAGGACTCTACTAGAATCAGAACCCTGTGCAAAGGTCACCTCAACCTTACACAAAGACCCCTACTCCACACCTGTCTGCTTAATCTTGAATGCACATTGCCTTTGTTATTGATCTCTGTACTCCCCAGAATAGTTTCAAAATCTCCCATGTGATTCTTACTCTTCTTGTTTTTTGTTTTCTTTTTTCTTTTTGAGATAGGGTCTCCCTGTAGCCCTAATTGGCCTGAAACTTGTTATGTAAACCAGGCTGGCCTAGATCTCACAGGATCCCCTTGCCTCTGCCTCCCAAGTGCTGGGATTAAAGGTGTGTGCCACCACATCCAGCTGATCCTTTTCATTTTTGTCCTTAAATCTTCCTCTTCTCTCTGCCTCTTACTGTGGCCACAGCATGTACACTGCAATGCTCAGTGAGTCCCAAATAAATATTGTTCTTCGGATGCTCTAATTGTGACTGTTTTCATACAGCAGATTTCTCTCTGAGCAAAGATATTGCAGAATATTCTCTGAAGTAAATGTACCATATTAAGCTGTAAACTGCATCCTAAGGGAAATTTTAGAGTGCAAGGATGGAATTGAAGTTATAATTTATAGTAAAGTTAACCATGAAACCATGCATGAAATATGCTGATTGTGAATTATAAAGATTTTAAAATTTAGATTCTCATCTTATTCTCAACTTAGGAAGACAGTTCTACTCAAATCATTCTTTCTTGAGAAGTTTTTCATAATTTAAGCATATACCTTCTCATATTTCTGACCTTGGAAATCAGGACCCTAATTCTTGCGAAGTAGAATTTATTTGTCAAGGATTAACAAAATTTTCCTTACTTTTCTGATATGATATGCAAGTTGCAGTAAGAAATCCTTGCACTTGGAGACTACAGAAACAAACAAGGGTCTTCCTATTGCTATCGATAGTATTTAATAAGTTGATTACATCCCTACTAAAAATAGTTTAACAATAACAAGTTTTTGAAAAAATCAAATGACTGCTCTGAACTACAAGCTAGATCTGGAAGTCCTGAGTCCATCCAACTCCACTAAGCGTTTCATACTAGGCACAGCAGAGCTCTCCTCAGAATTTCACCCTATGGTGCCACAATAATAACGGATCTCACTGGAACACAGATAAATAAGAGCAAAGATTACTGTTGGCTCAATAAGATGTTTCTTACAAAGGGAACTTTGATTGATATTAAAAGCAGAAACAGGATTCGAATGTTGGCATTACGATCCAGTGATCCATCCTCTCAAAGCCACCCAATAACTCACAGAACCAAAATTTTTCATAGAAAACTTGAGTAGCTCAGCTTTAAACAATAACACATTAGTATGCATTTAAAATCTACAACTGAAGAACTCAAAATGCATATGCCATACAACATATGTGTACACAAGCAAGCCTTCCAGAGAGACGAGCCTGAAAGTGGCACTAAGATAATACTTCCATCCTTAATGAAGTTCATTTTCATTTAGTTTTGAAGGTCCCTAGAGAAACCAATAAAGTGAATACTGGAGTCAGTATTATTTCCCATATTCCAGAGTCTAATATCTCTTTCAATATGCACATCTGACTCAAGGTCATAGTCCCTGCTAGCTGGCAAGTCAATCAGATTTCTGATTTGTACATGTCATCTCCAGGTGGAAGTTCATTTTTGCTTAAAAGTGTAGGACAGACTTACCTAGGAGGACTTATTCAGTATTCGGGACATTAAACTAGGCTGATTCTTTCTTCCCTCCCTCTCTCCCTCCCTTTTTAAAAAAATATTATTACACTTATTTATTTGTGTGTGTGTGTGTGTGTGTGTGTGTGTGTGTGTGATCACATATAAAGACCACATGTGAAGGTCAGAGTACAACTTGCATGATTTGGTTCTCCCCTTCTACTTCGTGGGTCCAAGGGATCTAATTCAGGTCATCAGGCCTGCTGGCAAGTACTTTTGCCCACTGAGCCATCTAGTTGGCCTATGGTCCTTTCTTTTGAGTGAACAAAGACCTTATTCACTTGATTAACTACTACCATTTTCAAACTTAATATTCCCTCAACTGCAAATATAACTTGCAATCAAAAGCTTACACTCAGAATGGAATTCTCCTGTCATCTCAAATGAAGTTTCCCAAATGACTAACATGGCAGCGACACTGGACAGTCAGTTACCATCAATTTCTACTACTAAACCATCAAAACTAACATTTTATTTACTTAGCTGTTTTACATTGTTCTAGGACTCTAGTTTATTTCTAAAGGCTTTATAATTCAAAATTACACAAAATACTCACTGCTGTGACAAATCATAACTTGGACTTCTAAGGAGGATTTTATTGGAAGCCATATTCAGGCAATAACACAGCCATGTTTGTTAACAATTCACAGTTAGAATATATCTGGACATATGGAGATGTACGCTGGCCAGTGCAAAGAAGGAGCTGAAGTGCTGGTTACATCATTCTAACCTCCTGGGGTTTTCTGTTGCACCATTTGCAAAGTCAGAACATGTGAGCACAGACTAGAAGAGACAAAGGATATGCCTTCTTCCTTCCTTATCTGGCTGTATGTCAGTCTGTCCCAACACCTGATTGTGTGGATTGAGAAATTAATGATGGAAGAGAGTACCACTTTTGCCTAGGATTACAGAAGTTTTGAGTGGGCATTTAGCTTTTACCATAACTCCCTGTTACATTCTCACTTCCAGACAACATCTTACCAGTTTTCTTTTGGTACTCCGTAAGAAAAAACGAAAAAAAAAAGGTTTTTTTGGTACATGAAAACCTTAAGGAAAGAAGTCATCCATGAAAACCCACCAAGAAAGGAATAAAATATTTATAAAGTGTAATGCTGGGACCAGAATTCCTGGTCATTTGAGTTTATTGTTTACGTGCTATAAGATCCTCCCATTCAGCCTTTCAGTGATGAATACTAAGTAGTTTTCAGTAAGTGGCAGGAGAGTTACAACATAATATAATAATAATATATTTGCAAAGCTTCCAGGAAAGATAGTAAAAAGTACGAGAAAGTCAGAAGAGCCAAAGTATTTTGTGGCTATTGCAAATCACTGAAATGACACTTCTATATGGATCATTCCAAGCCCAGCAGAGCTCTTGAGACATTCCCACATGTCCACATTTGATGGTGTAATAAGGACTTTTCCTTTTGTATGTGTGGTAGTAGGATTATAATGAAGACTTCAAAATCAGACATTAATTTTATGTATTAATGTTTTACTAGGAATTCATAATATGTGGAACTATGGATTATATCTTCACTCTTGAATCTTTATATTTATATTACTATATGCACTCGGATTCTACCCAACATTAAAATCTTGAAAGTACTAATTAAAATCATAAGCAGACATAGCAAAATTATACTAAAATACTACATAAGTTTGTCCTTTGATAAAGCCTGGAGACACACATCTGTTTCTATGACTGGTCTGCATCTCCTCTACCCACTCCTCACCACCTCCTGTGCCTCCCTCCATAGGAGTGTGCGCTCATCTAATCCTGGGCCAGTGAGCCAACACTCATGATCCATATTACTCTGATGAGTAAAGCTAATCTTCAGAATCTAAAAGCAGTGGGTTACTGACCGAGAGTGGTTAAGGGAAGATCCTGGAGAGGTATGTGTCCTGTGAAGATACCATCATTTGCTTGGGTGGATCATCATATGCTTGTGTGGCGAAGAAGAGGCAAAACCAGTAAATATTATAAACCCTTTCATCTGAAAGTTCCAGGCCTCATTTTCAGATCATTTTGAGCAATGATACATTTGATATTTAGACTTTCATCTTCCTATCTTGTGTCTTATTTATTAGTTGTTTCTGAATATAGTGAAGAGAGAAGAAAGGAAACTCAGAGATCTTCTAATGGTATGGGTATGTGCACAAGTATACAGAGTCGATTATGTATTGTATATATTCATTCAGGTACTGTCTACATTTCTACTCAAAATGCACACAAATATATTAATATAATGAAAATTTTAAAGAAACTAGAAGTCTAGAATGTCTAAATTGTTCATTAAAATCTGGAATGCTATAATTATTATTTTGATTGTACATTTTACAAAGATTTGAACAACTCTTTAACATATTGAAAGTGAGATTCCTTAGAGCTAATCTGGTTGGGACCGTAATCCATATAGCAAAAAAAAGCATAAATATTATAAATAATTTATAGTCTTTTCAATGAAATCAGAAAAGGCAGATACCAACTCAGTTCTTCCCCAGAAACTCTTAAGACTGTTGAAAATAAAGCACGGTAGGTGACCAAGGATTTTATTCCTGAGCTAATTTCACTCTGTTCACTTTTTTTTTTTAATTTTCAAATTTTATTTTCAAGTTTTTTTTTTTTTAGAAGCATTTCATTATTAATATATTCAGTAACACATTCCAGAGGAAGGATACATCTCTTTCAAAGGCGGCTATAAATTTTTAGGTTCATAGTTGAATTAATACAGTCATGCAATATTGAACTCAGTATAAACCCTGTAAGACATAAAATTGAATGAGTTTTTACCTTTTAAAGAAGATCTCCTTTTCATTTTAATATGCACTTTTTTTACATTTTTTTTCAAAATTGGCTTTACATTTCTAGGTTTACCGATGAATTATTACGCTTAACATTTTTCTGAGCTAGGGTACATCTCTTTCAAAATTGGCTGTACATTTTTAGGTTTACAGATGAATTATTATGCTTATATAATCTTTAACACCTTATAAACTCTATAAGGCATAAAATTAAATGAGGTTCCAATGTTTAAAAGAGATCTCCACTTCGTTGTCAAAACACAGAGTTTCATACAGAAAAATTTAATCCAAGGCAATTGACATTGAGACGTTTCCACATACATTTCCAATCTCTATATACATGACTATCACTGGTCACAGTCGCCCACCTTCTGAGCTCCTCGGCATCTGAGCATGAATACAAACTT
>NW_008341879.1:53955-74379 GCF_000622305.1 Nannospalax galili | reverse complement strand
GGAAGTATAACCAAAGATTAAAGGGGCCAATATAATTTCATAAGAGCATACATATATAACTAAAAGCTACTTGACACTCTGTTCACTTTTATTTCCTTTTCTTTTTTGGTCTTTTTGAGACAGGGTCTCCCTGTAGCTCCAGCTGGCCTAGAACTTGCCTTGTAGACCAGGCTGGCCTAGAACTCAGAGATTCGCCTGCCTTTGCCTCCCAAGTGTTGTAATTAAAGGGGTACGCCACCATACCAGACTTCTCAAAAGATATTTCATCTTATACTACACTATTTGGGAGTGGTTTATATGTCTGAATTTGTGACTGGTTGTGTCATGCCACAGCATTCAGTGGTCATTTTTCTGTGGATGGCATCAAACTCTGCTGTCAGATAACAAGTGCACTCAGTTCATTTTACTGAGGGTACCCTTTCATCAGTAGACAATTGCACTGTTTCAACCCCTCGGGTTTCAGAATCAGCCTTTGTGATTCTGGAATCTGCCCCCTCCCTTTTACCAGTTGTGGCTAGCTAAGTCTGCAAAGCATGGATCTGGTCAGGTCATTGGTCACGTGCAAATGAAAGGGAAATTCTTTAGAATGGTAGGTGAGGCCCTCAATATCTGTGGGACATTGTGTCCAAGACTCTAACTCAGATACCCAAAACCCTTGGATGCCCATATCCCTATTGTAAAATTGCATACTGTTTGCATATAGCCTAGACACATCTGCCTATGCAAATTAAATAGTCTCTAGATCAGTTATAATACCAGATGCAATGTTTAAAGTTGTTACACTATTGTTTCAGAGGAAAATGAGAAGGAAAAATTCCGCATACATTTAAGAAGATAATATATGTTAATTGTACAAAACAAAGGGTTTCACTATGACATTTCATGTACACAATTTTTCAAAAGTATTTTTGGTTTGAATTCTTGACTGAAAATGCTCTAAATATGGAGAAACAACTATATTTTTAAATATTCATCCACTGCCTGGAGAGATGGCTCAGCAGTTAAGAGTGCTTGCTGTTCTTCCAGAAGACCCGAGTTGTGCTCCCAGCACCCACATCACGTGGCTCACAACCTCTTGTAACTCCAGCTCAAGGGAATCCAAGACCCTCTTCTGGTCTTTACAGGCATAGCATGCATGTGCACAACTCCCCTACCTTTGACACACACACACACACACACACACACACACACACACACTCATAATTAAAAGGAAGATCTTTAAAACACTCATTCCCTAAAATCACTTTGAATTTTCTCTTCTCTTGTTCCATGATCACTCAGTTGCCTTTGGTCAGGTGCTTTTTCCATCCTACTCACCTTGCAAAACCAAGCACCCCACCATGACTCATTCATGATGAAAATCATGTCTGAGCAGCTCCTACCAACCAGTCACTGTGTTTGGCTTGCTGTATCTTAAACTTTTCTTATATTCTCAATTCCTCCCACCTTGGAGGCAACCTTTCTTCTCTCTAAACTCTGCTAGTAGTTATACCTCAGTTAGGGCATGCACTACTTTTAGAGTCAGAAGCTTACTTTGTATATTATTATAGACCTATAGTTACTGACACATAGTAGTAACTCAATAAGGTTTATGAACTTGGCCAAATCAGTATTGAATAAGAGATCAATATGGAAATCCAAGCACTTTATAAAATGTAGGAAATTCACATAAATATGATATATATATAATTTATATATAATACATAAAGTACATTGTAAAATAGATAAAATCTTACTTTCATATTTAAAATCATGTAAAATATGCAAGCCACCCAATTTTAGAAGAAAATATCCTAATTTGTACTAGTATATAACAGTAAAACTATGAGATCTTAAAGAACAAATCTGCATGAACTTTTCTGCCATCATAACAGCACTTGCTCCACCATTATAACAAACTGCAAATATAGAAGTGAGTCTACTGCAGATTTCTCACTTCTGTTCCATATTTTTAGGAGGGCTAAAGTAACTGTGGGACCGAGAGTGAGGTATAGGGAAGTCCCATTTTCAAATGTTTCAAAGTTTACTCCATCATGATACAATTGTACAGAAGCTAGAATTTTCTGACACCATTCATCATCTTTCCATCAGCTCAGTATAGAGAGGTTTGCTAGAACCTCTAAAACAGTAATCACTGCAAACCTCTAGGAAGCCACAGGACTCCCACAGCTGACTGGAAAGGACCTCACAATCACCTGGTATGCTCCCTGGTATCAGTCCTGCTTGGTGCCCTATTGCTGCAGTGGCCCATCATCACCGCTCTCGGGAAGGGATAAACAGTGGCACTGCAAAGATAGCAAGTCACCAAGGAAAGGTCATCTGCCCAAAACTGGTTTTTGTCATCTGTCCCTTTCTGAAATGATGCTCTGTCTTCTTAGAGAGGGAAGATAAGCCATGAAGAAAAAGCTCTCCCAGGTCCATCTACATTGAGACCTGTCAATGCAAGAACACAACTTTCCCCTCAAACGTGCTCAAAGATTGTTTATTCTGGAGTAAACTTTGAGTGACTATGGCCCCAGGAACATAGAGTCAGGTTATCTTGAATTCCATGATCCAGTGTGTCAACAGTTTCATGAAGTTTTTATAGTAACAGAACACAGAAATCATAAATCAAGACACTTTTCAAATACATTGGTGGAAACATCAGGTAGGTTGTTAACAGCAATGTGGAGCAATCTTTGTTACAAGCCTCAGACTGCATCTGAAGATACTCTTAGCCTTTCGGTTGATGGACATTAGTGGTTTGTCAGTACATTCCAAAAGAGTCACCTATTAGTCACAAGGGTATTAGATCAGACACAGAGGTGGGCAAGAAATTACTATTAAGGGGGCTAAAGATAGCCCAAGAGAAACAGTAATTATACTCTAGATCTTCAGTTCCAACTGTCCCATACTCAGGGATGTTCTAATCGGTTGTCAGCCTTGTAGAAGGTTAATGGTAAGGTGCAGTTCTCAGGAACTTTCATTCCCAGACCCTTCTCTTACTCAACTTTGAGTTCTTCAGAAAGCTGATTAAGTGAGACACTGCCTTTCAGCCAGGCAGAGACACTGGGGCAGCATTCCTGTGAATTTATGTTAAATTTCACATATTCTTATGATATGCTTTCTTTCTAGAAAAGAGTAGAATTTGATCTGAATTTCCCACATAAGGCTTTCTCAGAAATCCATCTACTCAGTCATCAAATCAACAATGCTAATTGCAATTTACAATGTGTAATGTAGCATGTGTTAATCATCTTATCATAGCACTTTCAATATAGCAGATTAAAAATTATTTCTGTCTTGGTGACTATGTCTCATTTTCATAAATACTTAAAAAATGATTTCACGCCAGTCCTTTAATTTTCTCCTCTATGCTGTTATTGTGCTTCATACCACTTGTTCTGAGGATTAAAAGGGATAAAGGAAGTAAAGGACTAGACTGAGCCTGGAGCACAGCAGAAGTGCATGATGATAATTAAAGAAATCATCTTTGGAAGCAGCTACCAGAGCACTGGAGTAGTAGTGGCTGCAGGTGAAGCAGCTCAGGCCTCTTCTTTGCAGTTAAGAATCTTATTGAAATTCAAACCCTAAGACTCCAAAAATAGGAATTCAGCTTGTTTATATAAAAACAGTATCAAAAAGACAAAAATATCAATACATCAGCAACCCTTTTAAAAGAAAATGCTTATTTGCAACTGACCTTATCAGCAGCAACCTGGGTCTCAGAATACAAACAAGCTGGTCTGACCCAGGGGCAAGCTTTCTACACTCACCTAATTCTGGCCGTCACATCACTTTAAAAGTGGAAGATAGATATAGTCTTCATATTTTAATAGTTTTTATTGACTTTTTGTGAATTTCATGCAATATATTTTGATCATATTTGGACCCCTGCCCCTATCTTCACCCTCTTGTAGTCCCCTTCCCCGACATATTTCATACACTCTTGTCTTATACATTAAGGACTATCCCTATCCTTATTGAGACACTTGTGTCCCCAAATGCCCTTCAGTGTGCATCTATTCACTGAAGCCTAGTTAAGGGATCTAGTGTCACATCGTTAGAGAAAACCAACTAGTTATCAGTTGCCAATAGCTCCTCAGCAGAGGCTGAGGCTTCTTACCCACTTCCCCATTTCACTGGGATTTTGTCTGGCTTGAGCTTGTGTCGGCCTTGTGCATGCCGCCACCATTGCTGTGAGTTCATAGTCTTCATTTAACAACGTGTCATGTATTGTTGCCACTTCATTTTCTGGTTTTGAATTTGCGTTTTGAAAGGCCTTTGTTTTGTTCATGACTGTGACTACAGTTCTAGAACGGGCACATTGCAGCCTGTCACATACATTTGTTTAATGAATTCTTGAATATATTATGAACATAGATAAAATATTATACTCCTTTTATGCATATATAATTACATACTTATGTTTGTATACCTACATAATTTTCTCCTTATTTATGTACATATACACATGCATTCATTTTATGTTAATTTCATTGTGTATGTATTTGTTTATGTGTATAGTCCTATAAAGGGAAAAATTATTGAAAAATTTTCTAAACAGTAAGTCTAAGAGAGAACATTAAAGAGAAAGCAAAGTTTGGGCACTACATTTTGATACATTGTGTCACATACATATGGGGAAATCAATATTCCAACAAATAATGAGATGCTTTTACATTATTCTATTAAGACATATTATTGCTTGATAATGTTTTGTATTTGTATTTATCTGCCTTTCTGAATTGCAAGCTCCTCGAGTATTTTTATTCATCCTTATTTGAGCATACACAAGAAATTCAATAAAAAACATCCATTGAACGAATGGATAGCTGATTAGTAAGGTAATTAATGAGTAGCACCATTGAACGAATTGCTAGGGCAATATTTGAGACTCGTCAAATGACCCCTGATCAGATTCACCTTTCCAAAACTTAAACATAAAATTTAAATCAGCCACATTAATACCAAGAATTTTAACTGACTGTTAGAACAAAGTCTAATACTGTTAAAAGGAATATGAAGAAATCCATCATCCCCAAACATAAAATTCTTAACATCCAGCATGCAATAAAAAATTATCAGGTAGGCAAGGAAGTAGAAAAACACAGGAAAAAAAATCAGCCAATCAAAAAATTCACCCCCTTCCAATGAGAAAGTTTGGAATTAGTTGACAGGGATGTTAATATGGTATTTGTCTAAATATTTTCCATTCATTCAAAAAGAAAATGAAATCATTAGAAATGAGAAAATGGAATGCCTGCAGTGAAATGGTACTAGGTGAAATGAACAAGAGATTAGACCAGATGATGTGGAAGAAAAGATGAATGAACTGGATGAAAGAGCAACATGAATTACTCAAAGGGAAGAAACAGAAAATAAATAAATAAATAACTTACAATAGGAGAGCCATACTCTCCAGTGGGGTAATGAAAACTGTTTGAGAAGAACAAGTGATTGGAACCCCAAAAGGAGAGAGAGGAGACAAATTTTTTCAGGAAATAATGGCCTAAGTTTGTTTTTTTTTGTTGTTTTTTTTTTTTGTTTTGTTTTGTTTTTTTGGTCTTTTTAGAGAGAGAGGAGACAAATTTTTTCAGGAAATAATGGCCTAAGTTTGTTTTTTGTTTTTGTTTTTTTTTGTTTGTTTGTTTGTTTTGTTTTTTTGGTCTTTTTAAGACAGGGTCTCTCTGTAGCCCCAGCTGTCCTGGAACTCACTATGTAGACCAGGCTAGCCTTGAGCTCACAGAGATCTGCCTGCCTCTGCCTTCCGAGTGCTGGGATTAAAGGCGTGTGCTACCATGCCGGACTAAGTTTTTTAATGTAATAAGAATTATAAATTCATATAACTCCTATTTTTGATACTGTCTTCTGAATGTTGCATTTAGGATGTATTAAAAAAATTAAAGGCCAATGAAATGCTCAGCAGGTAAAGGCATCTGCCACCAATCTTGATGATCTGAGTTTAATTCCAGATCCACACGGTGCAGGAAAAGACCAACTCCTGCAAGTTGTCCTTTCACCTCCACATGCCTGCTGTGACACATACCCCCACCAAATCAATACACTGCTGGTTGAGGGAGAGCTGGTCTTTAAGAAACTGACACTAGATAGCTTGACCAGGTTCCAGTGGATGGACTCACACAACGGGATATTCAGGGACACAAACTTAACTCAATAGGCTTTAATCTATTATGGCTTAGTGCATGAAATCTAGCAGAAGGAGGTCATGGAGGGTGTCTAAATGCAATCAAGATGTATTGTATGAAATTAACAAAAATACAATAAAATTTTTAATAAAAATAAATGTTGCCTATAGTATATATTTAGGGAAAAAATCAGCAAAGAAATTTATAAGCAATTGTGACACCTACCTAATGCTTTTCTACCTTGGATTCTACCTGAGGGTAACATGCCTACCTACCCCATATCCTGTTTCAAATACTAATCATACAGCCATAACAAATACAGTGATAGGAGCTCTTGTTATCCATTTTTTACACATAAGGACAATGACTCCCAGAGAGATTAGGTGGTGCTGTGCTCAATCCAACCCAGCTCCTATAGGAAGCCAAGACTCAAACCTATATGATCTGGTTTCAATAGTCACACTTTTAACCATTTTGTCTTATGGTCTCCTTACCATCTGTACATTGGACAGGTATTAATGCTCAAGACCCAGATAGGAGCTTAAAATACTCATTTTTTTATACTAAATGTAACTTTAAAGACACAGCAATTCATTTATGAATTTTATAAAGAATATGAATTGCAAGGTTGTAAAAATGATAGCTCAGTCAAGAAAGTGCTTGCTGTATAAGCATGAGGTTTGTCTGGAGTTTGTCCAGAGCCTCCAGATAAAAATCCATGTATGATAACATGTGAGCTGAGGAGGAAAGGAAAGGCAGATCCCTGGAGTTCACTAGCCATGCAGCCTAGCCTCATCAGTGAGCCCAAGGTCCCTGTGAAAGAGAAAAATTTCAAAACAGAAGATGTATGACTCTGAGGAATGGCACTCTAGCCTCTGACCTCCACACACACATGCACATTTACACACATGCACAGTACACATACATACATATATACACCTATATATGCACATGCACACCCAACAAAGAGTATCAACTGACTTGTCATCATTCAGAATCTACGATGATGTCAGTAAATGTAGGCAAATAACCAGACTGGCAAAAAGACTAAGAACATGCTAGCATTTGAACAGCACGATCTGCCATTGAGCCACAGGCTAATTCAGTAGGAAAACTGCATCTGTGTAGGAATTGGCACCTGTGAGTTTCTCAAGCTTTACTTCTAAGGAAAACTAAGTGTACCTACATACCAGAATTGTCAGCAGTCTGATCCCTACTTGGAACTGGAGGGTTCTTAGCTGACACATGAAGCCCTGTTTGTCCTTTGTCACATATGTGCTTCCTCTGCAAACTCTCAGTGACCTGTCAGAACGGATCAGGGAGTCTGGGGTCATTCCTCAGTGACAGACAGGTCTGGACACAACTGTGTCCTGTTTCTGGTTCTGTGTCACATTCTGTATGAAAACTGATGTCCCTGTCACTCTACTCTTGGGATGGCTACACACAAAGGTGATATGACTTTTTACATGTAAAACAAAATCAGCAAGATAAACTCAACATTCAATTGTATTTTAAACAACTGTCTAGTCTAATGTTGCAGAAAAAAGGAATGTTGTAAATAGATATAAAATCTTTTCTCCCCTGTGTTATGAATAAAACCATCTCCATGATAATTAAACCACTAAACCCAGGAATAAGAAAAGAAGAAACTTAAGTAAATGTCCTGAAGCCTTGATGTTCTGGAGGCATCCAACCAATACTTTGAAGGCTGAGGAATCTGAAAGCATCTTTGTTGTCTTCCAAGATGTCTTTCTTAAAACTTGTTAGAAATGAGGGTCTATGTTATGAACAAAAACCTCTATTGTTTAAAATACTCAATGAGAGGGTATTCATGTGTGGTACTGTAAACATAGCCAAGTACACATTATGGCTGGAGATGTCAATAGGTCCTAAAGGGGTGAAAAACATACTTCTGGCACTTTCCTAGACCAAGGTAACTTCCTACTGTATTCTAAATATGTATCCTTATACTTAGAGACAAGTGCACCTCTCACCACTGATCAAAGAATCTTTTCTTTTTTTGCAACAGATGGAAGCTATTACAGAGCTCCAAAACTGGCAAAATGCAGAGAACAAGTGTCTTGAGCTGCCCAATCCTAAGTGGCACATCTACAATGCAACTTTTACACCTAAGGTTTAGGGAACATTGCAGAAGAGGAGGCAGAAAGACTGTAAGAGCTAGAGGGACAAGACACCTGCTGCTATGTAATGCATTATAAACATGATAGGGGAGTTACACCAATGAAACTGCCACACTGTGGTAGTGTAACAAGATTTGCATAATGACAAAACCAGTTGATATACCAAGGTGAATGGAAAAATTTCAAGAGGTCCCACCTCAAAATGAAGAGCTACAGGCAATCGATGGATTCTGAGAGAGGGAATAGCTCCAGGGACTAGCTCCTTGATAGGTTGTCTAATTCCATGTGAGCAGACCTAAACACAGGCACACATTAGCATTATTAAATGGACACAGTGCATTATATGTGTGTGTTTGTGAATATCTGTAAATGTATTTATGTATATATAACAATAATAATCAAAGAAGAGGGCAAGTAATTGAGAGGGATTGGGAGGAATTGAAGGGGGACTGGGAAGAAGGGAAATAATGCAAAGACTATACTCATGTATGATATTCATACACATGTGCGCGCGCGCACACACACACACACACACACACACACACACACACACACAAAATACTGGACAACTTACTTACTATATTAGGCCCTTCTCATGCAGTTTTATTGTTTCCACTGTTTCAGTTACCAGGGGTTAACTGTAGTCTAAAAATATTGAACACAAAATTCAAGGAATACTTCATAAATTTTAAATCATGTTCTGTTCTGAGCAGTAAAATGAAATCACACATGTCTCACTGTGTTCCACCTGGTTCAGAAATCATCCCTCTGTCCTGCTACTCACCCACCGATAATCACATCAGATATCAGATCAACTGAGTCATCACAATGCCTACATCACTCCCCAGCTTCATCATCACATAGGCACTGTGTCATCTTAAAAATACTATTACAGTCAGATAGTATGAGAGAGACCACATTTGCATAACTTTCATTATAGCATATTGTTACAGTAATCCTGATTTACTATTGTTACTAATTTCCCACTGTGCCTGATTTATGAATTAAACTTTTTAAAATCTTTTTATTTTTATTTTATGTGTATGAGTGTATTGCCTGCAGGTATGTGAGTGCAACTGTGTCATGCAAGGCCCACAAAGGCCAGAAGAGGGTATAGGATCCCCTGGAACTGGAGTTACAGACAGTTGTGAGTCATCGTGTGGGTGTTAGGATTTGAACCTGGGTCCTTTACAATAGTAGCAAGTGCTCTTAACTGCAGAGCCATCTCTCCAGCCCCATATGAATTAAACTTTACTATGAATATGCATGTATAAGAAAAAGATAGACTGCATAAGTTTCAGCACTAGTCATGATTTCAGGCATCTCCTGAGGATTGTGGAATGTATTCTTCATGGATAAGAGGGGGGAACTACTGAATTTATTTACTTATTTACTTACACTTTTTCTTTTCTCTTTCTGTAATACTAGAGGTGGATCCCGGGACCTCACACGTACTAGGCAAGCACTCTCCTGCACGTTTTCATCCCTTTGATGCCTTTTTCATTTAAATTTTTATTTATAATATCTAATACATGGCAAGTACTATGTAAATGCCTACTAAGGAAAATAATGACAAGAAAGTCATGTTCCGTACAGATGTGTTTCTCCAACTTGTAGCTTCCTCCCTCCTCCAGCCCCTGTCCCACCCTTCCTCCCCCCAGGAACTCCCCTCTTCCCCTTTCATAGCTCATGTATTCTATTGCCTCATTCCTTTCCATAAAGCCTCTTTCTTCCATCTCATGGGCCCCTTTCTAGTTTCCCAGCTTCACCCCACACTTACTCCCACTTAAATACATACATTAAAAATTTTAAAGCTAGGATCTGCGTATGGAAGAGAAAATGCATATTTTTCTTTCTGAACCTGAGATACTTCACTTAATATATTATTTTCCAGTTCCATCCATTTTCTTGCAACTTTCATCATTCCATTTTTCTTTGTGACTGAGTAAGACCCCACTGTGTGTATGTACCACATTTTCATTATTCGTTCATCAGCTGATTAACATTTAGACTAATTCCATTTTCTCACTATTGTGAATAGAGCAGCAACAGACATGGATGTGCACATATCTCTGTCATCAGATGTACAATTCTTTATATGTCCAGGAATGGTATAGCTGGGTCACTTGGTAAATCTATTTTTAGTTTTATGAGAAGATTTCACAGTGATTTCCATAGTGCCTGCACTAATTTACTGTCCTACCAATAGTAGCTAAAGGTTCCTCTTTCCTCAAATTCTTACTAGCAGGGTGGGAGAGGTGGCTCAGTGGTTAAGAGCACTGGCTGCTCTTTCAGAGGACCCAGGTTCAATTCCCAGCACTCACATGGTGACTAACAACCATCCAGAGGATCTGGTGCTGTCCTCTGACTTCCAAGGGCATTGCACAACATACATGCAGACAATACACTTATATATGCAAGAAATAAAATTAATACATAAAAATTCTTACTAGCATTTCTTGCCATTTGTTTTCAAGGCTACTGTATTTAAATTATTCTTCTAGAGGTTAGAGAGAAGGCTTAACTGTTAAGAGAGCCTTTCTGTCTTCTAAAGGACCCTGATTCAATTCCCTACACCCATATGAGATGGCTCACAACTGCCTATAACTTCAATTCTGGGGATCTGACTTCCTTTTCTGGGCTCCATGGATACCTCCACACATGTGACAGACAGACAGAAAGACAGAAAGACAGACATGCACACACACAAAACAAAAAAACAATAAATAAATGAATAAATCTATGTGCTGAATAGCTTTAGTTATCAACTTGACACACCTGGGTAGAGGGAGCCTCAACTGGTGAATTGCTTCCATTGGACTGGCCTGTACCATGTCTGTGGGCATCTTCTTGATTATTAAGTTATGTGGGAGAGCCTAGCCAACTATGGGTAGTGCCATCCCTGGGCAGTTGGGCCTGTGTTGCATAGGAAAGCAAGTTGAACGCGGGCCATAGGAGCAAGTCAGTAAGCAGTGTTCCTCCATGGCTTGTGCTTCAGCTCCTGCCTTCAGATTCCTACCCTGAGATCCTACCTTGGACTCCCTCAGTGATGAACTGTGACTTGGGAGATGTAAGCTAAATAAACTCAGTCCTCTGCAAGTTGGTATTGGTCAGAGCTTTTTGTCACAGCAGTGGAGAAACAAACTAGAACAATAAAATAGAAAAAAATCATTTATTCTTATAGAAGGGAATAATTCTTGAGGTTTCAAAAGTTTTTTAAGATTTTTTTTTTTTTTTTTGTCTTTTTGAGACAGGGTCTCCCTGTAGCCCCACCTGTCCTGGAACTCACTATGTAGACCAGGCTGGCCTTGGACTCAGAGAGATCTGCCTGCCCCTGCCTCCGGGGTCCTGGGATTAAAGGCATACACCACCACGCCTGGCATTATTTTTATTTTTAATGTGCTTGTGTGTGTAAGCATGTACACATGAATGCAGGTGCCCTTTGAATGCCACAGGTGTCAGATTATCCTGGAGCTGGAGTAACAAGGAACTGTGAGCCACTTGAGGTAGGCTGGGAACCAAACCCTGATCCTTGGGGAGAGTGGTACACTCTCTTCATCTCTGCAGGCCCAGTTTTTGGTAGCTTCTAAACTTGTCTGACATATATATTGAGACTATAAAATAACTATACTCTTTTGATGAGGAAAGGTGAAATATAAGTAACTAGGAACATGTGTTTTAAACTATGTATTATATCATGTGAAGGGGAAGTAAGGCAGGATGGGGAAGATCCAGGCTGTTACAAGTAACCACCATCTGTAATTTTGCAACATTTTTTGAAATTGAGCTTTTGAAAATTTCGTGCAATATATTTTGAGCATATCTAGACCCCCTCCTCTATCTGAACCTCCCCTTACTACACTCTCCCCAATTTCATGTACTCTATTATTTATCTATTTTTAAAGGTCTATCAAGTCAAATTTGTATCCCTAAATGCCCTTTGGTTTGGGTCCATCTTCTGGAGCCTGGTCAACCTATCCAGCATCACACCCTTTAAGAAAACTGACTCTCCCTCTCCCAGGAGCTATTTGTTGCCAATAGTTCCTCAGCTATGGTCAGAGCTTCTCCCCTACTTCTCCATTTCTGTGCTAGGAATTTGTCTGTGGGTCTTGTCCATGTTGTCATGACTGCTGTGAATTCATACAAGTAACTACCCAACTGTCTAGAAAACTGTTTCCTTGGGGTCAGCAACCACCTTTGGATCTTACAATCTTTCTGCTCTCTCTTCCACAGTGATCCCTGGATAGGCCTTGGAAGGCAGCAGTTTGATACAGGTGTCCTATTCAAGACTAAGCACTGTACAGTCTCTTATTCTCTGTACATTGGCCAGTTGTGGGTCTCTGTGTTAATCACCATCTGCTGTGTGAGCAATCTCTCTGCTGAGAGTTGAGTGATACATTAATCTATGGGTATAATAATAAGTCATCAGGAATCTGTTTAGTATTACATTCTTTTAACAGAATAACAGTAAGTTCTCCCCTTTGACCTGTGACCTGTGGAGGCACAGGTTCCTACATTTGGTATCAGTTTCAGGTATGAGTTCCATCTTTTGAAACAGACCTTAAATCCAATCAGAAAGTAGTTACTCCCATATTTGTGCCACTATTACACCAGTAGGCGTATCTTGCCAGGCCACGATTCACAGTTGGGAAAGGTTGAGGATTACTTTTCTCTTCTGGTAATATGCATAACACTTTCCTGTCCTAGCCAGTAGAGATAAAGCTTTGAGGTCAGTAACAGCTTGATTTTTTTTCTTTGATTGTTGAACCATTTGTGCATGTAGTCTTCAGCAATAGGGTCTTACTATCAAGGTCTGGTGGATAACCAAAAGCAGAGGCAATGATCAGTATTGTTTGAGGGTCTGCTTCTATAAAGGGGCCCCATTTCTGGCACTGGACTTTCTATTTGCTGGCCTATGGTGTCTCATAAGGGCAATGTCCCCGTTATAGGGTGACTCCTTTGAATCTCTTTTTATATTGTATATGTTTACACTTCAAGAAGCTTCTGTAGTGGTAGGTTTCTGTATGTTTTAAAAAATTTTATTTTTATTTTATGTGTATGAGTGTACTGCCTGCCTGTATGTGAGTGCACCCATGTCGTGCAATGCCGCGGAGGTCAGAAGAGGGCTTTGGATTCCTCTGGAACTGCAGTTAAGGATGGTTCATAGCCTCCATGTGGATGCTGGGTATCAAACCCAGGTTCTCTGCAAGAGCAGTTAGTGCTCTTAACCACTGAGCCATCTCTCCAGCCCCTTTTCTGTATGACTTCTTGTAAAGCCTTTAGTGTTAATTATCCCTCCCCATACTCCCTCCTCTGCCCTGGACTCCCATTCTCCACCCCATTTAACCCCTCCTACTCCATTATTCCCCTTCCTCCCTTTCCATCACTGCATTCTACCACCCTTACCAGGAAGCCTTTCACATCAAGATCATATACTAGTTTCCTAACGTCTATGGATTTTCTATTGAAACACATGTATCTAAGGATTCAAAACTAACATCCACTATGAGAGACCAGATGAGATGTTTGTCTTTCTGGGCCTGGGTTACTTCACTCAGGATAACTGTCTACAGTTCCATCTATTTACCTGCAGATTTCATAATTTTATTTTTCTTAATAGCTCAATAATAATCTATTATGTAATTGTACAGTACTTTCATTATCCATTCATCAGATGACAGACATTTAGGTTGTTTCCACTTCCTGGCCATTGTGAATAGAGCAGTAATGAACATGGATGAACAGGTGTCTCTGGAGTAGGACATAGAGTCTTCTGAGTATATGTCCAACAGTGGTAAGGCTGGGTCATGTGGTAGATCTATTTTAACTGAATATTTCAGAATGTTGTAAAACCTGTTTTTGGCTTGCTACCTCCTTATTATTTGTGGAAAACATTCAGATGAATTTGTTTAATGAAGCAAAACTGAATAATCCCCTCAAATTATATTTATCTATTAAACCTTTAGGAAGACTGTAAGTCTGAAATAACATATTTACTATACCAGTCTAGCATGTCCATCCTGACACACATCTCTAAAGAGTTTTATTCTTTGGAATAAAGAACTTAAAGTTCCCTAGCAAATGATTATAAAGTTACAATACAATGCTATAAAACCAAGCATATCATTGTAACAGTAATACAGAGTTAGGAAAGAGCTAAAAAATTTACTATTGCTATTAATATAAATTACTGAACAGACATAAAGTTCAGATACTCTCTACCATGGCTGAGTAAGAGTAATAAAGATATACCTCAGGCCATTATATGGTACATGCTAGTATAGTTAGACCATGGAATTTCAAAGACCTAAAGTTGGAGTCACTGACCTAAGTTTCCATGATGTTTTATCTTTAGGTACATATGATTTCATATATGTAAAACAGACCTCCTCTCATACTCCAGTAGAATCAAAGAGTGATTATTCCTTTTCATTACTGAAAATTCAAAATGAGATATCAACAGCCTTTATGCTCATGATAGACCCAAGGGTAATCTTTATGCTCATGATAGACCCAAGGGTAATATATGTCAGCCATGTTTCCTGGTCCTTCAGGATTGCCTCCTTAGGACTAAATACCCAAGCTTCTGTCTGAACTCTTCCATGTACACTCCTTGGAAGAAGCACAGTAACCAAGAGGGCATGATGCCTAGGTCCTCTACCTTAGTCTCATGGCTCAGCTGCTTACATATCAGAATTGGCTGCCTCAGCAACAGTGATACTATTTCTAGGTATATATGGGCCTCCTTGCTTCAATTTCCCAAGGTTTAGTCATGGAATCAACATGCTCTTCTGTTCCTAGAGACAGAAAGACTCATTCCAGGTATGTAAGAAAAAAACGGCATTGCTGAATGGCTAGTGCAAAATGTTGGGTGAGGGGTGAATTTGCATCTGTGTCCTCAGTGGTCAAGGTTAATTTTCACTGGGGTAACTGGAAAAGTGGCAAGGCATTTATGGGGTAAAGCGCCCTCTGTGAGGTCATCCATCGAAGCTGTACACCGTCTACCCCAACAACCATTATTTAAACTGTCATGGGATGCAGTCACTTCTAGAATGGGAAGTTAGTATTTGGAGGTCACTGCAGCAGATTTTTTAAGAAACTTCAGCTCATGACAAGTTTGGAAAAATTTTAGGATGACTCTGGATATACAACTGACTATATCGATTCACCTCAAATCAAGTTAGATGGAATTGTAGAGAATAAAAACTTGTGGGATAGTATATGAATATTATTTGGATGAGCAACTTTCACTTATAAAACCTGAGGTACTTCTGTGACCTAAACTATTCATAAAATATTTTCCTCCTTTCCACACACTCAAATACTGGATTCTCAAACTATATCAAGTTATTAACTGTAAAATGGGTACCAGATTTCCAGAAAACAAAGCACAAATCAACTCCTCCTGGAGCCCCACTCTGTGTGCAATTAATAAAGAATGTAGCAGATTCACATATCATTAGTTGCCTGTCAAGATATTTACAGTCCTGATTTCTAAATAAAATAAAATCTAGAATTTTCAAAATGACACTGACTTTATCCTCCAGGACAGACTGTTGCTTGTCTAAGTGACTTCGTTTATGTGACAGAGCTACATACTGCCTTCAGGTTCACAAGTCCTTAAAAACCAAAGATCCATGCTAATGGAAACCTTTTCAGCATAAACCATCCAACAATCAGAGTTAAAGTTTTATTTATTGGCTTTGACTATCTACTTCTGTTATCAACCATAAGGGCTCATACACTTCATCAACCCCTAACAATAGCCGCAAGCTTGGACAATCTGTCTTGCGTCTTCATCGGGTAAGACTTCAATGGAACAGTCTCGATTAAAGAGCAGCCCACGCATAAAATGGAAACTCATTAAAATAAACTTTCTCAAAGGGGAAAACTTCAGTTCCAATTGAACTGCACTGTTTTTATTTCGAAGATGAAAGGCCCATTACCCAGCCATACATTCATGTGCTCTTGGCCTCACTGCTTTCTCTTTGAGGACTTTAGATTTGGGTCCCTTCCCATGTCTTTTTGGAGGCTTTAGAAACAGAATAGGAATTCAGCCCTTCCTGAGCCTGATTGGAAGGTAGTGTCTGTGAACCTCTTAATAATACTTGAGACCTTTATGGTTTAATTTGCAATGGTGTCCCTTTTGTCTGCCTTAGTGGCCTTTAATCTAAGGCACAATACACCCACTTTACATTTATTTGAAGAAAAGCACTGAATAGCTAAGGATTTTTTAATGTGCCCATTAGAAAAGAGTGATTTTTAAAACACACAGGTATGGTCATTTACGTAACAGAATGCAAAGCTGAATGAAGAGAATAACGATGTCAAAGATGGTTGTTGCCAGTTGTTTACATGAAAACTGACTTACAGCTTTGAGCCTGAAAACTTCACCTTGAACTTATTAAGAGGGCAATATCAGTGAAGAGAAAAATTAAAACGAGTAAGTCAAGAGATGGGAAAAAAATCTGTGAAAATATTAGCCAATCTATAAAAGAGTAATATAACTGATATTAGTTGGAGCAAATAATAATATTTTAAGCTCTAATTTTATATGAATGACCATTAAATGAAATGAACCACAATCATGGTTACTTAGATCACAGAATATTCAGAGAAAATGTAAATACCCAAAGCAAGGCAAACCATCCCCATAATGGCTGTATAAACATGCCGTCAAAGGGAAATTAAGCTCTTTAAGAATGGATATGGCACTATAATTCAGATATCTTTGTCTGAGATCAAAATGTATGTCATGTGCATATTTTAAAAGACATTAGTTAAATAAATATAAATCTCTTGTGCTAAAACTTTTCTTCAAGTCATGTAATTATAAAAGTATATGTGGATGCTTTTAAATTTTATCATAATTTATAACTAGCATAATGGTTTCTGTGTAATAAAAATGCTATATAGTTTTTCAGTGGAGTTTACTAAAAGCTTCTCAATTATATTTTGAATTTAATCTATTCGTAAATTACTTGCAAAGGTTATTTTTCTTCATGCAAAAATCTATCAAAAATTGAATACATAAATAAAACATGTTTGCTATAAACAAAATCTATTATTTAAAAACAAAACCGAAGAATAAAATCTAAAATATTAAAAAGTCAAACATAATTAGAAATGACAAGCTATAGTAAATTCTTGATCCTTATCTAATTGTTACCAATAAAGGCAGATTTGACTTTCTTATTTTTCTCTCATTGTTGAAGTTTTGTCAACTTTTTTTTAATATAAGACACATTTAAAAGTTGGCATTAATCTAAACCAAAACTCAAAGAACCAACAACCACTAATCATTGATGATGGCAACTCTGTCACTCACCAAGTTACACACCTAGCTCAAGCAAAAGCCAAAGACCCGCTCTCATTGACAGAAAGTGCTAAGTGGATTCCTGGCTTTACCTAACTGGGAATAACCAGACACAGTTTTTCCTACTTTTTTTTCCCCTAGTGCCTTGATTTCTATATCTTATTTAATATTACTTTGGTCTTAGCACATCTATTACTTGAAAGATCTAAATATATTAATATGAAAAATAAAATAAACAAGAATTTCTTGGGGGTAAATTAAAATAGGTCTTTCTCATTTTAAGCAAAACCAACACAGAAAGTAGGTGAAGGACAATTAAAAAATTAAAATGTGTGATGCAGTGCCAAGCATGAAACTCATACTTGGAATCCTAGAATTCAAAAAGCAGAGGCAGGAAGATGGTCCTGAGCTCCAAGCCAGCCTGAGTTACATAAAGAGTTCCAGGCTTGCCCGTGTGACAAAGTGATACCCTGCCTCAAAAAAGCAAAAACAAAACCACACAAAGCTCAAAATCTCTCCTCAACACAGAGTACCAGCAATAGGATTTCTGCAGAAGTGAGCTGCTCTCTAACTGAAATTTACAATTTAAAAAATGTAAACTACTTATAACTATGCCTGAAAATATTTAATATACAAAATAATATTTCAGAAACATGAAACACTTGCCTATACAGATTTCATATTAAGTAAAGTAACTGGTAATATTATTATAATCATGCCATAGTTTAAAAAGAAATCATATATCATTATTATATATAGCATTATCTACTGCAAATGTTTTTGTTGATTATTTCATTCAAACAAGTCCACAGAACCTATTGAATAAGAATATTAGTTCATAAAAATATGTCATTGTTCATAGGAAGCTGCTTATTTCTAAAAAGTTAACTTATGAACTTCACAGTAATTATTAACAATTAATAATTTTACAAAATAACATGAGGGGCCTAAGTGATTTTTCTTGTTATCAGAAGGTTGAGTCATGGGAATTCAGAAACCATAATGAATTCTTCATTTAATAATAATTCTTCATTTAATTAACCATAATTAATTCTTCATTTAATAAGTCTGACCAAAGTTGCCATAGAGCATTCACTGGTTTAATATGACCACTCTGTAAGTTTTGTTCCTGAAGATGAGTTTCCTTCTTCATGGTAAGCAGCATAGCTAGTGTCATTACAGTGGAAAATGGTATTCCAGAAGCCATGGACACTGTAGGTCCCATCTATAAGGAGGAACTAAGAGTAGTCAAAAACTGTCTGGCCTGTGTTTCCCATCAGACGAATTTCCACAAACCACAGTACTGAATGTATATCTATGAATATTAACCACAGAAACATTCAAATAAGCTTTATTGTAAACATAAATCACATATATGTGGAATAGTTTTTAATTAGAGGTTAGATGGTAGATATCTTTCTAAATTTAGATTCAGGACAAGGAAACTCTAACATAATTATAATACTAATTTCTCATTGAAATGATTGTAACCACAAAATGTGATAAAACAGTATACCCTTCCATGCGTATTGCACATGTTCATAGTGGTGAGAGATTTGTGCAGTTTTCACTTGTATGATGTTATCTCCTGATATTCACCCAAGAAAACTGGGATCCTATGTTAGCAAATTCAACAACAGAGACTTAAATAGCTTGTAGTGTAGAGTGGCTCTTTTTTTTGGGGGGGGTGCTTTTTTTGGCCTTCTTTTTCCTTTTGCCTTAATCCTCTCATTTGGTTTAGAAACATAAGGCCCTGTTCACTTCATTTAAGCCTCACAATGACTGGAAGACTGATCAATCTGTCTTGTGTCTTCTTGGGGTGAAACTGCAATTGAGCGGAAACAACAGATGAACAAAGCCCACATTCAAAACTGTAGCTCATTAAAATAATGTTAAAATAGAGTAAAATCTCAATTGTAAGTGAATTGTAGCTGGCTTTTTTCCTGCTAAATACATTTGATTAATAAACTATATAATCATTAACCCTGAATCAGTAGTCTTTAAATTTAAATAACTGTCCTTTAAAAAATGTGAACATTGTGAAAACCACTTGGAAACAGGTTTTGAACACAGCACCACATGAGACACCTTTGCAGTGTACTCCTGGAACACAGCCTGTGAAGACAGTGATACACCGGGGTTCTGCTGACTTCAGTTCTTCCTACAGTACTGGGAGGAACCATGTCCTGGGTAGAACCAGAATCAGCTAGTGGAACTCCAGTTCTCAGTTCCAATAATGACACACATCCTAGAATTTCCATTAAAAAAAGGCCCATACCAGATAAATTATGCAGTAATTTGCTACCCAAATGTCCAGTGAATAAACATTTTAGAATGTCAATTCTAAGTAACCAGAATTTAGGTGGGCACATACCCAAATAAACATATTAATACAACTGTGGGGATTTGTTTTTCCCACTGATTCTGTTAATTTTAGTCAGTACCCAATCAGTTCTGAAGTGTCTATAAACACATTTGACTAAAGTCAGAATTTGTGAAAGTCAGATTTTAGTTGGAAACCCTTTTGTCCAATTTTTTTTTTGTTATGACTGGCGACTGGTTAGCTGGTTGGTTGTTTTTTCATTTTGTTATTTGTTTCACTGTGTAGTCCATGCTAGTCTTGAACTCAGGACAGTCCACCTCAGCCTCCTGGGATTAAAAGTGAATACCACCAAACCTAGAAAGATTGAATCTTCAATGTATCCCCAAAGACCATATACTTAACACTTGGTCCCTGGTTATTGGAGGGGGTTAAACCTATAGGAGGTGAGGCCTAGTGAAAGCAAGTTAGGTAACTGGGGATATTAGTCTCTCTCTCTCTCTCTCTGTCTCTCTCTCT
>NW_008341879.1:47918-53878 GCF_000622305.1 Nannospalax galili | reverse complement strand
TCTCTCTCTCTCTCTCTGTCTCTCTCTCTCTCTCTCTCTCTCTCTCTCTAATATAATCAGCATGGGTGTCTCACATTGATGTTTTTATGTCAGCACAGGCTTTAGCCAAGTGGTCACGAACTCTCTGAAACTATCAGCTAAAATCTTTCCTCTTTATAAGTTAATTTTCTCAGACATTTTGTCATAGCTTTGGAAAATTAACAAAGGGGTTGTTTTGGACAAAAGATATAAATCACAAAAATTGCTTAGGCAATCTAGAGGTATCTATTAAAATGAAAATATACATAGTCTTCAACCCAAAATCTCAGCAGTCCCATACATGTAAAAAGCACCAAGATGAAATCATACGGAAGCAAAAAACATTTAGATTAGAATTAGTTCTTGGAGCTGAAAAAGAGTCACAATAATGAAACAAAACAAAACAAAAAAATCTGGAAAAGAAACTAGAAAAAATGTGGACCACTAAAATGATGAGACCCTATGTAATAAATTTTAACAAGCATGGCAGAGTCACACAAGTTGAACAGCAAAATTTTCCATGAAGTGTTTTTGAATAGAAAGAAAGAAAGAAAGAAAGAAAGAAAGAAAGAAAGAAAGAAAGAAAGAAAGAAAGAAAGAAAGAAAGAAAGAAAGAAAGACAGTAAAGAAGACAGTTTTCAAAAATGAACAATAGCAAATACCTTCATGCAGGCGTGTTCGGGCATGTGGGTTTACTGTCGTTGCACACTCATGAAGGATGCTCTGAAGGCCATACAACAAGGTGTTAGTATGAACAGGGGAGAGGGGTTGAGGGGATACAAGGGATGAGATGAACATAGACTAATAATAAGGGATAATAACAGGTAAACTTTCCTCTTTTCCCTACTGAAAACCTTGAGGGCATAGCGATGAGAAAGTTCTCAGATGTAGAAAACACTTCAGGGTCTGGGCCTGCCAGATTCAGAAAGGAAGAGGGACAGAAAGGCAGGAAAGGAGGTGAAGGAAGGAAGGGAAGGAGGAACGGAACCTCAATGCCTTCTTGGTTATGAAACTACAAGAACTGAGTAAAGATATTTCAGTTAATACAGTGTTAGAAAAGTATGTGCTGGGTCAAAATCTGCATTCTGCCTGGATTGTCACAACTTCAGTGGCAGCCTGGGGAAGGCCTACTTTTCTTTCAGCAGGCAGTACAGCCTACAGCTACCATCCAAAGCCCTGGTGTGAGCAGGGTCAGATATACCTAAGCAATCCCAAAGGAAGCAGAAGGCATGATCTGTGGGTATCTGGTACCCCTGTGAGAATCTGACTGACATATTTTAATTAAACTGGCCCACTGGAGTTTAATTAAGGTGCTGTTCTTCTTGAGGTAAAAGCTAAAGGAAAACAGGTCCATTTTATGGGAAGACCACCAAGCACATAGGCTAAGAAGCCTTTTGCTTTCAGCCCTCTAATATTCAGAAATAACTTAAGAATCATGCCCATTGTTTCCCTTATCCCAAACATCCATCACTGTATTAACAAAGATGTTTCTGAAGTGATTTTAAATAACCTGTAGGCTAGTTCCATAAAGTCACAAGTATCTGAGAAAATGGAGTCTGAAAATGTGCCTTGTGGCATCACAAAGTTCTTCATGAATCTAGTTCTTCCATGTCCACAGAGGTGTGTTCTACATCCTGCAGTGCATATCTGGAACTGTAGAGAATAGAAACCCTATGCATATATCCAATACTATGCTTTGAATTGTGCATACATATCAATGGTAAATAAAGCTCAACTTATAAATTAGACAGAGTAAGAGACGAACCACAAACACTAATAAGAAAGTAGAAAATTTGTAACAGTATGCTGTAATAAAAGAAGACCCAGAACAACACTACCCAGAATATGACCCAAACTTGTGTATTATTTCTGGAATTTTACAGTTAATGTTTTTGTACAAGACTTCAGCACAGGCAGCTAATATTACAGAAAGCAAAACCACAAGTAGGAGAGGCCTACTGTACTGATGCAAGTTCTAAAAATTACATTGAATACTATGAGACAGCTAATGAGGAAAAAAGTACTTAATCAAAACAACTCTTTTATTATGAAAAGAGCTTTAGATTTAGAACCTGGAAAGAGATTCCAGGTATTGGCTTTTGTATTTTTTTGTTTGTTTGTTAAATTGTTTGGTTGGTTGGTTGGTTGGTTGGTTGGTTGGTTTAAGACAAGGTTCCATGTGTCCCAGACTGGCATTAAATTTGTTAAACAGTCTAAGATGACCTTAAACTTCTGATCCTGCTGCCTGTACCTCATGAGTGCTGGGATTACAGCTTGTGCCACCATGTCCAGGTGCAGTTGGTTCATGTATTACACTGGATTAGGGTAGAGATTAAATGCTATAGTGATACAAGAAGCCAGTGTGAACTGTGTGGCACTGTACAAATACAGGTAGTCATCACTATTATTTGGGTCACAAAAAATACTTTAATTTTTTTCGGAAAGCATTGTATGGAAACCAGTCAAAGCACCTGGAGTTTCAGAGTCACATAGATGGGGCCTTGTATTTTGAGCTCACCATTATGAACTAGTTGTATTTTATGCAATATAACATATAATTAGCCTATGCTTAATTCAATGCAGAATATGGATTAATTTGCTCATTCAATAATCCTTTATGGAAACCTACAATCTCTAAATATAGGATGGAAGACTCATCCTCCAATGCTCTGAGGATCAGTGAGATTGGCCTATAACAGTTGAATAAGTAGTAAGCTTTCTTTGTTTTACAGCAAAAGAGAAAGCACTGGACAAAGATTCCTAATGTGGCTAATCTGATTTTTTTCCTCTAATCTGATAAACTAGAAAACAATTAAAATATTCTCATTGTGTTTTTATAGTAACAAGATAATTCTATAGCAAAATGTCAAGTATTTTTACATTCCTTGCTATTGTTTCTGTAATGCACTAACCTTCAAATACCTAATCTGGCTTTTGGTGGCCTGATGATCCAACTTATACAACTTATCCAATTAGCTGTATAAAAAAGCTAACTTAAATTTTTTTTTTTTAAAAGCTAACTTAGCAAAAGCTAGAAAGTAAGTCAGCAAACAGTTTCTGCTTCAGTTCTTGCCTGACTTTCCTCCATGACTGATAATGACATGGAAGGGTAAAGTGAAATAACACCCCCTCAACACACAGACACACACACACACACACACAAGTTGCTTTTGGCTATGTTGTTTATCTCAGTTACAGAAAGTAAACAAGAATACTTATCCACAGAGCCATGAAAAGTCAGTCTAGAAAAACTAGCGAGAATAATCTAGTCTTTTAAGACTGAAAGACAAAACCAATACTAAAGTTTCACAGTGAGGGCAATGTCTTCTGCCAACTCGAACACAAAATTCCAAAGATATGGTCCATTTCAGAACAGGAAGTTAAGAAAGAAGGTAATGCTTTAATCATATTGTGATTCCAATCTATGAAGAAGCATGGTTAATTTGACATGTATATGAATATTTAGCCATAGGATGGAGTAAGCACATTTAAATCAACTTATTTCATCATCTTCATTAGCTCTCCATCCTCTCATTGACCACTACAATGGAGAAAATTTACATGGACGTAGGGTCATAAGTTTCGGGTTTAGCAGGAAGTACCTGTCCTGGTCCATATTCTTCTGTTAATGAGCATGCATAGCTCTTCACCCCTAAGGAGCTGTCTCTGCACATAAAAGCACATATAATTTTTATAATCACAGAAAGAAGTAAACAGAGCTCACTGAGTTTTCTGAGGGAATGTTTCCAGAGTTTAATTACCATGCACTGTGTGACTCTCCAGGTACGTTGCTGGTTCCTTTTCCATGTCTAAGTTTTATATATCACACAACCAAACTACCAGATATATTATTAGTAAATATAAGGCAAAAGAAGATGTCCGTTCCCCTTGATGATTTCAGCTTACACATCCTCTCAGGGAAACATCTCAGCATATTGGAGCCACTTGGTTATACACAGTGAGGAAAAGAGCTAAGTCATCTCTTGATCCTATGCTCTGTCTACCCTTTGCCTACATGGGGAAAATTCCTAAGGTTTAAATTATATTTAAACTAATTAATGTGCATGAACTTCTTTTTCTATACTCAAATTTTATGTGTTTGGTTCTGTGTATGAGTATGTGTATGGGTGTGCATGTGTCTACAGAAGCCAGAAGAGTGCATGCGTGCTGGGAACTGAACGTGGGTCCTCTTCATGAGCAGCAAGCACTCTTAACTGCTGTGCCATCTGTCCACCCAAAGGCTTTCAATGCCCACATAGGTAGAAGTAGGGTGAGATGACACTTCTCACCCACTATTTGAGGACCTTCTAGTACCTTATGGGCATTCTCACCACAACAACCCCATGTAGCAAAGTAATATTTGAAAAGAAGGATTCGATTTCCAGTAGTCCTACAGGCACACCCTAATTATCGCCTACTATCCATTGTGGCTACTTCCCAATTCACATTTAAGTAGCTGGTCTGTGTGCAAAGGCTGCTTTACACTTGGAAGTTACGGAAGGTACTTGGAAGTTCCCACTCACCTTGTCATCAAAAGTTAAAATTCACTCCCTCAGCAAAGCTCAGGCTAGGTGAACACCACCCTACCACTCTCTTCATAATCCGTATTTTTGCTTTATAGTGTATATGTATTTATTTAATGTATAACTAGCTACATTTACCATGATCAGAAAGCAGAGAAAATAACACAGATTTAACTTTCCTATCAATAATGATCAAAAATGCATTAGTGCAATAAATACAGTGTATTTCATTACTGGAGCTTGCCTTGTTCCATTAATGCTGCTAAGCAAAGAAGCAGACCAAGATTGGTAATATATAGAGAACAGCAATGTATTTCTTCATAGTTCCAAAATCTAGGGGAGTTGGGAGAGCCATAATCAAGGCATTGGCAAGTTTACTGCCTGATGAAGGCTCAGGTTCTGTTTCTAAGGTGGTGGTTTGAAAGTTATACCCTCACAGGTAGAAGGATAGATAGGCAAAAAGGGCAAGAAGAGTCTAGCTAGATCCCTGGCCCTTCTAGAAGGCATTAATCCATTCTTAAAGGCAGTGCTGTCATAACAATTATCTCTCAATGACCATGTATCTTAGTAATATTGTACTATAGGTTAAGTTGCAAATCTGTAAGAATTGTGTGTTTTCTCAAGACCTGTAAATTTATTTTAAGATTAATAAGTTATACTGGACCAGAGCATTCCATTCCCAATATCCTTCTTTGACAAAAGCTTTATTTGTATTATTTTGAAAAACTGAAGACATAAGTGAAGCCAAAAAAAATATACTAGAAAGTACTCTTTTGCTAGAAAAAATTAGATCTACAAAGAAAACCTCCATTTCAAAAGTCTCCCTCCACCCAGGAAAAGGACGAAGTTAAGTAACCAGAGATTATCAATGGAGATGGCATTGGCTTAAAGCACATAATAAACATTATTACTGTGCTTCTCACATTATTTTAAGTCGTAATATATGCTAATAAAACAAAACTAAACCACCAAAATTTCTATAAGTAAAGAGTCCTGAAGAAGGAACAGTAAAATAAGCATTCTTCTCAAGGTCACAAGAAAAACTAACCAAGGTAGAGCACAAAATGAGTGATAAAACACATCTTAACAACAAAACACATATAAAATTAATATCATGAAGAAAAGATTCCTCCATAATTTAAAATTAAAGAGTTTTAAGTAACATTGGTCAAGATTGAAGTTCTGGAGCATTACCCTATTTTTATCTAAAAGAAAATAAAAATACAATTTATCAAAATATTTGGGATATGATACTTAGAGAAAACACATAGCATTGAAAGCATATATCATAAAAGAAAATCTATAATCAATAATTTTAAATTGTCAGGGAATTAGATGAAGAGTTAAACAATTTAAAGCAAGGAAGAAATAATTTATAGCAGAAATGAATTAAATTAAAAAAAGCAATTTAATAAGATC
>NW_008341879.1:37664-47780 GCF_000622305.1 Nannospalax galili | reverse complement strand
GTGGTGTGTTGAAAATATTTAAAAATTTGATATGCCTTTATCCAAGCTAAGAACAAAAGAGAAGATTAATTTTTCCTACCAAGAAAAATTTATCTTTATTAGAAATGTTTAAAGGGTCATCACAACAGCTCTTATAAACAACAAATTCTATGAAAATAATAATATAGAAAAGCTTTGAAAGACTCCACTCCCACAATTTTTTCAATTTTATTTATCACTATAGGTTTGATGTGTGTATAAGAGTGCACACACCACAGCACACATGAAGAGGTAAGAGGACAGCTTTCTGGAGCCTTTTCTCTCCTTCCACCTTTATATGGGTTCCAAGGACCAAACTCAAGTCATTAGTCTTGAGTGGTAAGAGTTTTTACCCACTGAACCATATTGCAGGTCTCCCACTCCCATATTCCCACAAATTTGATAATTCAGATAAACTCCTTGTAGGAAAAATATCATTAAAATCATAAAAGGTGATGGGGAGGTAGATCAGTGAGTAGAAATACTTACAATGAAAGCATAAATACTTGAATTCAAATCTCCAGGATCCACATAAGAATCTGGATGTGACCGCACACGTTCCTGTAAGTCTAGTGCTGACTAGGGCAGAGACAGAAGGATCATTGGGGCTTGCTGGTCGCCAGCTTAGTTCCAGGTTCAGTGAGAGACCTTGTTTCAAGCTAATAAGGCTGAAAGTTATGGAGCAAAGATACCCAATGACCTCCTCTGCCCTCTGCAGGCACACAAATATGCACACCCACACATATACGCACATATATCACACATACACACACTTACAAAACTCATAGAAGTGGAAATAGGGAATCTGAACAGGCCTATGTTCATTAAGGAAATCCTATCAATAATTAACAAACTTTCAAAGAAAAACGACTAGGCCCAGAAAATGTCATTAATGATTTTTGTCAAACACTTAAGGAAAAAGTAGTCTCAATTTTCCACAAGTTCTTTCCTATTCATTCTATAAAGCCAAGATTACTCTAGTACAAAGCCTGATGAAACCATTTAAAAAGGAAAATAATAGATTAGTTGGCCTAATAAACATAAAAACACAGAGAAAAAAGACATCAGTGGCCTTAGCCAGCTGTGTACTCTATGAATCACAATATCAACCTGCCAGGCAAGATTTGTAATAGTTACTGTTAACAGATGCAACAAAACACTCTATGATTAGACTGGAGGCCTGTTCCACAGGAAGGAATCCATGCCTGGTACTGTAAACTTGTTCAAAAACACATGGCTGGGGAGTCATAGACCCTAGTAGGGAACTTAATGTTGTTGAATTGACAGCATCAAACTGCCTTTTAAGTGTGCTTGTGCTCATAGACAAATCGCATTCTAAACCTTAATAAAAGCTCTTTCTTTGCAAGAATGGTAGTGAATACAGAGATTTGTAGCTACTCAAGTGACAGCTGAATGCTTAGCCCTAAACAAGACATTTAAACCACTCCTGCTAAAGTTCAGTAAACATCATGGAAGATGAGAAGAAAATCTATAAGGGCCAGGAGATAGGAAGAGAGTTGCAAAAATGTTATCTTCTGGGCATAACACAGCCATTGCAATTATTAACTTAAAGCAGCTGTGGTTATCTGTGGTTGTACCTGCACAGCACTGGCTCTGTCAACAGTAAATTATGAATGGGGAAGAGGCCCCTTATTTCCCTGATACTCCCCTGCTACTGATCGATTCTTTGGGAGAGAGAGTCATTGTATACCCACTTGTTGAGCCCACCAGGTTTTAATGGATAGTTCCAAATCCAGGAACACATAAATGATCCTGGATAAACTAAGTTACATAAAAACCAAAAAGAAATGAATATATAAAAGGGGTTTGCAGGAAGGGGTGGGGAAACAGATAAGGTCTGGTGGGGACTGACAGTAATCAGAATGTGTTATATACAAAGCTTCTGGACTACACTGATGTGAGCAGTTTTGCTCCACTGGGAGCTCCCTATCACAATTCTATATGACCACAGGCCCAAAATCCATAGAGCCTCCCCACCACAAACTGAAGTCTTCGAAGTGAGAAGCAAATGCAAATCTCTTCTCATCTTAAGCTGGTTTTCTGGGGCATTTTGTCCTAACCACAGAATCTAGTACTATAACCTCTAAACATTACTATGGAGTTAAAATTTTACCCCATTGCTACCCCATGATTCAATCTAGCATGAATTTGGCAGACTGAAACTATATTTACACTCTTCCCTTGGCCTTTCCTGGTCAGAAGATCAGTATAAGGTCCCCCCGCCCCATCATTAAATTAACTCATAGGAAAAAACTACCCAAGGTGATCCATTAATATATAATGTTAACCTCAGCTAATAATAAAAATTATTGGTTAATAGACCATTTCTACCAACTGACTTCTTTCTCCTTAATATCATTGTTTTCAAAAAGTCTTGTGATATGGCTCACAGTAGAAAACTCCCTTCTCTAAGTCCTGTCCCACAGTACAATCACAGTGACACTGAGTAAATGCATGTTTTCAAACGCAGAGGAACAGGATGCTAATAAAAAGTGGTTTTCAGAAATGACTACTAAAGCAAAGCAAATAAAATATCTTTTTAAAAAGCACACAAATTAAATCTCATCTGGAAAATAAAGTAGGCCTCCCCATATTTGTGTTGAGCCTTCTTTTACTTGTACTGCCCATGCCTATGAATAGCCTCACCTTTACCCAGCTATCTTGATTTCACTGTAATACAAAACAAAATTCCATCCACAGCCAAACATATCTAGTCAAGGGATTTTTTTCATTGTTCTACATTGAACCGTAGAGGACTTATGAAAGTCAGAAAACTATAGACGATTCCATTTTTGCAAAGAACCAATTTTTAAAAAATCTCCATGGTAAGATATTCAGTCCTTTGGATAGATGTTCCGGTGATATAGTTGGGTCATATGGTACTTCAACCAAAAAAATTTTTTTATTTATTATTTTCATTTTATGTGTATGAATGTATTGCCTGCATGTATGTGAGTGCACCCATGTCATGCAATGCCGCGGAGGTCAGAAGAGGGTTTCGGTTCCCCTGGAACAGGAGTTAAGGAGGTAGCCATCATGTGGGTTCTGAGAATTGAACCGGGTCCTCTGCAAGAGCAGTCAGTGCTCTTAACCGCTGAGCCATCTCTCCAGTCCGCAAAGAACCAATTTTAAACAGATAATTTTAGGACTCTAAAGTATAATAGCAGTAAGTTGAGGGATGGCAATATCATGAGAAAAACTAAATGTGTGCATGTGTTCTAACTGGCTGATCATACAATAATTATCAAATATAAACACATATGCTTTTGTAGATTTGTTGGAGAGATTCGTTAATTGCTTAATGAAAGATGTCTTTCAGATACTAATTCCTTCATTTAGTTCAACAGATTAAATTTTATATGAGAAGATATTAGCACGCATGCAATGAAGTGACAAGGACAGCCAAAAAGCTGAACTGTTAATGGATAGAACATAGCGTTCATATTATTTAAAAAATTAAACTGTATAATTTTCGCCTAGCATGCTCCCATTTGCTCTCTACATAGGCAAAACGTCCTTTTTTAATATTCATGCAAATATTGCAATATCAAGATTGTTTCTTCATTTCCAAAGTTGTACATAATGGTAAAACTTTAGTTTATGAAAAACTCCAGAAAAGTTAAGGTTGTATATTTTCTAATTTGTAAAACTAGTGAGGAGTTGGCATTTGAAACTAAAGCAAATCACTTTTTTTTCGCTATAATTTTAGGTTATTCATTTTATGGAGAATCTACAATGAGTTTACAGAAAGCTTTTGTATAAAAATAGCTTTGTCACCATAGAGTTAATATTGACAACTTCCTGTGTGAAAGAAAATTACCACTAATACCAAAAGACCTGTGTGTTCATTCCCCCTAGTCCCCTTAAAGTGCAGTTCAATCTAGCATAATCTTTTTTCTTCCCCCAGTAGGGTGCAGAGAGCCCTCTAGCTTCCAAGCCTATTTCCTATGGAGGTCCATATTGGCCAGCATACAGCTGCTCAGAACAAGTATGTGCATCTACAATGGGGTCATCCCACCACGTTCTTTTCAGATCAATATGATTGGTACAAACAATAGTTTGATTTTGATTGCTCTATAGTACGCTTGGGTAGAGCTTCTGAATGCAAGTGAATTGCTTAGAAACAATGGGCTGGTTCATCATCCAAAGCGTCCCTTTGCAAACAGCTGCCTCTGCCACACTCACCCTGACAACGTCCAGAAAAACAGATGGTTTCAGCATTCATGGCCAGTTTAGTGAAAGCCCCTGAGTCAACTATTCAATGCATGTTTTTTAATCTATTTGATATTAAAGGGTATTCCTCTCTATCAAAATGTCTAAATGTATTTGAATTCTCTTGTTTGGCCTATGTTGCAATAAAAAGAAAGGAAGCATTTTGGAGGTGAGAATAAAATCCCTTTCTTAAGTCAGTATAGCTGAGTCTTTGTTAAATCTCCAGTGTAGACCCTCATCAATGATATGTGTAGTAATTCTGCAACACAGAAACAAAATAATAATATAGCCTAGGCTCCAGAGTACCGCTGTCTTTTTAAGAGGAGAACTTTAATTTCACTAAAAGAATAGCATTTTTCTCCTAGTTTTATTTGTCCAAAGAAAAATCAGTTCAAGGAATCACACTAGTTGCAACGCAAGAGACACTTGCATTTCCATATGCTATTATCACTCACGTATAGAAGTTGTTAAATATATTTTACATTTGCATCGTTGGAATGATCGGAAACACTTAAATGCTAACCCTAATGTATTTTTATTTGGGTAATTTAAAAGAAACAATAACAAATTATATTTGGGCTATCATTCCAATTCTTCTACATTTTATAGTCAGCATCAAAAGCAAGAAATTCCTACCTGTTAACCAGGAGAAATATTTTTATTTCAAAAATAAATTATTAGAACAGAAAACTACAATTAATTTTTCATTACTATTATGTATGATGTAAGATTTTGGAAAAGGACTCCAAAGTTATCAATGCTATATATTTTTCCAAATACCCTTTGTTTACAGCATAATTCTCTAGTGACACAAAAGAGACTAAATGGGCATTTTGACATGCTCTTATTAGTAATGTCCTTCTCTGTAATGTCTTTAATGCCAATCTGTATTTATAAATCTACAATAAAATCTGAATATGCAATAAGTTTACAAAAATTCTTTATCATTTTTCATATATTACTATTATAAATCAATATAAACTATTAATATAAGTTATACATGACTACAAGCTGTGCACTATTTACTATAAATGTATTTACATAAATAATTTATATAATTATATGTAGATTTACATAGCAAATTATGTTATATTATTTATTATAGCTGTATGTTGTATAAAGTATATATAAACATATCTATTCTATCATGAGTCACCTGTAAAATGGAGATAAAAACTGTACCTGTTTCATTAAGTTGTTTGATGAAATGAATTAGATGATATTCATTAAGGCACTTAAGAATCTGGCTATGTATCAGTATCATGTACTAAAGAATTGAAAGAAAATACAGAATAGAAGGAAGTGTGAATTCCCCCAAAGAATCATCAAAAACTTGCCAGGGGAAGAATTTAGGTTGTGCCCTAGCCTGTGTGCCCTTGCAGCCCTTGGAAGCATGACTTCATTTTCAAGATCCATGCCTGTCATTCTCACACAAACTCTTCTGGGGACCATGAGATGAGTCTCTGCTATGCCAAGGGGGGCCAGTATTGAGCCTGGTCTCATCTCTACTTCCTCAACTCCTTGGTGCTACCTGAGCTTCCTGGACTAGAGTTTACCTGCTTCTGTCATCTCTGTTCAGGACCAAAGCATACACTGAGAAGTTCTAATATAAGTGAGCAGTGACACAAGACATAGGGTTTGCACGCTGGAGTTCATACCTATCCCCTACCTCAGTCATAAAGAGACAATCATTCCTTCCTCTTGATTCACACTTTTCTTCCCCTTTCTTCTGAGACCAGACTGTCCTCCCCATCTTCTTCCTTGGCTCCTTCTGTACCAAATTTCCACTGAAATTGACCATCCAGTTGATTGAACAGGACATCTGACCTGCCAAATCCAATGGGCGCTTTTCAGTCCCTTCAGTATTTGGACTTTGCTGAAGAATTTAAATCTGCTGTCCACTACCCATGTTCTCATTCACCTGCCAGCCAGGCACGGGACCCTGTGGATCCAATTTTTTGAAGCATCCTACTTCTCAAGACACTTCCTAGACCACACTGTCTCCTAACTTCCTTCTTAGACACAAACATTTATCTTCCTCTATCAACAGGTGAAATATCAGTTTCCTTCAGAACTGTATTGTTTATGCCCATCCTGTCTATATACATTTATGACTCATTCATTCAAATGAGATGCTCCCATGCTGAGCATCTCTTATATCCGAATTCTATCTGTGCCTATAACTTCAACTAAATCTGACCTCTGAACTCACATCCTTCATTCTTCCAACAAATACTATCAACATTTATTCTCTGTAGCCATAGTGCTAAGCTTATTCTTTATTGGTGAATAAACTATAGTCTCCAATCCTGCACAGCTTGCTCTACAGTCTAAGACAAAGATAACTACACAGACTTCTTTTGTCTTTTCTGAGACAGGGTCTCCCTGTAGCCCCAGCTGGCCTGGACTCACTATGTAGGCCAGGCTGGTCTTGATCTCACAGAGGTCTGCCTACCTCTGCTTCCCAAGTGCTAGGACTAAGGATGTGTGCCACCATGCCCGGCTAACTACACAGACTTTTACAAGACTGAGTCACACAGACTTGAAGGCATGGGAGATGCAGACTAATTTACACAAAGGACTTTAGATGTATAATTGCAGAGGAAAGATACTCCCCAACTTGTATTTTTGAAAGATCACTGATTTTAGTGTAGAAAACACGTTGGGATCAATGAGAAGAAGCATGCTACTGTAACCCAGGTGAGAGACAATGGCAAACTGGATTGAGGTAGAGGTAGCAGGGACAGAAAGAAATAGACTGGAAGTTTGCAACTTCCAGCCATGTATGATTCTGCCTCCTATACCAGGCTAGTGATGTATTCAGCAACTATATATCATATATATGCATATATATGCATAAGTGCATCTATGTGATATATAATCAACTTCTATTGAAGTATTTTTCCTTAAAAGCAAGGTACATAAGGGAGGAAAGAATGAAAAAAATCAATACCTCTATAAGAATACAGAATAGGGGACATTACATGGTGTTTCCTGACAGAAGGAAGGCTTAATTTTATTTACCTAAGTCTTAGCACAATGTCAGACACAAAACTATGTATTCAATGGCTATTGAATGAACTTGATAATAAATAAATACAACAGTGATCCCTAGATGTTAAACATATACCCTGTACAGGCGCTCTGGGGAAAGAAGAGTCAAGTCTCCCCTCAGTTGGGCCTCCCATGGATTATTTTCCCCTTCATAGCTCCTTATTTAGAGGGAGGGTGGGCAGATAAAAGAGGAGACATGATCATGAATCTAAGGGCAAAATTTCAAGTCTAGAGACACAAGCGATTTCAAGGCTGAGTGGACACCTTATCTTTACTTCACTTTACAGACAGTAACACCAAGATCTGAGATTCTCAGTTACAGCAGCACCATATGATGTGGACTGACTGATCCTAATCCACTTGTCTTTTTCTACCCAAACTTTATAATTTGAAACGTTTACAAGTCTTAAAACACGTATTGCAAATAATCTCAATTTAAAGACATGTTTGAAGTTGTGGGGTCCAACTTCTGAAACCAGGAAAGGCAGAGTATCATGGGAGACTGAGAAGGGATTAGATTTCAAGAAGCTGTTAGCAGATAAGACATACGGGCTACTGGACAGGCAAATGTTGGCAGGCACCCAGGCACACAATGGCACATACGGGCTATGCACATAGAAGCATAGACACACATGCACATTAGCACACAGGCCATATTAGCTGTAGGCACACATAACCAGGCTGGCAAAGGAGGAGGCAAAGGCACATACCTCGGACCTCAAGACCATATTTACATAAAACCTACATAAAAGTGTCATTTTTCCAGAAATGTTTATATAACAGATTACATTGCTGCTTGCCCTGGGTTTCTTGGATATCCAGTGTCAACTATGTTTTAGCAGGCTCATACTGGATATCCACAGCAGTGCCATGTTGTCTAAAAGTAAACTGACTCATACAGTCTTCTGTTCCTGTCAAAAATTATATTTGTTCCTGCAGGAAAATTAGGTAAATAAGATACTAGTTCAATCTGTTGGTTTAGTTTTGTTTGTTTTCCACCTTGTTCCAAGTACATAAGTAGCCCTAAACAATGCTTAATACACCAGATACTATCCTTTGACTATTAGGCAAATGATTCTCTAAATCTTCAGTGCAGTAGCAGGTAGGGAATGAAGCCTGTTTGCAGTGTTATCAAGGGGAGATGTAGGGTAGGGTCTGGGAGCAGCTGCCCAGTGACGTAACACGACTGAACTTGCTCCTCTCTCTCCCCCAGCTTCTTAGAGCTAAACCTAATTTCTGTTTTGTGCTCTCTTCTGGTTTCCTGCTCTCTTGAGTACAAAGGTGATTTAAACCCTGGGGCTGCTATCCAGACACCATGAATGTGCCCCTCATTCAGACATGTCTGCTACAACCTGTTCATCCATGTGCTTCCTGACCTTCCAATAACAGCATGCCAGCATGGTTCCCTATACCGACTGTAGCATCTTCTTGCTGCCTTATATCAACCCCCCACTGATATCTTGTTGCAGAGACTTGTCTCTCTACAGATTCTGTCCCCACTAGGTCTCTTTTTAATTCAGGATCCCTGACTGTGGTTGCTTCCTATATTTTAAATTCTGTTCTTAAAATATAAATTAGTTTAAAATTTAAAGTAATGTGTTTTTATTGTAGACAATTTATAAGACAATGATGAGTAAAAAGATTTAATGTGAGGTAACCACTTTTGGAATTTGACACATCTTCTTTTCTAGCCATACATCTCATATAAGCATTATACACAGTGACTCCTCCAAAAATGACAACATCCAGTACTGTAAACTCACCTTTTCCTTAATAATGTAGTGTAACCATTTTTCATGCCATCAAATATTTCTGTATTTTTAATGGATGAATATAATTCCATTTAGGAATATAACATAATCTATGTTCAAAACCCTTTGTTGCTAGTTGTTATTTATATAATTTATTTTTCACTGTATAATAAATACTACAATAGACATCAGGCATATATATATATATACAGAGATGAAATAACTATTTATAAATCAATCTTCAAACTTATCTGTGATGATTCCCCAAAGATAAGTTATTAGAATTGACATCGTTTAGTCAAATTGAATGCATGTTATTAAGGTGGTTTTGTTTTGTTTGGTTTTTTGTTGTTGTTGTTGACATTGTTTGAAACAAAGTTTCAGGTGGTCCAGATTGGCCCTTAATTCATAATCCTCCTGCTTCAGTCTCATGAGTTATAAAATTATTGGTCTTTGTTACCCATACTTATCTCTTTCAAGGCTTTTGAACATTCAGGAAAATTGTTCTTCAGAAAAACCATAGCACTATACAAGTGACAGTATATTACAGTGCCCAATGTCATCCAAATTCTTTTCTAGGTCAAACATTAAGTCATCCTAACTTGTTACCAGGATTAAGATTTACTTTGAGTCCTGCCTTCCCCAGGAGGTGGATATCGACATGTGTGTGAACCTCTGATTTCTTTCACTTCTGATAAGAGCAACATGGAGACACATATTCATTAAAGTTCATTTTCTCCCTTCTTCCAGTGGCATACCAGCCAACATGTGGGTCATCCTCACCACCTTGTTTCATTATTTATTGTTTTATGTATATGTTTGTTTTGAAAAAACCACCACATAGTCTGCTACCCTGGGGTGTACTATGATGAAAAGCCAGGCCACCTATAGAATTAGAAAAGCAATATCACTCACTGCCAGCAGATGCCACTACCTGATCCCTGATGTATACTAGACAAGGGGAAAGAGCTTATGTTCCAAATCCTTTAAGAAAATCGGTGGTCTAGTTGAATCACTAATGGCAGACATCTGAAACTATGTAAAAATTATAGAGATGAGT
>NW_008341879.1:22165-37328 GCF_000622305.1 Nannospalax galili | reverse complement strand
CTATGACAAATACACACACATAACTGTTAAACATACCTTAAAGTACAATCAGGGAATCTCTGTACTTCAGTGGTTTCCAGCCATGTCTCACTCCTACTCTATAACATGATGTAGGATTTCTACTTAGGGATTATGGAAGTGTTGGCTAACTCACAATAGATGTGGGGCTGAGGTAACAGCTCATTTGGTAAGGTGCATGAGGACCTGAAGTTGACCCACAGAATCCATGTATGATGGCATGTGTCTGTAATTCCAGAGCTGGGGAGATGGAGACAAAAACTCCATCTAGTTTGCTGGCCAGTCAGTCTAGCTGAATCTTGAGCTCCAGTTTCAGGGAGATATGCTCTATCTAAAGAGAAAATAGTAAGGTAGAAAGCCACCAAGGAAGTGGCTGTCACCTGGCATTGACCTCTAGTCTACACACATATGCACATGCACACACATGTGTATACACACATATGCACATGCACACACATGTGCCTACACACAAATTAAAGGATAAGAAGAGAGACGGAGATGTAGCTTAGCTACTAGAATGCTCACCTAGCATGCAGAAGCCCTTGGGTTCAATCTCTAGCACTACAGCAACTGGGTACGGTGGCAGACACTTGTAATCACAGTTCTCAAGAAGGGGAGATAGGAGAATTAGAAGTTCAGGAGCGTCTCTGGATATGTAAGGAGTCTGAGGTCAGCCTAGAGGAGACATTGTCTCAAAAATTAATTAATTAACAAAATTGAGAGAACACATGTAATTACTGATCTTCAAAAGTAAAAGGAAAGTAAAAAAGGAGAAGTCCAAGAATTAGTAATGTTTTCCAGCATTAGAAATGTTATTTTTTACTGAAGATTTAAAGAGAAGACTTTTATCTAGAATATATCAGAATTCCACAGTTCTAAATGGTTAACATCCTTTTAAAAATGAAAACGATGGACTTAATTTGAAAACTCTGACAGAAATTTCTCATAAAAATAGAGCAATTTTTTTAAAGAAAAACTGTCCAATACTCACTGTCTAAGGATTTTTGTATTTCTAAAGTACTGATGACATATAAATTATTTGTTTGCTTTGCTGAGGTCTGGAACTAAGCTAATAATATTGAGTATCATATCAGCTCCTGTTGCTTTGCAAAAAAATGGGGCTTCCTCTACATGTCAACCAAATGCACACTGGATTTCTTGAAATCCAAGCACATATACCTGCCACACCCAGGACTGATTTTTTAGTCTGGGGGAAAGTGAACCATCCCCCTGCAGAAAATGAGCCAGATCCTGCAAGTTGATATGAACTCATTTATTAAAAAATGAACAGAATGGGGCTGGAGGGATGGCTCAGCAGTTTAGAGCACTGGCTGCTCTTGCAGGGGACCCAAGTTAGATTTCCAGCTCCCACACGGTGGCTAACAACCATCCATAATTCCAGTTCCAGGGGATCTGACACCCTCTTCTGACCTCTGCAGGCACAGCACTACCTAAGTGCCAAGACAACTTAGGACATGGCAGTGTTCATATCAAAACCCCAGGCCTTCTGATGTTGTTCTATAGTCACTGTAAACAGACAAGAACCATCACATAACAAAAGCCCCAGGAAGCTTCCGATAAATGTATAAAGAAAAGGGGGGAGGTCATTCTGCAGAAAAACAGGGTAAACAATTTGAGAAAGGGTAGTAAATAATGGCGGTGACATTGAGTTGCTTTATGGGTGCCAAGAGTGAGGTGGTCCTGAAAATATGGCAACTGAGTGCACGTCAAAGGGGAGATCAGTTGAGTACATCCAAGGAACAAAGAAGTCATTGTGGCCAGGGCCAAGCAGTGTGTCTGTCTAGAGTGAATGCTCTCTTATAGGAGCAGCAGGAAGCCCTGCGAGTTTGCAATGGGAGAGGTACATTACTACAAACAGCATGTCCAGAAAGTATGGGCATCATGGATATGTTTTTAGCATTGTAATATCTGTGCAGACTTACTGAAGTACATTCATGAATTTGGTTTTAAGATCTTTGAGAGGTTCTAGTGTTCGGAATGTTTTAATATTAAAGTTATTTGCCATGGTACTGTGAAGTTCTGAGAAGGAGAATTTGTGAAATTTACAAGTATGCTTAAATATTAAAAGAAATTGACTAGCAGGGGTCAAGTCAGTCCTGAAGAACTGGAGGAAATGAATGCAATGAAGGTGAGTATTTGAGAGGCCTGGAATTAAACTATACCACAGACAGAAAAGGCAAAGCGAGTGGGAAGGGTCACTGCGGATGGAGGTGCAGGGGAGGGTCACTGCGGATGGAGGTACAGGGGAGGGTCACTGCGGATGGAGGTGCAGGGGAGGGTCACTGGGGATGGAGGTGCAGGGGAGGGTCACTGGGGAGGGAGGTGCAGGGGAGGGTCACTGGGGATGGAGGTACAGGGGAGGGGCACTGGGGATGGAGGTGCAGGGGAGGGTCACTGGGGAGGGAGGTGCAGGGGAGGGTCACTGGGGATGGAGGTACAGGGGAGGGGCACTGGGGATGGAGGTGCAGGGGAGGGTCACTGGGGAGGGAGGTGCAGGGGAGGGTCACTGGGGATGGAGGTACAGGGGAGGGGCACTGGGGATGGAGGTGCAGGGGAGGGTCACTGGGGAGGGAGGTGCAGGGGAGGGTCACTGGGGATGGAGGTACAGGGGAGGGGCACTGGGGATGGAGGTGCAGGGGAGGGTCACTGGGGAGGGAGGTGCAGGGGAGGGTCACTGGGGATGGAGGTACAGGGGAGGGGCACTGGGGATGGAGGTGCAGGGGAGGGTCACTGGGGAGGGAGGTGCAGGGGAGGGTCACTGGGGATGGAGGTACAGGGGAGGGGCACTGGGGATGGAGGTGCAGGGGAGGGTCACTGGGGAGGGAGGTGCAGGGGAGGGTCACTGGGGATGGAGGTACAGGGGAGGGGCACTGGGGATGGAGGTGCAGGGGAGGGTCACTGGGGAGGGAGGTGCAGGGGAGGGTCACTGGGGATGGAGGTACAGGGGAGGGGCACTGGGGATGGAGGTGCAGGGGAGGGTCACTGGGGAGGGAGGTGCAGGGGAGGGTCACTGGGGATGGAGGTACAGGGGAGGGGCACTGGGGATGGAGGTGCAGGGGAGGGTCACTGGGGAGGGAGGTGCAGGGGAGGGTCACTGGGGATGGAGGTACAGGGGAGGGGCACTGGGGATGGAGGTGCAGGGGAGGGTCACTGGGGAGGGAGGTGCAGGGGAGGGTCACTGGGGATGGAGGTACAGGGGAGGGGCACTGGGGATGGAGGTGCAGGGGAGGGTCACTGGGGAGGGAGGTGCAGGGGAGGGTCACTGGGGATGGAGGTACAGGGGAGGGGCACTGGGGATGGAGGTGCAGGGGAGGGTCACTGGGGAGGGAGGTGCAGGGGAGGGTCACTGGGGATGGAGGTACAGGGGAGGGGCACTGGGGATGGAGGTGCAGGGGAGGGTCACTGGGGAGGGAGGTGCAGGGGAGGGTCACTGGGGATGGAGGTACAGGGGAGGGGCACTGGGGATGGAGGTGCAGGGGAGGGTCACTGGGGAGGGAGGTGCAGGGGAGGGTCACTGGGGATGGAGGTGCAGGGGAGGGTCACTGGGGATGGAGATACAGGGGAGGGTCACTGGGGATGGAGGTGCAGGGGTTCTGCTCCAGAACGTTCAGACAGCTGTGTGACCTTTGTAACAGTAATAAGAGGACCCTGAGGAACTTTAAGTAGAGGAGCTGGGTGATGTGATCAGATTCCCAGAGTGAGATTTTCTTGAGGAAGCTAAAGAAAGAGGGAAGTAAGCCAAAGAGCCTTGGAAAAGCTTGTTTTTCCGTGGAGGATTATTCTAGAACTAAAGATGAATGAGGAAGGACACAGAGAGGCAGTATGGCAGAAAATAGAATTATTTCTGGGAGAATGGGAACTAGGAAAACGCAGTCTATGATGACAGGGAGTTCCAGCATCAACTCTATGGAACAGTCAGTAATACGGATTGAGGGCAGGAGTAGACAGGAAAGAACTGCAGTCATACAGTCAGTTCAGAGCAGACCTAGGATTTGAACTCAGATGTATTTCCCTCCTAACAGGCCATCTGCCAGGTGTGCACATGTACTGGGATCATGTGTATCTGTGTGACTATTTGCCGTGTTTTAACACTGATGGTAATTTTTTGCAAGGGTAGAGGCAAGAAGGCCAGTTCTGAAGGAATCATTAAGTACTTTATACAGCTGGTAAAAGAGCATTCTGTTCCTTCCATTTATTTGTAAAATCACATCATGTTCCTTCAGCTCCCTTTTACTTTCTTCCATTACCCTGTAACTCCTCTTATTTTCTGGTATCTTTTCCTCATGAACAAGTGCTGACAAACATTTAGATAATGTTGATTACTAACTTTGCAAGCCAAGATGCAAAAGCAATCACAGCATGTTGATATTTGTATATAAAGACAGGAACAAAATCTCCACATTTGTCGCTGATGACATCTAAAATATAATAATTGAGCACAATTATTTATTCTGAAATATACGGTTAATTGCTGCACCTGAAATTAATGGAATTCTTTGAGTGGGTTATTTCTCTTAACTGGAGTTCAGTCCTTCAGTCACCAAATCAATTGCAAAGGTTTACCTGCAAAAAACAAATCATTCCTAGCTTGCACACTGAACAAATAGAGGTAAAAGAGGAGGGCTGACCCACAGGTTAGAATTTGTCAACTGTGAGGTCTAAGCTCCAATGCTATCAAAAGAAGAGGGTCACAGGAGGCCAGCAAGCTGAAGATCCAGAGTCACAGGCAAGTCAGATATGCAAGAGTCACAGGCAGATAATATAAACTTTGTTCACTGGGGGAAAGGCCAACAGGCAGGCCACCACCTACAGGTGCCCAGGCATACACCAGCATACATGGGTCTCACACAGGCAGGCACAGGAATACAGGCAGACTGGCACACAGGCTGCATAATGGAAGGTTCACACACCTACAGGCAGACACACAAGGGCAACAAAGGCAGAGTCTTTGTCTTCAAGACCATATCTATACAAAACCCACACAAAAGTGCCATTCAGCCAGAAATGTGTATACAGCAGATTACCTTACTGTTTACTTTTGGGTTCCCTGTTATCTAGTGACAACCATCATTAACTGAATTTTGATCTCCCAGATGCCCCATGTCAGCTGACTCATACTGGATAGCCACGTCAATGCCATATTGTCTACACATAAACTGGACTGCATGGCCCTCTCTCCCCTACACTGACCTTCACTCTACATAGCCACTTCATTCTTTCATTTTTATGCCTGACACCAGGTGATTTCACAGCAAGTAACAAACAAACATTTCCATGGCTTTATCTATGAACAGCATTTCCTTTCCTTTCATGTCCAAATTTCCAAATTTCACCATTTTTCTAAATGGAAAGCCCTTTTTTCCTTGGTTATTAAGCATAGATAATTTCAGTTTTATGTCCAATAGAATGATTTTAGAGTATCAGAGGAAACTTGTCCTTTAAAAATGAAGCTGAACTCTCAACACCTGTGGGTGACTGCACAGGGTCTGCACAAGAGTGGACCCATGATCAGTTGCACACGGATGGAAGCCCTGAACAGGGCAGTCATTGCTTTCAGTTGTGTCCTCATTGATGACCCCACCAGCCTCCACTGGAGGGGTCCAAATCTAATGGTCACAGAGATTGCCCTGCTTAAACTACCTGGGTCACAAAATAAAATCAAAAGTCATGAATCTTGGAAAGGGACTTAAACTACCTGGGTCACAAAATAAAATCAAAAGTCATGAATCTTGGAAAGGAAAGGCCTTTCCAAGAAAGGAAAGGGGGATTAATAGGGGTAGAGGGAGGTAGGAGAGGAGTGGGGAGTAAGTAACTAGAATATATTATATGCATGTATGAAATCATCAAAGAACTAAGCCAATACAATAATGAAGCTGCAAATGGCCTTTACTTTCACATACAGTTCATTGTAAAATCTATGCAGTACTCACTGTAGTGTTTATGTGTGAAATAGAGTCAAACCTGTGTAATTTATGATCTCAACATTGTATGATAGACTTCTGCATCTTATTCCTAAAGCAAATATATTCTCTTTTTCTTTATAATCTGAGTATTTTCTTCTGGTTATATAGTCAATTTGCTATCAATAAATAACAGCTAAACAGTGTTCAAATAAACAGAAGCACTGTAAGCAAAACACTTTCTGAACTGTCATTAGTGGAGCACACCTTTAAACGTTACCACATACAAATACAGCTAAGTAAGAGCATATACTGACTTAAGGTTCTTCATACCAAGGTCAGAATAAACACCCAATCTTTGCTTAAGATCAGGGTGTGTTCTGGAAAAAGAATTTTTAGGTGGTAGGATAGGTTGAAAATCTATGAGGTAGGAAATGAATGCTGAACAGGAGCCTCCAGTCTTGTGTTCCACTGTCACGCAGCAAACACAGAGCCTGCTAAGTGCTGAGGAAACAGACATGTTGAATGCATGCCCTAGCACCAGCATCTCACAATCTGCTAAAGTGTGGGCTCTGCATCATAAAACATAGCTTGAAAGAGACCTCAAAGACCACAAAATCCACATCCATATTTCATAAATGAAGACACTGACACACAGAAAAGTTGACACTAATTTTCTTTGTGCCTTTGGACAAGCTGTTGAATCTTTGTGTTTCTGAGTGCTGGAGAAAGATGACTTTCCGTACTTGCAGGGGTTGGAGGGAGCAGTGCAGTTTCTAAGAACTTGCAGCGTCACTTTGTGCTGACGTGTTTTAAAATTCATGGGTACAGAAACTCAGCTCTGAGTCAGAACTGCCATGGGGATTTCCAGCACCCACTGTGGAGACCCGCCAGGACTCCAGCTCACTCACTTGGAGGATGTTTACAAGCCAAGTTCCAGAAGTGAGTACATTTTATAGAGTTCCAGGCTGAGAGCTGGAGCTTTAGGCTAACAAGAGGCAAGCCATTCTGTCTTTACCAAACAGCCTGAGGAGTGGAAAGAAATGGGTTTATGAATATGTTAGAGACTTCTGGATTCCAGCTCAGATGCTCAGTGGGAGTGGCCTTTGGCATCACCGACTGGTTCCTCAGGCAAACTTCCTCTATGAGGACCAGGGAATGATACCAACTTCCTAGCATGTGTTCAGATTGAGTGGGATCTGGTACATAGGCTGACACACAGTCGATATTCAATAAAATAGGATCCTCAGTGCACTTATGTCCCCACAGATTTATTATTCACAAGCTCAATCTTTTTAATAAACAATAATGGAGATGGGCCTGAGAAGACAGTTTAGACAGTAAAGTGCTTGCTGCATAAGCATGAGTATCTGAATTCAGATTCCCACCACCCACCTAAAAAATCCAGGAGTGGTGGCATGCACCTATAACCCCAGCACTGGGAGGTGGAAACAGGAGAGTCCTGGGGCTTGCTGGTCAGTCAGTCTAGCCACTTGGTGAGCTCCAGGTTCAGTAAGAGACCTATCTCCAAAAAGTAAGGTGAAGAACAGTAAAAAAGACACTCATATCCATCTCTACCTCCACCTGTGCCTAAGTGCCTGCACCCACATTTATATATCACACACAGACTCATACAGACACATAGACACATAGACATGAGAAATAAGAAAAAATAGAAAGTTAAGGAAGAAGTTAAGACTAGATGTCTAGTATAGACTAGATTCCATAGCTTTGTATACATGGCTTACACACACCGAGATCATGCAATCCTCCCACGCCTATGGGAGTATGGAGATCAGTGATGGTCAGTATCCTATGTAGCCCTATTTTAAGATGCTCATAGCCCACTAGTCACAGCCACACCACCACCAAGCCAACAAGTTCAAGATGGATTTTTATCAGCTTCACACAGATGCAGGATGACCACATCTTATACCTTTGGTCTGCATCTGTGTAGATGGCTTCTTGATTTCTATACCTGGGCTTCTTTCACACAATAACACAGGACACCAGCCCTCAGCATTCCCACGCACATGTGCTACCGAGTAATGGAAGGAGGTAGCACACATAGAAATGCCTCCATTCACTACATCATGGGAGCCTGTACACAAACACTTCTTGCCCCTTTAGTCGTCCCATGTGTACAGTTCTCAAACTCATTCTTGAAGCTTTTCAGAAAGTCATTTCATATTTAGCACAGTGAGCAGCACCTTCTTCATATAGTCTTTTATTAGCTTTCCCTTCTTTTCAAACTTTGCTCCTGCTCACTGTGGTGACATTGCCAGTTAAACTACTTAAACTGTAATATAAGCTTCTGCCTAGGGCTCAGCTTTCAAAACAATGCAGGTTGAAACACTGTCTACCCCAGCTGTGACGTAGAATGCCAAGCTTAGGGAACAAAATGGACAGGAAAATGAGTCTACTTCAATAAGTGGTTAGGGTGCTGCCTTCTCACCTCACTCCAGTGACAAAGCTCACTACCTGAACGAGATAGGATTCCCAGTAGCTAACTGAATGAGATAGGATTCCCAGTAACTGCATACATAGCCTCACAATCCTCTACACTGCTACAGGCAAACTCAGCTGATGGAAAGTGATATGTAAGATGGAGTTCATTGGATTCTTTAGGTTCTGAATATGAGTGCAAGTCTCAAATAATTTTTAGTTATGTGGCCTTCAAGCACCTTTACAAACTTATCTGAATCTCATTTTTTCATATTTGTTTTACATTGTTAAGCACAGGTAAAATAAATATTTTACATATATTACTTATTTAATATCAGCATGATATAATATGCTATCATTATAACACAACATAATATAACCAAAGCATGGAGCAAGGTATTTGGTACACAATAAATAGTAAATATAATTCTATAATCCTTTTATTTTAAAATGGTAAAAGTAAGCAGAGTAGACACACTTGTGTAATATTGGTAAATTAGCTTCTCTTTCAGGTTTTATGTCTGTAATAATGACACAGTATTTCCTATTTCATTGTGAGGCTCCAATGAAATGACATATGGACCATAGTGCTGTTTTCAGTAGTAATATAGGATTGTTGTTGGGTTTCAAATGAGAAGCAGTTCTATAGTCACCTGAAGCTAAAAGATGGATATTACCCAGCTGGGAAAATGGAGAGCCCTTAGGCTCTATTAATTCTATAAGACTGTCTCCATCTGGGACCTCAGACAATCTGACAACCCTAGGAAAAGTAGTCTGGTGATAATGCGCTCCATGGGTCCTGCTGGATGCACAGAGGAAAAGGGCAGCATGGGGTAACATGCTATTAATGTGGCCTTCCAGCCTGTTCAGTTTGGAACCCAATGCTGGAAGAAGGAACTGACCTGACTATGAAAATTTGATCTGCTGCAACTCACCAGAATGAAAGATGGGTTTTGAATGTCATAATACAGTAGGAACATCAGGGTATAAACACAAGGGCACAGGCTGAAGTCCAAAAGGGCATGAGTCTGCTCATTTCCAAGTTAGTAGATCTTCCAGTAAACTGAAATGCAGTGTCTGAACAAGTCTCCATGACTTTTTCCACTTTTAATGGATGGATGAACTTTTATGGTCACTAATATTTCTATGCATCTATATTTCTTATATGGTTTTGCAAAACCAAATTCTAGTGCGTTCTCTTCCATCTAATTATTAAATGCATAAGAAATATACCAGAAAATTAGGAATGGTCACCAAGAAAGGACAATCATAAGCCAAGTTGTAAGAACCAACAAATACAGTTGATTCATAAAGTAGTTGTCTAAAAAATGGAAATGGTCAAACTACAATAGAAGCATGGCATGTTAGATTTTTATGAACATGAAAATTCTCATCTGGAATGAACCTTGGAGATAATGAAACTAAAATCATATTAGGGACAAAGATGCTGAAGATCAGAATATTTAAATCATTTGCATTTTAAGATAAATAAGCTAATTACTGCTGCTTTGAAAATCTGGGGATTTGAGCCCAGCTTTCCAAACTCCTTTTTTTCTTTTTCATATTTTCCCCACTCTATCATAGTCGCATATAAAAAACAACAGGAATTATTTGGGGAAAAATATAATATTTCCAGCACATTCATAATTTTATTTTCAGGTTTTCTTTGAGCCAACAAAAGATCAATACATCCAAGAGTATTTTATATGATAATTTTCAGAATTTAAACATTAAAGTAAGATTTCTCAAGTCATAATTCATAATCAAGATTATTGTAGCATAGTAACTGAATCATAGGCCAATGGAACAGAAAAGAGAGTTCAGAAATAACCCCACACACACATATGGTCAATTAATCTGCAAAAAAGATGCAAAGAACACACAAACAACAGATGAATGGTCTCTTCAATAAATACTGTGGGCAAAACTAGGTATCTACATACAAGAATGAAATCAGACACTCATTTTACATTGTAAACCAAAACCAACTGAAATCAATGCAATAGTCAAACATAAAGCCTAATGGTATAAAAAAAAATTTAGAAGTTACAAAACAGGGGCTAGCTGGAAAGATGGCTCAGAGATTAAGAGCACTGGCTGCTCTTACCGAGGACTTGAGATTGATTCCCAGCACCCACTTGGCAACTAACAATCGTCTATAAATCAGTTCCAGGGGAATCTGATGCCTTCTTCTTACCTTCATGGGCATTGCATGACCTTGGTGCACTTACATACATGCAGGCAATAAACTCATACAAAAAAATAATAAAAATAACAAATAAAATATTTAAAAAATAAGTTATAAATCATAGAGGGGAAGCTTATTGATGTTGGTCTCGACAATGATTTTTGAGATTCAAATCCAAAAGCACAGTCAACAAAGATAAAATTAAAGTAAAAAGAATTCCATAAAATTAAAAAGCAAAGAAAAGTACAAAATTAAAAGGGAACCTATGGAATGGGGGAATCTATTTGTAAAGAAAATAACTATAAAGCTTATATTTGACAAGAAGTTAATATTCAAAATACATAACGAATTTGTACAACCCAGTAACAGTAGCAACAAAAAAATCCTCAACTAATTAAATTCTTTTAAAGGGATGGGACTGCAGTTGACACCATATCAAAGATTTTTTAAATGGCCAAAAATAACATGAAAAGATTTTCAAAACCACCAATCAATTAAAAATGTAAAAAACACAGAGATGTTATCTCATAACTGTATTCCATGGACAAAGACAGAAGATAACAAGTACTAACAAGGACATAGAAATGGGACCCCTGTACTCTGATGGCAGGCTATACATTGGGAAACAGCATGGAAGTCCCTTAAAAAGCAAAAATGCAATTACCATATGATCCATCGATCTCAGTTCTGGGTATTTACTCAAAGGAAATGAAATGTCTATCTCAAGATATATGCCTTCACCACAGCACTATTCACAACAGACAGTAAAATATTCATCCTTGATAAAGAAAGAAATCTTGTCATATGCATAACACAAATGAACTTGAAGAACATTATACTAAAGGAAGAAAGTCAGATAAATATCACCATGTATGAGTTTAGAACAGTTGTATTTTGAGAGACAGTGGAATAGTGATTGTAGAGGTGGGAAGGTGGGAAAATGGGAGATGTCAAAGAGAACAAACTTTCAGCTATCAAGTAATTTCATAGTTATACTTGGTAGTAGTGAAATATATACTCAAATACTGAGAAAATACTAAATGTTTTGAAACTGAAGAAAAGGTGCTAGTCACCATGAAGATCACACACACACTAATTAGCTTACCTCTGGAAATGATTACACAGTGTATGAAGCATCATTTTGTAGGCTTTAAATATGTAGGCTTTTATATTCATCAAGAATAAATACATCTTATTGTATGAAATCTTAAAAGCTCAATAAAAAAACTTTAAAAAGAACAAATACGTCTGAGGTTTACTGTAAAATAAGTACCCATTACCAAAAACAGACTGAAAAAAAAATTTTAATTATATGTATTAATTGGGCTGGAGAGATGACTCAGGGATTAAGAGCACTGGCTGCTCTTACAGAGGACCCAGGTTCGGTTCCCAGCACCTACATGGTAGTTAATAACTGTCCATTCCAGGGGATCCAAAGCCCTCTTCTAACCTCTATGGACCTTACATGACACAGGTGCACTTACATACACATAGGTAATACACCCATGCACATAAAATAAAATAAGTTGATTTTTTTTAAAAAAAAAAATTATATGTAAGTCCATCCACTGAGGTCTAGTCAGCCTATCTAGAGTCTCTTGTTTTAGGAAGATCTGGGAACACTGACTTGACACATTGGGTCTTCATATGGATAACAGAGCATATGGGTTCCAGTGGGGGGACTGTGAGAGTGTGCTGGTGGGGATAGGGGTTTAAATATGATTAAGATTGTTTGAGATATTCTGTATAAAATACACAAAATTCAATAAAAACAAATTTTTAAAACTTATACACAGCAGTCCCTTCTGCATGAAATAACTACCAGCATCACGACTTCGGCTGAGCCTGATTGCTAAACATAGTCACAGTCGGGCTTGTTGATGGTTGTGCTCATTCATTAAAGGAGTGCCAAACAGGGTCACTGGACCCTCACCTGAGCATCCAACTACTCTTCCCAGCCAACTGGTCCAGCCTTGGAAGACAAAAGAACAATGAAGGAGAGCCCAATAGAGGGATGCTTTTGGAAGCCGTTGTCGAGAAACTCCAGTGGACTCTCATATAAACATTTGAAAACTGCCCTGTTATGATTTTTTTCTAGTTCCCTGTCTAGAGTTTTAATGTTAATTCCTCTTGCCTTTACTTCTCCTATTTATGATTCAAGGACTTTCTTCTCCCCTTAGAGACAAGAGTTATGTAATTTGGGAGTCTTTTAGATAGACCCCCTGAAGGGGTACCCCAATTTCCTCACCCTATTGGCGTCCCTATTCCCTATTGGCAATTTGAGTAACCCCTTCAGAGGATGGCATGATAAGAACAGGAGGCAGGAATTAGCTAGGCAGTTAGGGTAAAAAGACCCCAAAGAAATGTACCCAGTTTCTTGGCTAAAAGACAAAATGTCCTTGGGCCTATTAGCAACACACTCTGTTCCAAGGGCCAAAAATGTCAAAAGTATTTGGGAGCTTGTACCTAATCCTTAAAAGATTTTAGGGATACCTCTTCAGAGGGGGGAATGTTGGGGGGGGATTGGGCATGGATTTGATAAAAACACATTATATGCATGTATGAAATTCTCAATAAAGTTTTTGTAAAAATTAAAAAAAAAAAGAAAATATAGATTTGTTACTCAAGAAAAATAAATCTGAAGTTACCCAACAAAATTCATCTACTCAGTTCCCAGAGTGCTGGTCAGACTCTAGAAAAACATGGCTGTGCTCTGATGACCCCTAAAGCCTTACTTAGTGGCATCTGTTATCCACCAGAATGCACACACCTCAACATATATTTAGGATGTGATCTATTTCTAGTCACACAAGTTTTGTTTCCTAAATAAGACACTTCAGATTACCATTTTGGTTTGCTACCCAAAATTTCAGCACTCCATATGGTTGAAGATCTGAGTCCCATCTTCTTAGTAAGACCTTATGTGAACTGTGTACAGTGCTGTCTTCAGACTGTTGGCTTCTATGATAATCCCTGCTGAGGAGGAATGTAGGGTTTACAAGGAAGCAGGAAATGATAAAGGCGGGCATGTTCCAAAATTGAGATTCTGTGCTTCTTTCCAAATTTTCAAATGTGAAATTTTCTTTAGTTTGCTAAAACTGTTATAAATGATAGCACAGAACATACACACTCAGCTTGTGGAAAGTCACACAGTACGGCAGCTATCCTAATTAGGACTCTAAAACTTACCACTACAGGTGTGTGTGTGTGTGTGTGTGTGTGTGTGTGTGTGTGTGTGTGTGTGTGTATTAATAACAATGTAATAGTTGCTGGGCTGGAGAGATGGCTCACCAGTTAAGAGCACTCTTGCTTTTACAGAGGACCCAAGTTTAATTACCAGCACCCACATGACAGCTAACAACTGCCTGTAACTCCAGTTCCAGGGGATCCGACTCTCTCTTCTGACCTCTGCAGGCATTGCATAAAACAGGTGCACCTACATACATGCAAGCAATACACTTACACATACAAAAATAAAAACAGTAAATACTTTTAAATATAATAGCTGTAATTTTATCTTATATAAGATCATTACTTGCATTCATAAGTCTAAAAGAATTTAGGATGCATAAAAACAACTTTTGATGTGATGTTAAAAAACCTCCCTGGTTAGGAGAGACCATATTGACTTTCCTTCCTGACTTATCTCCAGTTACAGGTTTAACGATCAATTTCACTTATGTTGACCGTGAAAGTTTTAGAATTTCTGTAACACTGATAATAATTTAGAGGCAAGGAAATTAAAAAGTGAGTTATTGCTTCCTATGTAAAATTAGTTTAAGAAAATGAAATAAGAAAAGTTATTCCAGCAACTTTTAATGAATTTTAACTTTGGGTCATTCCTGCAGTGATTCCAAGCTGTCACCTGTTTTCTTGTGCACAAATCGAGAGGTTAAAGGCAGATTTTAGTAGCTTATATCTTTTTTGAGAGAAAACCATTTCTCATGATTAATTTATAAAAGTTCAAATTTCTCTAATCAACTTTTAAATAAGTGTCTTATTCATTAATCTTATAAAAAAATTAACCACCAAATCCTATAGCATTCCTGCTCCCTAATGTTTTCTCTTCCTATTTCATTATTCATTATTATACTTAGTAGTGGATAAAATTTTTATTTGTATGCTTCTTAAGTATTAAATAGATATGCAGGTATACATCAACAATGCTCAAAAGTTAAACGAGGTTGCATAAGGAGGTATTATTTACGTTTGAAGGAACAATTCTTTTTTTAAATTTGCTTTTATGGTGTATTTCTAATATTAAGCTTATGAAAATTCGATTTTTCACTTTTCCTTCCTCAAATATAATCTTTACTTCCCCATCTCCACCTTCATCCCACACTTGTAGCCAAGCATGCACAGGCTGGAACATCCTTTGCTCCAGGAAGGCTAAAATTCAATTCATCCTGAAAATACTGGGTCAGGCACCACTGCCTCTCTTGAGTTTTCCAGGAAGAGTTAGCCAGCGGGAGGGTCAGCAAGCCCCAGTGCTCTTACCATTCTTTAATGTTCAGTATTCTCAATGAATATTCATATTTCTCTCTCTCTCTCTCTCTCTCTCTCTCTCTCTCTCCCTCCCTCCCTCCCTCCC
>NW_008341879.1:0-22138 GCF_000622305.1 Nannospalax galili | reverse complement strand
CTCCCTCCCTCCCTCCCTCCCCCCCGTTCCATTTTCCCACCTGTCACCATGCAACATTCAATGATAAGGCATACACCTAAACCCAAGTTCAATAGTGTGCCATGAGAAATTTAAAAATAAAATCTCCTAAGCCTGAAAATAATTTGGGAAAAATCAAAACTATGGTTGAAGTTACAGAGTTTGGAAACTGCAAAGGATCTTAGAGCTCTGGTACAAGCCCCTCAGTTTAAAAATGGAGACCTCAAAGAACAAAGAGGGTGAAAAACAACCTGAGTATCAGAGCCAAGAAGTGGAAAAAATGACTAGGATACAGCACTATTGACACACAGAGCAAAGCTCTTTCCAGTACCACCCTGCTATAAATGCCTATTAAAGGGTCATCCTTTATACACTTATTATTTTAGGAGCTCTAATCTGCAATAAAATGCTCATATACCATAAAGAATAAAATGATTGAACCATAAATTGAAAACCAATATACCCGCCATAATAAACATTAAGTAAACAATAACACAAAAGCCTCACAGTCCTCAGAGGTGGCAGCCATGCTTCCGTGCACGCATGATCCTGGCACACCAGGGTCACAGCCTGCCAGGATGAACCCACAGCCTGTGTGTCTGCCACCTTCTCATATACCATAAAGAATAAAATGATTGAACCATAAATTGAAAACCAATATACCCGCCATAATAAACATTAAGTAAACAATAACACAAAAGCCTCACAGTCCTCAGAGGTGGCAGCCATGCTTCCGTGCACGCATGATCCTGGCACACCAGGGTCACAGCCTGCCAGGATGAACCCACAGCCTGTGTGTCTGCCACCTTATAACACTCCACAGGAGGATGCTTGCTAGAGCTATAAAAGTTACTTAGGGGGAAATATGAACCCTCCACCCCCCAAAGCATGCAGAAATAATTTAAACATTCACTAATCATTTAGTTCAGAGATTAATTAGCAACATCTAAATAATCTGAGGTTTAATAATTTTATTCGAACAGCAGGGCATGGTGGCACATGACTCCATTTCTGTGGAGGCAGAAGTAGGATTCCTGAGATTGAGGCCAGCCTGGTTCACATAGTGTGTTCCAAACCAGCTGGGACTACAGAGGGACACGATCTCAAAAAACAAAACCCTATTTCCCACAAACTTAATCACAATCTCAAGACTGGGATATAGACATCATTTAGATAAAATGATACATTTTAATAATTGTTTGGGCACTGTGAGAGCTGAGAACCCCTTGTATAGAGACTGGAAGGTTTGTCATTAGCCCATTATCTCTGTTTTTCTTTATTCAAATCAACAGAATTCCTTCAGTGTCAAACAACATAAACCCTACCAGCCCAAGCATAGGCATGAACCAGGGTGTGCTCAGTTACTCAAGTCAAGAGTGAATCTGGCCTCAGGTGTGAAGATGGGCTTTTAGATTTTGTGGCCTTTTCTGAGTCTTCCTCCCACTTGACTTGCTTACCCATTTCCAGCCTTAAATTTCATGGGCAGTTATTATCATCATCCCATGGCTCATACTCCTTGACCTGTGCTCCTTTCCTCTCTCTGCACATTGATTCATAGAGAAAACTGTAACTCCACCAGCATTATGCTCTACCCAGAGGCTCACACACAGTCTGCCAATTGACGATGGATGAAGAAAAATATACAAACGTGCTGGAAGGTCTCACTTTAACATGATGACCACAAACCTGGGGTGATACTGAAGTCAGCCAAGAATCAAACAACCTTTGTTTACAACCCTCTGTTTATCCACATTCCTGGTTCCTCCAAGGCAGGGCCAATGTCTACTAGCTATTTCCAGGCCTCTATCTTGAAAACTTCTATACCTTAGGAAAAAAGGGGCTTTTCTACCAAACACAGTTTGAAAAGCATCCAACATAAAGACTCAGGCCACATGCTATCCTTCAGCCAATAATTTTGATCCTGAAGACATAATCTTGAGAAAGGATGGCAGATAACCTTTCATGTAACATGGGGAAGATGTGGCATCTGAGAGAAATACCCTGAGCTGGCAGCTACCTAAATTTATTTCTACTACTCAAAATCATAAAGCAAGAATTGAATATAAAAGTTAATGTCCATATATTAAATTACCAAAGAAAATACCATGACAAGCTATCTCACAAACACTTCATATTTAACATGTCCAATAAAGTAGGCTCAACTTTTGAACTGAAGCCTAGCCTAATCACTAGTTTAAACCAGGTCTGAGCCAATTTTCTACCTTTCCTCTCTTTAGTTCTCTCCTCCCACATCCATTCCAAGACCAAGAGTCACTACTACAAGAATTTCTCTAGTCTAGCTCCACTATCAACACCTGTTTTTCTATAGTACAGCTCTAGTCTGAAAACCTACTGCTTTGTATAATAGAATTTCTGGGTTATTTATATCTCTGTAGGTTTGGGTTCTTTGTGACTTTTATCTCTGTATAATCAGTAGCTGATAATGCACACATACATTAGTCAGCCAATAAATATCTGTTGACCTGAATGGCCAGAAATACACATGGGAAAGCTCACCATCTCTATGAGATGAAGATTGGGATGGATATCTCTATGTAACAAGTACTGGTAGCCTCAATTCTCCCAGTGCAAAGTACAACCTTAGGTGTGTGTACGAGAGAAACAAAGAGCATACACACTGATGAATATAGGTGCTAAGCAATCTTGAATTAAGACAGCAGGGAAATGTGAACTTGGAGGATTGAATTCTTTGTACCTGGTCCTAACTCAGCTGTGAAATCGTTAGGGGCAGACTCTGGATCTTCTGCTTTCTGCTCATCTTCACATTCCCTACATTGGAGTTCAGTAAGCACTTGCTGAGAAGTGCGTGTAGCTTCCCTTGCCAAGTCTAAGCAACGAACCTCTTCGAACTCATCAGTCTAGCTCCAAAACTTTTATATTCAGAGACAAAGAAGCCTTGTTGGAAACTTTACCTATGTAAGTATAGGAACTAGTATTCAAACTCGTCCTTATCGATGATACTAACACCCCTGTGCTGCCACCCAATCTGACATATTATTTTCTGATATATTCTTAACAAATGCAAATAGGGAGTCAAATACTTCACCCTTTGCTTCCTTTTTATAACAAGAGGTTCATCCAATGTATATATCATATATAAGAATATAATATAAAATGATTTTTCAGACAGAATCTTGTTATATAAATGAAACTGGCCTTGAACTTGAGATCCTCCTGCCTCAGCTTCTTAAGTGCTAAGATTATAGGTGTGAGTTACAACATCTGGTCAATTTAGTTTTATTTTCTCATCTCTGGTCTGTGTTCTGGACCTTTTTGACTCCAAAATGAACTTAATCTGCTCTGAATTCTTGTTCCTGATTTTGAGTTTCAAATATTCTTAGCCATTCCCAGCAAAGAGCAGCAAACAAACACTTGTTCTAATTCCCAAAGTAGCAACGCTCTAATCTTCAGGAACAAGACATTTCTCATGGCCCAACATTTTCTCCAGGATCTGAAACCTTGTGATCCTGATAGTTCAGATCCTGAAATTACTCACATCTTAAAAATAGTCTAAGAGGAATTCCTAAAAACAGTCTTCTCACTGACATGTGGTGCCTTGAGTCACATTTCTGGTAATGAATTGTGTGCGCCAAATTTCTCTGCATTTTACAAACCAATGATGACTGTACAGCACACGGTCCAAGGCTTTTCTACCACAGTCTACTTAAAAACGAAACTTTTCTTAGCTATTAACGTATTGTTTGCTGATGATTTACAAAGTGTCAGGCATTTCTTTAAATGCTGCAGCCCCAGTAATGAATGAAAAATAGCCCTTGACTCTTACCAAATTACAGACATATTAGTTATCTGGAGAGATAGATTAACTAATGACTGTGATATACTATGATGTGAATTCTGTGGTGCTGCGGTGGCTGGAGAGAAGACGGTTAACTTTGCCTTAAAGACATGGAACCTTTGTGTTCAAGTATACAAACGAAGGTACTGCAAAAGTGTCAGGACAAGTCATGCTGTTTTGGGTGACTGGAAAAATCTACATAGATAAAATACACGTTTACAGGTCAGTTTGAGACTAGCAATGCCCTTGTATGATCGCATCATTTAAAAATGATTCTTCAGCCCAACTCCTTCATTTTTAGAGAAAATTAAAGCTCAAAGAAAGTGACAGGTGCCATTATGCCATCTCCTCTGCTGTGGAAGTTTCATTGTTGCTACTTAATGAATAACATGATTCTCATTTTTCTCTTTCAATAAGAACAAGTTTTTTAGTTATGTTCCTGACCTAGTTGTTACTACATTATTCCAAGGAAGGCATGCAAACATCAGAGAACAAAAGCCCTTCCTGCCTCGGGTCCTGCTTCATTTGTTCCTACTAAGGTTTCAGGAACTCATTGAGAAGTGTACTCTGGCCTTAGGCAAAATTCTAGCTCTTGTTTAAAGTTATGCTATGATAAAAAAAAAAGCAATGTTATTGCATGTTTCCTTGTTTTTCTTTTGAGGGATAATTGGTCTGAAGAGAGGTGAATTTGTAATTTGTCTGCTCTGAAGAGAAAGGTGAATATGTTTTTTTGTTTGTTTTTTTTTTAAAGAAACCTTTGGGAGTGGTTGACAAATATAGAAACAGCTACTCTTTCAGAATCTGATGATCTAGCAGCATCATAAGTTTACTACAGAAATCAAGACATGTCCTGTAGAATTGAACATCATTCTAGAAACTCTTGTGCCCTATCATCTAGACATCGTATTCAACACTCTTAAGTCATGCTTTCCTTTTTATGAGAAAGAAATAATTTTGTTGACCCAAAAATAGGCAATGGATTTTGGTTCTATTCAACTTCACATGTTTGTTCAGTCTTTCTTTACAAGTAAGACTGTTTCAAAAGAGAACAGGTACTCCCACTGAGACAGACTGATGAAAATGACAGGAAATGATCATTACATCATCTAAAAGAGAATGACTAACCATTTACATACAGTACATTTTATATGTTTTATATGTTTTATTATACATATATGTGTATATATATATATATGTAGCCTTTAAGATGGAATAGAGTTCACACACCCTTTTCAATGCAATATAAAGAGTTAACCTATCAATTCAATTTTCTTAATTTAGATGTGGGACTAAAGAAACTGCTGTGTACTAAAACTCTAGTGATCAAAAGAAAACTGCAAGAAATTTAAGTGCTTCTGGAATAATACTGTTGCTTGGACAGTTTTTAGTTCTATATTAATCTCAAGATGAAGCATCCACTGCCTAAAAATGAACTGTGACACAGCAGACTATAACAGGTCAGAATTTGATTATAAAACGAGGAGGAACATTAGGAAGATGCACTCCGGAAGGTAAGGGGGCCCAGGACACACCACCCCTATATGTGGCACCTGCACTTACAAAGCAGCAGAAGCAAAAACCCACGCTCACCTTTCCTTTGTCTCTTCCTCATGACATAGAGCACAAACCAAGCTGACCCTGCTCTAAACTGGGCAGTATACCTGAAAGAAAGGAAATGCTTATCCGCAGAGACAGAAGTACTAGGAACAATCTGAACAGGCCTTATTCAGCTCCCTCCCCTGTTTATTCCCATTACAGACTAACCCTTTTATCCAACTATACTTCCTTTTATCAAGCACTTCACTTTTCATCAAACTTAGCACAACAAACAAAATTCATCAGGTCTGGGGCTGGAGAGATGGCTCAGTGGTTAAGAACACTGGCTGCACCTGCAGAGGACCTGAGTTCAGTTCCCAGCACCCACATGGCAACTAACAACCATACGCAACTCCAGTTCCAGGGGATCCGATACATTCTTCTGTCCTCTGCAGGCACTACACAACACTGGTGCACTTACACAAATGCAGGCAATAGACTCATACACATAAAATAAAAATAAATAAAAATAATGTTTTAAAAATTGGTCAGGTCTTAATTTCTACAGACTCCTATGTCACATAAAATATATAGAAGTTTTGTGGTTTCCTCTTATTTGATCTACCTTGTTATGAGGATCTCTGATAGGAACATGGCAATATATGAAGAAAATCTTCTCTCTTCTACACAAGTCTATTATTTCTAGAACCATCTGTGACAACAAAGCTCAAGTAGGGTCACTTTATAAAATTCGGGATGATAAATTCCAAAAATGATGAATAATCATGATTAGAAAAGTCATAAAAATAAGAGTGGTTCTCTGTCATTAACAAGAACAGTATCATGTAACAAAGCAACTAAACAGAACTTTCACAAGCAATAATGCCTACTCTGTTTTATGTCACAGATCATCCCTTTAATAAAAATAAAAATCTAATGTTTAGCTAGGAAATAACTAAGTTTCCCACATGCATCCATTCTTGTGGAATTAAGTAGTTGAACACAACATTCAGTGCAGCGTGAAGGAAAACATCTACCTGAGATTTAAAATGAAGAAAATCTGAGACGCCGTGAAAGATATACCCTAGAAACAACTTTAAGAATGCATGGTATTATGTTATGTAAGGACATTTTCATACATATCCTTTTGTACACTGGGTTTCTACATCCTTCTTAATTGGCTGAAACATCTCACCCGTGGGATAAGTTGGAAAACCTGCAATGCCTGTGTTATCTATAACTCATCCACCTGCAGTGGGTTTCATCTTCAAGGCTTCTCGTTTTGAAAACATAAAGAGACAAACTGAATGATACCTCTAGAAACTAAAATAAAAGAGCATTCCATACATGTCTATGGGGGATTTTGATTTAGAAAGAAATTCTAACTTTAGTCAATGTATATTGAAAAATAAAAATTTCAAAGACTTTACATTTGGATTATTTCTCTTAGAAAGCAATAGCAATTTTAAGTTTAAGATACCTGCTCTTTACAGAATTGTGGGTATTAAAGTTATGTAGTATTGCTTACACGAATATCAGAGTCACAAGCTCCTTGGTCAAAAGTCCTTACCCTTCTTCAGCTAACTGATGATTTCATATGTTCTTAAAATATTTTTATCTTTTGGCACAATGTTCTATACCATATGGTACAACACACTGACAAACAAAAAGGGTAGAACCAGTTTGAGATGCATACATATATTTATCCATGTATATGAATATATATACACACATACCCACATATGGACATACACTGTGTATACATTGAACTAAGTAGCATGTATGAGCACAGAGATATACAAGACAAAGTTGTGAATTACGTATTCAATGCAGTGCTGGGATTCTTTACCTGTATGTTAAAATAGACATCATTCAAAATCTAATACAAGATTAATAAAAGTCCACTTACAGACCTGAGGGTGTTCAAGAGACATCACGTTAACCACTATGCTTTTTTGCATCAAGTAATATTTAAGCCATCTCTTTCTCCTTCAATATTTAATGCTACTTCTTAAGTGCAATAGTAGTTATAGCAATTACATGTGCAACAGCTTACATAACCCACTTAGGAAGGGTGGTTACGAGTGGACGCACATGACACTATCCTTAGTGGATTCCTGGAGAACAAAAACATCCCTCCCCTTTGGCTCCAGGTTCCTTCAGTACACGTGTTTTTTAAACAATGGTCTGGAAGCAAATTTCACAAGTGTTCACAAGGTGAAAGTGTGAATCTCAGGCTAGCCATTCCCCTGAGTCACAGATTCTAGCATTAGGTGCATTTAATGTGGAGCAGCCTGGACACATGCAAAATACCAGTTCCTCCACTAAACCAGTAAAGGAATGCACACAAAAGCCAGTATGTGAGACAAGGACAAAAAGATCATGTTTCCACCTCACTCCTCACACAGAGCAGCCACACAGACTAGGACAAGAGAGTGATGAAGCCAGGCGTGGTGGTGCATACCTTTGATCCCAGGACTCTGGAGGCAGAAGCAGGCAGATCTCTGTGAGATGGAGGCCACCGTGGTCTACATAGTTCCAGGCCAGCTGGGGCTACACTGGGGCTATAGAAAGACCCTGTTCAAATACATATATATTTGAATATTTGAATATATGTGTATGTATATATATATATACATAAAATTTTAACAAGGAAAAAGGAGATGACAGATGTTCATGTACTTTCATTCTTAGTTTTAATACATGCTTCATTTTAAAAGTTCAACTATATGTGTACATATCTTACATAAGTTTCTACTAGAAATGCTTTCACATTTTATTAGATCTTACTTTGTTAGATTTTAACAAAGGGAAAAGGCATATGTCAGAGGGGTTAAAAAAATAGTAAAAATGATAAAATGGTGTTAAGGGAATGGGCTTGAAGCAAAATACTGTGACTTTATTTTTTGTGGGGGGGGCTATGTGTGCTACATGTTGTGTATGGACTTGTTAGTGTAGATGTGTGAACTTCCCTGTGTGTTTTTGTGTGTGTCACGTGCACATGCACACACCTATGTAGGCCAGAGGTCAGACTTTTTTGCTTAAGCACTCTCCACCTTATTTTTTGATACAGCATTTCTTACTGAATCTGAAGCTCATTAATTTGTCTAGGTTGACTGGTTAAAGAAACTCGGGGATCTACCTGTTTCCAATCCACACAGTTCTGGGGTAACAAGCACATGTGGTGCTGGGGATTGAAACAACTTCTTCTTCTTCTTCTTCTTCTTCTCCTTCTCCTTCTCCTTCTTCTCCTTCTCCTTCTCCTTCTCCTCCTTCTCCTCCTTCTCCTTCTTCTTCTTTCTCTTCCTCTTCCTCTTCCTCTTCTTCTTGTCTTTTTGAGGCAAGGTCTCCTGTAGCCCCAGCTGGCCTGGAATTCACTATGTAGACCAAGCTGGCATAGAACTCACAGAGATCCCCCTGGCTCTGGCTCCCAAGTGCTGGGATTAAATGTGTGCCCGGGCTTTTTTCTTTCTTTCTTTCTTTTTTCTTTGTTTGTTTTCTGCTATAAGTTCACAGTTGAATTAATACAGTTATACAATACTGAACTCAGTATAAACCCTATAAGACATAAAATTGAATGAGGTTTTAACCTTTGAAAAAGATCTCCATTTCATTTTAAAATATACTGTTTCATACAGAAAAATTCATTTTTAATGCTGCTAAAAATGGTAAACCTTTAACTTTTTTGTCTTTTAAGATTGTTCTTATGAGAGAATATTTAATAAAATTCAATATAATAATCAAGAATTTGCCTTACGTCTGGTAGGCACATAGAAAATGTTCAGAGGTTTTGGCAGGCATGACTCTAAGTCAGAAACAATTCTACAGTGCTATATACTTAATATACTAACTCAAGAATTGAACTCTATCATCCAAAGAAGTTACTGTTTTCATATCCTAACCCCAAAGAACAGCATTACCAAAACATAATACCACAGCACTCAGTCCTTGCTGGATGTGATCAAACAATAAGCCGCTTGTTTTCCAGGGACAAAATGGTTTGTGTGTCCAAGTTCTCAGGTACAGTCAATATAAAACACTACTTTCACCAAGACAATTTTGATTTTTCTATGAGAAAACTAGTCTCCTTAACATTTTTTCAAGTATTCATCCTGCCATATTTGTTTTAAACATACTAAAGCCAAACATGCATGAATGATTCTTAATGATTACCAAAAACAGGCTAAGGCCAGGCATGGTGGTGCATGCCTTTAATCCCAGCACTTGGGAGGCAGAGGCAGGTGGATCTCTGTGAGTTCAAGGCCAGCCTGGTCTACATAGTGAGTTCCAGGATAGCTGGGGCTACAGGGAGACCCTGTCTCAAAAAAAAAAAAAAAAAAAAAAACAGGTTCAAAGTTTTCACTAAAAGTTCTAATTTGTTAATAAATTTATCCATCTATATGAGGCTGGGGAATCTGATATACAAATCCCATACGTAAACGTAAAAATTAAAAATAAATGTTTTTAAACTTCACTTTTCCAGAATCAGGAGTTTTATGTGTAGACTGTACCCAATTACTGTGTTTGGAAATAGGTTTATCTTGATAAATGATCATTACACCAATGTATTCTCTTTTTAGAAATATTCATGATAGGTAAGACCTTGCTTAGGTACCTTTACTCTTTAAATAAAGATGAAAATGATATGATGACCTTGGTTATCAGTTTGTATGTACTTTGTACACTGATGTTGAAATACCCAAAAATACTCATAATGGAAAAAAATAACCATGGCTGCACCACACAGTTGGCTTATTCTGTCCTATTTCACTGATGCAAATATTCGCTGGTAATCTGTTCATTGTTATACACTGAGCACGGTGCTTAATCACGTAAAACCTGTTCATTTTTTCTTCATTAATATTAACTATTTAGGATGAAGTTATAAGAAGAAATGACAATGAATTTAAATCATATTGTGGTTACACTTTTGTTAAAAATTCTATTAATTTTTATATTCAGCAATTACAGAATTAATTAATCCTTTCTACTTTTCTATAGACAAAAATATCTATCTCAAATTCTTCTGTGTTTAAAAAAGAAAAGCCAAAGTCATAAAGTGAGTACTTCAGCTATAAAAATGCAGAATATAATTGATGTCACCTTCTCCTATTCAGCAAAGTAGCTTTCTACAGTTTTGTCCTTTGTCTTTCACAGAGCAATAACCTGGAGGAGCTGCAGGGGAATTTAACTTTGGACAAAGTACCAAAACACTCTGGTAGAAGAAGCTGTTAATTTTTCATCCACAACCCATGGCCTTCTCCACTCTGATTTTCAGAGAGCCAGTGAAGTACAGCTCCCATTCCCTTAGACCCCTCAAATCTTCAGTCATCTCAGCTCTCACCTCTAGCTGAAGGCAGCCGTCCATCAGCACATGTGCACTATTTATGCTAGAAGCCTCCAGACTGAATAACACCTGAATCCTATTCACAAACAATTTGAAGATCTCCAGGAATCACTAGATTCATAAAAAACATTCAAAAATTCCTGTGAATTGCTGAATAAAGAAGATACATGTGGATGGATAATCCATCACAACCCGTGAAGACTGAGATCAAGAATCCTCACACTATTGTGTCAGCATGGTGACAAATGGGAGGAAATTGTAAATGCTCAATGCTGGTCCTCAGGGATAACCAGCACAGTCAGCCACAGCTCCTTTGGGACCTTCTTTTTAAGAGGCAGTGTAGTTCAACACAGAAAGCATTGAAAATAAGGCTACTTTTCATGAATACTGTAATAAGCTGAGTGGTGTAGCACAATTTATTATCTGACAGCTATTCAGTCCAGATCAACATAGGTCTCAGTGGGCTACCATCAGGGTGTTGGCAGGCCTAGTGGGGCTATGTCAACTGCTAGAGACTCTAAACAAAAATGTTTCCTTGCTTTTCCCAACTTCTAGAGGCTGCTGTGTGCATTCTTTAGTCATGGACTCCTTCATCCTTGATCCATCTCGAAATCAGCAAAATGTGTAAGGCCCTGGGTCCAAACTCTGAGCAGACCAAACCCCCCAAAACAAAGTCAAAACCAAAGTCAAACCAAAAAAGGGCAGCAATAGGTTAGTCTTTCTTACATCCTAACCCCATCCTATCGCTTATTCTTTACCAACAGTGCTGGTGAGGATGTGGTTAAAACGGAGCCCTTACACGCTGCTTATGGGAAAGTAAACAAGTCCAATCACTATGAAAGTCATTATGAAGCTTAATCAAAAAACTACAAATATGAGTTACCATTTGGCCCATCATTACCACTTTGGTGTATTGACTTGAAGGACTCCCAGACAAAGTATCATAGAGATACTTGGACATCAATTTTTCGGCCATAAAAACAAAGTTAGGTCATTTACAAGAAAAAAAAAATCAATGCAACTAAAGATAATCATAGCAAGTCAGTCTCAGAAAGACAATTATCATGTTCCCTCTCATTTGCTGTATCTAGATTTCATATGGATGCACAAAATCATATATATGACATGGATGTGGAATGGACTAGGGTAACAAAGTGGATTAATGAGGAGGTGGAAGGGACAGAAAGAAAGAATGTAGCAGGGAGACCCCCAATGAACAGTATAATCTTGTAGATAGTGTTTTTAAGGTAACAAACAGTAAAATAAATCATACTTATCAACTCAGAATAAGTCGATTTTTAAGTAAGTCTTTGCCACATAAGAAATCATAGTCAGAGGCTCTTCTGAATTCTGGAGCTGATGAGATTGTGATGGAAGTTTGCACTCTGAGTTGATGCTGAAAGCAAGTCGGAACTTTGGGGGACATTAGGATGGGGTGAATGTTTTATGCACTGTGGGAATGACTTTTCTGGGAATGCCTTCTGTTACAAGTTGAACTTTTGCATAGCCTTTTAACCAAGTTAATCATATGTTTTGAGTCCATTTAACAGGACAAATTTAATCTGTTTTCCCAGTGTGTATTCAGATTGTTTAAATTTAACTTGCCTTTAAGTAAACAATGTAAACAATTTTACTAGGCCTTACACTCCCAGTGTAATTAATTTTCTAAGCTTAGCTGAACCCATAGTTTCAATCTTAAACTATGTTCCCTATTTCTCCCTTATAACCTTTCCTTGCCCCTGACCCAGAATAATGTACGTGTGTGTGGTAAGAAAATTATACCTAATATCACCCTTGAGTGCAGCAACACTGGAAGCAATGAATTGACCACAATAAATGTTGTAAGCAACATGTGGGCATAGGCTGAGAACATCCTATGTAGTTTGCATGCTGTTCCAGATCAGTGTGGGGGAGTCAGAAAAAGCAACTCCTTCCCTTGTAAAACTCCAGTTAAAGATTCTTTGTAAAATTTTTAAAATTATTTTTAACCTATGTGAATGAGGTTTGCATGTATGTAAGTATTCCATGTGGGTGCAATGCCTGCAGAGGCTAAAAGAGGGCACTAGATCTCCTAGAACTAGACAGCTGTTACAAGAGAGTTGAGAATACACTAGAATCGTTCTTTGTTAAACAACTCCAGGAGTTAGTCTTTCTCTAATGTGGCACCACCACAGTGCATGTAGAATGGACATCTTTGAAGGTCAGAGAAAAGACTACATTGGGCAGAATATGTGATTGAGTTAAAGACATGCATCTGGGACTATTATTCTCAATTACTAGGAGAGTCCAATAGCATCACAAGGTTCCTTATCTAAGAGACGCAGGAGTATGGAAAAGGGGGAAAAATTCAATCCAAGTAGCCAGGGAAGAAAGGTTCCAAGAGAGTTGAGAATACACTAGAATCGTTCTTTGTTAAACAACTCCAGGAGTTAGTCTTTCTCTAATGTGGCACCACCACAGTGCATGTAGAATGGACATCTTTGAAGGTCAGAGAAAAGACTACATTGGGCAGAATATGTGATTGAGTTAAAGACATGCATCTGGGATGATTATTCTCAATTACTAGGGGAGTCCAATAGCATCACAAGGTTCCTTATCTAAGAGACACAGGAGTATGGAAAAGGGGGAAAAATTCAATCCAAGTAGCCGTCGGACGCTGAAGGAAGCAAACGAAGTGACTCCGGTTTCTTCAGAGGAGCACAGGCTTCCAGCACTTTGAGTTCAAGCTGACAAGGCCTTTTTCTGGTCTTGTGTCCAGAATGTAAGAGTAACAAAATAAACTACTATGGGTCATTCCTCCTCAGAGTCTCCCTAATCATTACAAACTTTGAAGTCTGTTTTGTGACCTTTTTTAAAAATGTGATTTCCTGCCATTTATTGAATATAGTTAGATGAATTAGTCCATCTTGGATTGCTTCAGGAAGGAGAAGTTTTTTTGTTTTGTTTTGTTTTGTTTTGTTTTAACTAGGAAATTGAAAGAAAGCATTTGTTTTCATCTTTGTTTTTTTGCTACATGGATTACTTATATGTCACCTTTGACAATTTTGAAAGTAGTCATCCACACTTACATCTATCATTAGTAATCAGATCTTTAAGAAATGTATGTATATAATTATTGCACAGAAATATATTAAAGGTTTGCTGGGAATGAGTTGGATTTCCTCATATCACTCAAGCCACACACTAAGAAATTACTGCTGCTGCCCACTCATAACACTGATTCTCCCAAGCAAGCAGGAGAAACAATGTTCTATTTTAAACACACAGCTCTTGCAGACATGGTGATGCATACCTCTAATCCCAGCACTTGGAAGGCACCAGCCTGGGATGGTCTCCATAGCGAGTTCCAGGTCAGCTGGGGCTATGTAGTGAGACCCTACCTCAAGAAACACCCCCAAAATACATCAGTTTGTTTTTGTTTCCTAAAAGAAGTATATTTGCCTATAATTCCAGCATTTAAGAGGTTGAGTCAGACAGGAGAATTATGAGGTCAAGTTCAGCCCTGGCTACTTAACAAGACCTTGCCTCAGAAAGAAAAGGAAGAAAAAAGAGGGAAAACAAAAGGAAGAAAAAAAAAAGAAAGAAGGCAACTTAAAAATACTTGTAAGCATATAAAGGAAAGAAAAACTATTCAAAGACCACACCACCTGACTAAGACAGCGAACTACTGAATATCTGATAATCTGATAAAGAATTTGGGTTTCAAAAATGTGAAGGTGATTGAAATCTCACATTTCCACAGATGACTAAGTATGAAAAAATATAGATTTACTGGAGAACAGGGCCAAAAGGATGATGAAGGGACAGGGATCTGTGAAGAGCAGATTCAGGGGAGAGGAGACCAGCGGCAGACAGTATTTCAGTATTTCCCCATACAAAAAGCTACAGTTCCACCTGAGACCCATTTTGGGGCTACTGAGGTAGCTAGAAATCAGTGAAAGAAATCTAAAAACAGTGGCATATTCTGCCCCCCAAACCTATATCTAAGCAGCCCTCAAATTCCTGACCAATTTGACAAGTCTGCATGTGTAGACGCCAAAGCCCAGAGGAAGGATCACTGCAGAGGAAGTAGATCTCATCAGCTCTCTTCCCCTTGGGGGGCATTTAGGGTTGAATCCCACCTAACTTAGTGTATATAGGTTACTATGACAAAACACCACAAGCCAGGAGAGTTTCATGTTTCTCAGTTCTGGAGATTGCAACATCCAGGATGAAGGCACTGATAGATTCAGTGTCTACTGAGGGCCTGTGTTCTGATTCCCAGACAGCCATTTTCTTGTAGCCTACAGAGAAGGCTTCATTTTATTTTGGTGAGGATAGGGAACACGTGATGCTCTTATACATTACTGCGGGAAGGGTTAGATACATAGTGCATTGCTTTGGAAAGCTACCAATTTTCAAATTCCATTTCCACGTGGAGGACCACACACAAAAAAAAGAAGAAAGAAAGAAAGAAAGAAAGAAAGAAAGAAAGAAAGAAAGAAAGAAAGAAAGAAAGAAAGAAAGAAAGGAAGGAAGGAAGGAAGGAAGGAAGGAAGGAAGGAAGGAAGGAAGGAAGGAAGGAAGTTTAAGCTCCATTGTTCATTCCTCTCTCCCTCATACATTATTAAGAAATCCCATTGAGTCTATTGTCAAAAACTAGCGCTGATTAACTGTTTCCCATCTTCCCAGAGTTACAACCCTACACTATCACTGCTATTTCTCCCAAAGAATGCTATGATGGCTTCTGCGGTTGACAGTCGCACCAGTCTTCTTGCCAATAGGGGAAAAGAATTTTAGAGAAGAAAATCAAAGTGGCCTGGGAGCAGTGACCTGCTCCAGTCATTGAGGATGACTTCAGTTAGGCAGTTCAGACAAGCCTGGGCAGCAAAGTGATCCAGTCCCAAATACATAAATAAATAAAAATGTTATGGGGTGGGGATAAGGAGAGGATGGGAAAAAAGTAAACTGATAAGTAGAAAAGGGCAATAAATGATCTGAGTTGATTTTTACCTTGTCCACCCCCCCCCACTTTTGCCGATTCTATAAGCACTATTGAAAATTGACTTTGGAACATACAGTATTCCTAGAATATGTTGTATTACAAAATTTTTCAGATATAACTGTCCAAAGGATAAGAAGAGAATGAGAGCAAAATACACACACACACACACACACACACACACACACACACACATTTTCCTTAAATAGTAGTTGATGATGAGGCAAACCACTGGTCGACATTTTTAATCAGGCCTGGATATAAACATGTTTTCTAAGCAAGGAGGTATATACAGAAACTCTTAAACAAACGCAAGGTAAAATAGCAAAAATAATTGAAGTAGATATGAAAGGTATAAAATTCTATCATACAAAAGTCATAATGAGGGCTGGGGATGTAGTTCAGTGGTGAGGTGCTTACCTAACACACATAAGGCCCTGGGTTTGCAAAGAAAAAATAAGTCATAAAAAGAAACTTAAAAGAAAACAAGGTATTAAAGAAACTCAAGGACAACTGAACTCTCTCAAAAGTAAGCAAACAGAAATTGAGATTTAAAAAATGAAAAATAGTGAAGCTTTTGCTGTGAGTATGGCTCCTTGGTAGAGTGTTTGCCTAGTATGCCCAAGGCCCTGAGTTTGACATGCACATCCCTTCCCCTATCCCACACATACACAAAGTAGAAAAATAGTTGAAGAATTCAAGCTTTATTCAGGCATCAGATTAGCAAAATTAAAATGAACTATTAGTATCAGTAGCATGTAAGGAAACAGGGACTTAATTGTCCATCAATAGCAACAGTTTCACAAATATTACATTTGCATTATTCCTATATATTTTCACAAGATTCTGTGTGAGAGAGACAGAAAGAGAGAGAAGAAACAGAGAGACAGAGACAGAGACAGAGAAACATCTAGGGAGACAGAGTCAGAGTCAGAGACAGAGATGTTCTATCTGAAGATTATAAATGATGTTTTTATAAGCTGCCCTAATTTCTACATCTCCAAAACATACTATAAAGTGGGAAAAGCAAGTTACAACAAGGTATAAAAAGTGTCAAGAATATCTTTTTTTAGCATGGTTCCCCTTTTACAGGTGTCGTAAGACAGGAATGTTTTTCCTATAGTGGTAGAACAAACTGTCCAAACAAAAAAACAGTATCAATAAAAATATGGCTATATTGTGGATCAAGTTATCTTTTACACACTGAGATACACTATATCAAACTTCCCTAGAATGCAATGCCCTCTAGACCTGTATTAGTTTTCCTGGTATGAAGGAATTGACAGTTGATGGCGTGAATACCTCCGCAAATAATTTGTAATATGCTGAGGATTGGACTATTCTTAGAACGCTGAGGAGAAAGCCTACCTTCCCCTTGTCCTCCCAAGTTCCACACTCTAATCCCAATCACCCTCAGTGATCTAGAATGAGCTAGTCAGCTTGCCTGTGCTTGCTCTGCATGTAAATCAAGACTAGGACAAACAGCCTTCTTGTCTACTACCTCTTTTACAAGACATGCCAACAAGTGCAACTTTGCTGGCGCTGGCTGACAAAACACACAGAAGGTGGAATCAGGAGAGACTCACATACACCTGGAGTTGAAAAGACCCAATCATCTTGTGCTCTAAACAGCATGACTATTAGAGAAAACAACGTAAGAGAGGGAATATCACATTCCAGAAAGTTCTCTGAAAACTCACATGTAAGGAAATGCAAATACTATTCTCTAGAATATTTATCCATGGACATTCTAGAAATGTTCACAAATATTTGTGTGCAGTACAATTGTGTGATTTTCCCAAAAAGCATTGAGAAAATACTTATGTCACACATACTTAGTAGAGTTTCTTTAATACCTTGTTTTCTTTTAAGTTTCTTTTTATGACTTATTTTTTCTTTGCAAACCCAGGGCCTTATGTGTGTTAGGTAAGCACCTCACCACTGAACTACATCCCCAGCCCTCATTATGACTTTTGTATGATAGAATTTTATACCTTTCATATCTACTTTCATATCTATGTACATAGTTTTAAGTTTTTTTCACATGGCTTTATTGTATAGCTCTGGCTGGCTTGGAACTCACTATGTAGACCAGGCTGGCCCAGAACTTACAGAGATCCACCTGCCTCTGCCTCTAGAGTGCTAGGATTAAAGGCCTTCATGATCATGCTTAGCCTTGATAGTTACTTTAAATAGTAATTACTATTCTCCCCAAACCTATCTACCTGGATTTCAAAAGATATGAAAATTGTATGTGTGTGGAAAAGATAAGACACCAATAGAAAGAAAAAATAAAGTCAAAGTGAGTGATGTACTTGAATTTCTCTACTTCTACCTTTCAGATAGTGATGCACATTTTTTTGAGTTTTGCTATTGTTAGTATTTATTTGCTGTCCTGAAAAAATAAGAGAACAAATGCATAAATACTATTAACTCATTTGTTCCTCACGAAAGTCCCATCATAGGTAAGTTCTGTTATTTTTTCAGATGAGGCATAATGAGGTAAACTGAGGCACAAACACTACCCAAACTACTCTTCACGTCATATATCAGCATTTTCTTGGACTCATTCTATTAGAAGTGAATGAAATTTAAGAAAATTCCCTTCCTGAAGTGCAATTCCCTTCCTGGGAATTCTGGGCCACAAAGCATCCATGGAACAGCATGAAGGCCAAGCTGGAGACAAAACGCAAAATGCAAACCTGGGGACTGTCACAACCTGAGCACCACCGCAAGTCAAATTGGGCCCCAAAGCTTTAATAGGTACGTGTACGTGCAGAGAAGTGGAAGGAGGCTTTGGAGCCTTTGTTAGGGCGCCCGCTCCCGCCGGAAGCCTGTGGCCAGCAGCAAGCCTTGCCCCCGCTGGCCATCGGGAAGGCGCGTTCACAGGGTCGCGCGACCTCGGGCTCGCGCATGCGTGCCAGACAGACCTATCTGGGGCTTACCTGGCGCGTCGGGGCATCAGATAGACTAAGGCCAGGAGCAGCAGGGCGGCGGCAAGGAGCTCGCCAGAGACGGGGAAACCTTGCGGCAAGCGCGACGGCTGGGACACATCTTGGGGGGACTCGGTTCCCGCCATCAGGACCCGCGGTCGGTCCCTGCGGCGGTGGCTCTGCGCGGACCTTCTGCGCTGCTCTCCCTCTCCTGACCGGAGGCGCTGGCCTGCTTGCTGAGCGGAGCGGAATGTCACCGCGGGTCCCAGACGCCGAGCCACTAAGTTAAAGGAGTCCCCTCCCCCGGACCCGAGCGCACCGCCCCCCTCCCCCGGCCCCTCCCTCCAGCCCAACCTGGAAAGCTACTTGTTTGCTCTTGGTGCAGGAACTGGGCCAAGGAAGATGGACTGGATTAAGACTTCCCAAGAAGCCCCGGGGCCTGGAGGAGGTGGGGGTTGCTTCTGAGTCAGCAGGGAACCCGCAGGAGAGAACCCTGCCTGTTGCCTGCTCCCTTCCGCTCAGTGAGGCTTGGGACTGGACACAGGAGGCAAGGGTCATCTCAGGCATAACCCTGGAAACTGGGCTGGTGGCAGACACCTGTGGAATGCAGTGCCCCCCTCCTTCACCCCCAACATCCTATTTGCATATATGTTTATGTTAAATGCGGTGCCCCCGCTTCCACATGTTTTTGTTGATTTGCCTACTATGTGCAAAGGTAAAATACCAGAAGCAGTTACAAGGAAGCCACGTGGTGATCTTTCAGAGCCCCTGTTGCAGTGCACCATCAGAAAGAGTGCACAGATTAAAGCATGTGATGGCCAAAAGCTTTTTTGCGCTGACAAAGAAAGAAACTTTAAAAGGAGATAGCTCAGTGGACAAAGGTTTGTGTCAAAGCTCGAGGACAGGAATTCAAATATGATAAAATCCATAAAACCTGGACTGGTGTGGTAGCCACCACCTGTAATCCCAGTATTCAAGAGAGCAGAGACAGGTGATCCCTGTCTGACTAACCAAACACACTGAATGGGTGAGCTCCAGGTTCAGTGAGAGGCCCTGTCTCAGCAGGTAAAATGAGACAGATTGAGGGAGACGAACGAAGTCAACCAGGCCCCCACATGCATGTACACACTCACACACACACACACACACACACACACAGAGTTTCCTGAGTAATGACCATCCAGCAGGTATTTTCACATGTCAACTTCCCTCCCCAAACTTGTGGCGTAAGTTTTAGCAGTATTTCATAAAAAATGTAATGATATTCAAGTTGTCATGGTGACTCAGTTGATGGGTGAATACAGTCTAACCAACTCTATTCCAAAACCTCCTTATCCATTCCATTAGGAAGGTATTATCACCATCCCACTCCCACCCCATACTGGGACTCTTAGAGAAGCTTCAAAACTGGTCTCCATGGCTCTTATCTTTAATAAAGACACACTTTACCCAGTTCAAAACTCTGCAATAAACACTCCATGAGCACTAAGTAGCCCACCACAATTTGTCTCCAGAATACAACTTACCTGGGAATTACAGTTCCCTGCACACTAAAGCCTGAGTCATTTTCTTCTCCACATTCTACCCACACATGCCTTTGAAAAAAAAAAAAAAAAAAAAAAAAAAAAAAAAAAAAAAAAAAAGTGTTTTCTCCTCTAAATACATTATTCCTGCTTTTGGAATTAAAAGTCAGCATTAATATTTTGTGTACTCTGGACACGTTAATTGGTGTTGTACCCCATCCACTGGACCCCAAAGAGACCACCGAGTACCCAACACACCAAAATGCAAAAGCAAAGGTTTATGGTTTATTCGGGCTTAAGCTCGGGCTCCCAGACCTCACCAACTCACCGTTTGGGGGGAGATACCGAAGATACATTTTGGTTGGTTCAAGGAGCCCGCGCGCGCCAACATAATTTTAAACCGATTGGATGTGTAAGAGGCAGCCCTGGAAGTTTCTTATTGGTAGGTGCTATTCTCAGGGCTGTGGAATGTGCTGTTACCTGTGGGGCCAGGAGTCTCTTTTTTTACCTTATAGGGCAGTTTTTATGCTCGGGGTTGGTTAATCTATAGTTTCCTGGAAGGGGGGGGGAGAATAGCAGGTGGGAGTCAGGGCATGCCAGGGTATGTCTAGACATGTCTAAAGCAGCAGCCAAGCATTTTACAGAAGCTAAAAGAGCAATTAGTGGGGGTCTGGAGGGATTGGGGGGTAGCGGGTGAATGAAGAGGGTCTCAGGGTTCTACATTCCCCCCTTGTCTTGTAACTGGGGAACCTAATCATGGGTTCTGGTCGGCCAGCTCACAGGTATCTGGGGGGATTGTGCTAAGGGGCATATAGACTTGTTGCCTCTGAACCATAAGTTGGACGGTGCCTAACCTGTCCTTTGAGGGTTGTCAACCAGGGAGATTGGTTGAACCAGGACTCAAACCATCCCTGTCTGGCCTCTCGTTCTAGTCTCCTCTGTTCCAACCCTTCTCTTGTTTTGGCCATGTTATCCTTTATTAATCCTGATAGGTCCCTATAAAAACAGCATTCTTCTCTTAGGGTGGCAAACAGGAGGTCTAATCCCCTATGATTTTGCAGGGCTAGCTCAGCCAGCGAGCTCAGGGAGTCTTGTAGGTGAGTAATTGACTCCTCAACTTGTCGGAGGTCTGAATCTAAGCTGGCTCTGAGCTGGGAATAATGCTGATCTTGTCTTGCCAAGGCTGTGGCTCCTGTCCCTATACGAGCAGCAATCCCTGTCCCAATGAGGAGACTTAAAGTTACTGCGGTTATTGGCTCCCTTCTAAGTCTAGTGAGGCTGGTAGTTCTTGGGCCTTTTAGACTAGTATAGAGGGTTAAGAAATCTTCATGAGTGTGGTAGGTGATTCTAGGCAGGAGTCTGATAACACAGAAACCAGATGTTCTCTGCAGGACTTCCCGATTTACACAGGCTGTTAGTCCCGTGGTGCAGGCCCACCAGGTGTCATTGTGAGGCAGGAGGAACTGCCCCCTCCCTGTGACATTAAGGGGGAGGATGGTGTTGCAGAGGCTAGTATAGGTCAGTGGGACCTGGCCAACACAGGTCCCAATGCCAGTTACCTGAGATAGGGTAAGAGAAACATTTGATAGCCAGCTGCATTCTGTGTAATCCATGAGGGAGAACGTTCCTTGTATAGCAATTCCCTCATAATATGGGGGGGGTAACACCATAGCAGAGCCAGCAAGAGCCGGTAGCGTTTGAGTTGGTTGCATTGAGGAAATAATAAGATGAATTTAGCATCTGCAAAAATTCCCAGGTTGGGGTAGTGGCAGGAGGGGGAGGAATAGGATCTGCCATTGAGGACTCAGGAGCCTGAGTTGTTGGCACAGGAGCAGAGGTTTGGGCAGTGGGAGGTCTGGGAGGGGGTTTAGCTGGAGAAGATTTATGAAAATCATTTGGGGGGGGATTTAGGACTTGGTTGGGTCCCAATGTATGGATGACCGGTCGGAGGAGGAGTTGAACAATAAAGTTGAACAGGTCTCT